>NC_136515.1:1055311-1095311 GCF_053919585.1 Euprymna scolopes | reverse complement strand
TTGAATTTTCACCCCAAACAAGGCACAGTGCCACTTTGAAGCAAGGGGCTACTATCAGGGACATAATTTGCAGGGACATTATGAAGGGGGATGAGTAGAAAGATGTTTGTTCACATTACACTTGAACTTCTGCATATCAGTACAGTTGGGAAAGCAGAATCCCGGCAGGGAGTTCCAAAGACTTGCAGTTCTGGGGGAGAAACTATTGGGGTACAAGGCTTTCTTGCACCTAGGGATCTCTACTGTAAAGGGGTGAGACTTAGTGGCTTGTTGGGTTTATCGAGGGTAGTTACGTCACAGAGGTACACGTGTTTGCAGTTCGTCAGAGCATTCACCGTTAAAGTATTTGTAGGACAGAGGGATGCAATATCTCGTCAATGGGACAGAGGCTGAAGCCTAGATGATAGTTCAGGACCTATCAGGTTGGCGACTCTCTTTTGAACCCTGTCCAGGAGCGAGAGACAAGCAGCAGATGCACCAGCCCAGATGTGACAACAGTACTCCATACATGGGCGAATAGGGGCCTTATAGAGGTACAGGATACTTTCAGGGGTAAATAGTTTTCTAGCACGGTAGAGGGAGCCAACCTTCCTTGCAGCAGCCTTGGCAATGCTCTCAATGTATCTATTCCAGTTCATATTCCCTGTAAACATTAGACGGAGGAGTTTAAAAGAAGTACTTTCAGGCAATGTGTTCTTGGCTATTGCTATTGGTGGTAGAGAAGGTTTCTTGTAGTTATTGAAGGAAACAAGCTTAGTTTTGGCAGCATTGAATGTGACCGTCCATTTTTGTCCCCATTCCACTACAGATAGGAGATCATCCTCTAGTGTTTCTGCCATTTCCTTGGATATGTGTTCATTTGTTTTCCCCTCGTATCTGTTTCTTTATTCCTTTTTTAAACACCTAGGCAACGCCAGGCACCTAGGCTAGTCTATCATATATAAAAGGAATTTTGTGAGTTCGTTCCCTATGGACTCAAAAACGGCTAGGCCGATTTTTATGGAATTTTGTATCGGAATGTCTTTAATAAGTATTGATATTGGAAATAATCCGATGAAAGAAACAGGTGATTTGGATAAAAGTTAACACCTTACACGGCCTTACATCACAAGTGCATCTCACAAGCCGAAATGTTCGACATATAAAATCAACAGTAGGTTCTTTGATATGACAGGGACACATTGTGATGTGTCTTCCACTAGGGCAGGCAATCAATTGATTTGATTGAAAATGGGCGATTACACTGATTCGATGACAATAAAAATATGTGAGTGAAATATTCGTTGATCATCATTCAATCTCGGGCAATGTCGGGCCTTTCTGTTTGTTAAATATTTAAAAAAAAAAAATTTTAGAATTTAAAATTATCTCCCTTACTTGCAATTTTTCATTTAAAGAAGCCGGGTCAAGGGAAATAACTTTCAACAAACAATAGTATGAATCGAGTTATCGCCCTTAGGCTAATCTGATTTTTGTAATGGTCTACCAGCTATTATAACCATAACTCCATTATCACATTACATATTAGATTTTGTTAGGGCTTCTCTATTATAAAAACGAAAAAATATTAAATTTGAAGTAAAATTTGTGCTACTTTTGTAATATCCATGTCGCAGATAGTAACATATCCAAAAATTACGGATAACAAAGTAGAAAAGTAATTATTAATGAAAAACCTTTCGTTGAATTTTATACAGTGGAATAAACTTCATCCGACATTTTGAATCACATTTGTCACAATAAAACTTAATTCTCTCCCCTGTCAACTTTTTTTTTTTTTTTTTTTTTTTTTTTTTTTTTTTTAGTAAGCGGAATGTAGTGATTCACTTTTTACAAATTTGTTTTTGTCTTCATTTCATTGTTCCCCCTAAATTTTATAACACCCTCGCCCCTCAAAATTTTATTGTCCCCACTCACAAAATTTTTATCACCCCCCCCTCCTCCCCACCACCAAAATTATCACCCCCACTCTCTCCCACCATAAAAATTTTATTGCCCCATCCCCACCCAAAATTTTATCCCCTTCGTCCTATGCCCCAAAATTATACAGTCCCCCACCTAAATTTTACCATGTTCTCATTTTATCACCCCCAAATTTTATTACCCCCCCCCCCCATTTCATTGTTCCCCTGCAATATTTTCATGCAACTTATTATTACCCGAAATTAAATTTTTCTTTAAATGTATTTACTTCTATTTTTTGCTCTATCTTCAGAATGAACCTGTCTTTTTTAATGAAAAAGGCGAACAAATAAGCCGAAGTGAAGCTGGCTACTCTGCGGAAGATGACTTGACATTTCTCATAGAAGAAGTTGATCTTGTAGATGACGAAGATGGTGACCATAAGTAAGTTGCATGCAGATGCATAATGCACTTGTCATTATATCAGCTGACATTGTAATTGCGTGCTTATGAAATAATGGTTGATCGAGATGGAAAGTAAATGTCTGAGGGTGAATGTTACGAATAAATAGCAAAGCGATTCGTGGTGGTAGTGTTCGAAAGTTCGCCTGCTTAGTTTGTCGAAAAGAAGTTGGATGCAAGACCATCGCTTGGAGTACTCGTAAGCATTCGATACACAACAATGCTGTAGAAGTACTGGTTGATTGAGAGAGGAGAACCAGTTTGTGTGCAAGAACTATCAGACATAGATTAGCTGTGTATACCCCGAGTTACCCAGTCAAGGGTTGAGGATATGCGTTGCATGGAGAGAAAAAAAAGTGAAGGAATTCATTTGGCTTCTTATCGCTTCCGAAAGTTGGGAAGTTCGTTAGCTATAATCATTAGTAGTCCTCATCTAAAAACATCCTTAAATATTTTTTATTGTTTTATATTGCTTTTTGTTGTTTTATATTGCTTTTTGTTGTTTTATATTGCTTTTTGTTGTTTTATATTGCTTTTTGTTGTTGTTTTATATTGCTTTTTGTTGTTGTTTTATATTGCTTTTTGTTGTTTTATATTGCTTTTTGTTGTTTTATATTGCTTTTTGTTGTTTTATATTGCTTTTTGTTGTTTTATATTGCTTTTTGTTGTTTTATATTGCTTTTTGTTGTTTTATATTTGTGTTTTATATTTGTTTTGTATATTTGTTGTTTTATATTTGTTGTTTTGTATTTGTTGTTTTGTATTTGTTGTTTTATATTTGTTTTGTATATTTGTTTTGTATATTTGTTTTGTATATTTGTTTTGTATATTTGTTTTGTATATTTGTTTTGTATATTTGTTTTGTATATTTGTTTTGTATATTTGTTTTGTATATTTGTTTTGTATATTTGTTTTGTATATTTGTTTTGTATATTTGTTTTTGTATATTTGTTTTGTATATTTGTTTTGTATATTTGTTTTTGTATATTTGTTTTTGTATATTTGTTTTTGTATATTTGTTTTTGTATATTTGTTTTTGTATATTTGTTTTTGTATATTTGTTTTGTATATTTGTTTTGTATATTTGTTTTTGTATATTTGTTTTGTATATTTGTTTTGTATATTTGTTTTTGTATATTTGTTTTTGTATATTTGTTTTTGTATATTTGTTTTTGTATATTTGTTTTTGTATTGTTTTATGTTTTTGTATTGTTGTTTTGTATATTTTATGTTCTTGTATTGTTGTTTTGTATATTTTATGTTCTTGTATTGTTGTTTTGTATATTTTATGTTTTTGTATTGTTGTTTTGTATATTTTATGTTTTTGTATATTTTATGTTTTTGTATTGTTGTTTTGTATATTTTATGTTTTTGTATTGTTGTTTTGTATATTTTATGTTTTTGTATTGTTGTTTTGTATATTTTATGTTTTTGTATTGTTGTTTTGTATATTTTATGTTTTTGTATTGTTGTTTTTGTTAAATTTAATGTTTTTTCTTTTCAGTAATGAGAGCGATATGGACGAAGAAATGATGACTGACTTTGAGGAATATTTGCGGTCCAACGAGAAGTAGGCACATACAATGTGCGAAGCCCGACTGCATTTATTGGTCACGTATCAGGATTTGTTCTTTCTTTTAGTCGAGGAGATCCTACTTGCCCATCTTGAAGGAGAACAAAATGAAAAGAAAACCATTCACTTCTGTCCCTCTCCCCCGCCATCTCTTTCATTTCCTGTCCATGCCAGCTCTACGCTTTAAACCTAATGCTGCTGTCTCTAATGTCTGTAAGGCTCAGTTCTTTCTATTCAGGTTTACTTAAATAAAACTTGAGCAAAGGCTGCAGTTACACTAATAATAATCCTTGGAATTATTCAAAGAAATGTTTTTATTTTTCTTTAATTATTTTTAAATTTAAAATCAAAAAAATATTTCTGTACATTTTTCTTTAAATTTTTTTTTATAGAAATTTTTTTTTTTTTTTTTTTACCAAATCATCTCACCATCATACAAAAAATGTTGTTTTTTTTTTAGTTTTTTTTCCATTGATAGCTAGCATCTTGTAAATTTCGGTCTAGGATAAAAATGTAGTAGCTGTTTTGTCGGAGAAAAAATCCTTCAGTACTAAGGGCAGCTTTTTGTTTCTAATTTTGGAACTAGATACCCCTTCCCCACAAAAGAACTTTGAAACAAAATTTTTTGTTTTAATTTTGTACAATTTTTTACTTTTTTTTTTTTTTTTTTTTTTTTCTTCATCTCCGTTTTTCAACATTGAAAAAAAAGTTTTCATATCTAAAATGAAATCCTAACCCTTTATCTCTTCCGCCGATGTCTTATCCTAGTGAACCATGTTGGACCGATTCTATTCACAAAAAACGATAGGTATGAACTCTTTATTTCAGTTATGGTTAAAATTGCAATCACTGACTTCAATTGCAAATTTAAAAAAATCCACTTAGGAGTAAAGTGTAGTATTTGTTTTGATACTACACTTCATGTTTTGTCTTCGGTTAATGAAACAGAAATCCTCTTAGACTGAGGTAATTAATTTTTGTTCCAATCTAGAATTCTTCTTTATGGACAGCTGGATTTTCTCCATATTAAAAACTGATCTCGTGTGTAACTCTGCCCTCGTGGGGAGGCAAGTAAGCACATCTCCATTTTATGTAAGGAGATAAAAAAAAACAAAAAAAAAAAAACTTCAAAATCATAAGCTAGACAATAAATGCTAGATGGAATAGATTTTGACTCGGAAAACGGCAATTCTTCGCCCTTTGTCAAAAACGTTGCTCGTGGAATGTGAGGACTAAAGGACAAAATAAGAGAAGCAAGAGTTACGAGGCTGCCGATAGTGAACTCGATTAGTCATTGACGATCATGCAAATTATATTTTTAGCATCAAATAACTCATGAAAAAAAAAGGTTGATATTCCAAACTGTTGAATTTTGTCATAGATGGAGACCTGTTAAATATGACTTGCTATTGTTTCACTAAATAAGCGACTATTGTTTTGCAAGGTTGGAAATAAGCAAAGTAGAAGATTAGACTTTTACAGCATTTGGGTATAATTTTGAATGAAAGGGAGATAATTAAAAATAAAATAGGTAATTCAGAAACATAGGCGACCCTAAGTGTGACCGTACCGGTGTTAAGTAAAAACCTAGCCTCGATGTGAAAATTTTCCGATTACCAAAGCAGGTTTCTTGTATTTGTTTAAAATAAATAAATTGACATGAAAGAAATTGTGAAATTTTTTAATACATTTATTTATTTAATATATTTTACAGACTTTATTTTAAACTAAAACAGGAAGTCCAGTTTGGTAATCTGAACATTTTCACATTGAGGCTAGGTTTTTACTTGACACTGGTCTGGTTTCGCTTAGGGTCGCTTATGTTTCTGAATTGCCAAAAAAAAATGTTTAATTCTTAAAAGTAAAGGCATAAAACCAAAAAGTCACAAAAGGAATGTGTGTATGTGTGTGTGTATATATATATATATATATATATATATATAGTATAAAACTGTTACATATTTCAGATGTACCATGGTTTCATTACAGTACCACAGCACATCTCTAAAATATGTAAAAGTTTTTTAAATGATTTGTATTTTAGCTCTCGCATTTCCAATCGAGCACTTAATTGATTATTTTTAATGCATCCTGATGCTTTTTATATATATATATATATATATATACTTTATATATATATATATATATATATATATATATATATATATAATCACATTGACATGTTGGTTCCTGCTAGATCACCAAAAGTTAAGCAATGTTGAGCTTGGTCAGTATTACAATGAGTGACCATTTGGGAATTTCAAGTGCTGTATGTGTTCTCCGCTTATGTTGGCATTGTTTCCAGTCAGTCTTGGACCTCTCCTTTCCACTAAACCCAAGCAGTGCCAATTTAGGATTACGCATCCCTTGCCTCACAATTACACGTCCAGCTACCCTTACAGGGGTGGCCATTGTCTCTTGAGACAACAGAGGCGTCGTGTATATATATATATATATAATAATTATCACGTGTGCCAAGCGTAATCTTCTGAAATTAGAAAAATATCATCACAAACACGTGGGATCTATACTAACTTTTTCTTCCGTTTACCGCCATGGCAGAAAAGACAAACGTAAATAAAATTCTGATGATGGCGTCTATCGCCGAAATATTGATTTTAAACAAATAAATATTTGTTTATTTTATATAATCTTGCATTTAAATTTGGTTTATAAATGTATTTCATATATTTTACTTTAACATTCAAACAATGCTTATATCACTAAAAACACAATGACTTTCATATATATATATATATATAATTCTGGAAGCGGTTACTATTTAGTTTAGTAGAAATCCTCTTGAATACAAGACAAGGTAAACATTGAGCTGGGATCTAAGTGTAGTATCTGTTCTGATGCTACAGTTACGTTAATTTGTCCTTGGTCAATGGAGGGGAAACCCTCTATAATGGAACAATTACTTTTGTCTACTACCAGAGTGCCCCTTTTTGTCCATTTTTTGGGGAGCTGGTCTTCCTCCCCACAGTAAAAACGACCTAGTGTCACATTTTGTTTTCATAAGGAAGCAAATAAATACCAATATTGAAGAATTCAGTAATTTTCAGTTCAATATTGATTTTCCAGCGTAATTTACCTGATCAGCACAGTACGTTTTTTTAAAATTTTTTATTTGAGGAAATTTTTTCAGAAAGAAGTTAGCACTCTGTGTTTTTTTCCTTTGGAAATTTTCACTCCTAAATATATATATATATATATATATATATATATATACACTTGCATATCATTCAAATCCATTGTCTTGAAAAAGTCTTGTTATAAAGATGAAACATTGATGATTATATAAATAATTTAGGTTTTTCCTTTATATCTCTGTGTTTTTGAGGTGAGCTTAAATAGCATTTCCCTGAAATGACAAAAATACACACCAGCTCTACTAATTTAGTATTGAGCACTTGGAATAGATATGTACAAACTTTATTACCTTGTAAAAAGCCTACACTCTATATATCTATTACTAATGGAGATTAGGTATTTCTGTTTGAAACCAAGACTATTCTATTAAATTGCTCTGTGGGGGGGAAGGAGTAGTATCTGTTCTGTCATGATACCATCATTAACACTTTGAAAGTAGTGTATTACCTGTTCTATGACCTTGAAAGAATCTTTCCAGGATAGAAGGTCCTGGATATGACCTTAAATTATATCCAATGGTGAGGCTCAAGCTTGCGTGCTTTGGGGAGTGTGGAGCCACCCCTTAATTGCCATTGCTTCCAGGTCCACTCTGACCTGTAGTGGTAGTACCTGTTAGGGTCTCAACTATGGGTTATAGAAAATGACTTGAAAAAAAAAACATTCTATTAAAAAAAGATTCTTCAAAATCACTGGATTCGGGATTAAATAACCTGAAAAGAGTTGATATGCCTAAAACAACCAACCCAACCAGAGGGAGCATATCTTTGCCAGTGTGTGAAATGTCTGTAGGTATAAAGAAAATATGTTTAATTATAATTATCAAACCCCTTTAAGGGATGGGCACTGCACTCGTTTGAACACTCTAGATTGTCTAACGTATTGGCCCGAATCCGGCGTTTAATAGTTCTTAATACCCTTCATTCCTGTGGTGATTGTTTGGTGGTCCTGAGGTAAAGGCTTAGCAAAAGGTGGCTTTGTGGCTGAATTTTACTCTCATGACTGGCAGGAATTGTCACCCCCCCCCTACACTGATTACTGCGTATGCATGATGCACTAGTGTCTGTATGTAGGTATAAAGATGAGGTCACTTGACCAGATTTCAAGTAAACAATTTACATAGTTACGACAGTAACAACGTTGTCGTAACTATGTAAATTATTTACTTGAAATTTTTTTTTTATTTCTTATTTTATTTATTTATTTTTTTTTTTTTGCATTTTTACCCCAAGCAAGGCACAGTGCCACTGATATGGGGGGGGGGGGGCTACTATCTGGGACATAATTTGCAAGGAGACTATGTAGGGAGTTGAGCAGCAAGATGTCTGTTTGCATTACACTTGAACTTCTGCATGTCAGTTCAGTCAGGGAAGCAGGAACCCAAAAAGGAATTCCAAAGTCTAGCAATTCGAGGGAAGAAACTAATTAGAGTAGAAAGTTTTCTGGCATTTGGGCATTTCTGTTGGGGTGGGATTTTGCTGTTTGTTGGGGAATATTTATGTCGAGGGGCACCAGAGCTTGTAGTTTGACGGAGCACCTACCATTAAAATATTTGTAAAACTGGCAGAGGGATGCAACATTTCGTTGATGGGACAAAAGTTGAAACCCAGCTGACAGTTTGGGACATATTAGGTTTGCGACTTTCTTGTTCTTTTTTTTATTGACCACTATTAATAAGCTCGCCAAATTCGTTGATTTTAATCTTTGGATTCCTTTAACTTGGAATATATAAATATATACATACATATATATATAAATATATATACATATATATATATAAATATATATACATATATATATATAAATATATATACATATATATATATAAATATATATACATATATATATATAAATATATATAAATATATAAATATATATATATATATACATATAAATATATAAATAAATATATATATATATATATATATATTTGTGTATATATATAAATATATATATATTTTTTTTTTGTATATATATATATTTGTATATATAAATATATATATTCCAAGTTAAAGGAATCCAAAGATTAAAATCAACGAATTTGGCGAGCTTATTAATATTTCCTTCCAAAAGTGCTTAATTCATATGTAGAGCTATTATAAGTGAAATTATATAAACCTTGGAAAAATCCGAATTAATCCTTGTTAGAGTTATCTTAAGTATATATATATAATATAATATATATATATATATATATATATATATATATATATATATATATATATATATAAACTTAAGATAACTCTAACAAGGATTAATTCGGATTTTTCCAAGGTTTATATAATTTCACTTATAATAGCTCTACATATGAATTAAGCACTTTTGGAAGGAAATATTAGTTTTTAATTCAATACATTTGAACTTATTTAGCTTTGCATGAAACAATAATTGAATCAGTTACTTTTTTCTTTTAATCTATGGTTTCATATGTGAGAGATCGCCAGACGTTCTTTATGGATACTTTCTCTATTTCCAGTTTTATCTAACTCTTGAGAATCCACATTTCTTAAAGAACAATCGGATGTTTGTAAATTTTTTTTTGTCATTGGGGAGAAACAAATAACTGTGTAGTTGTTGCTAGGAGGAGGGGGATTACGGTTATATATTTTTTCAAGATTACAAGCTTGTATATATATTGGGATTTTGATCAGATACATATATGAAATTATGGTAAGAAAAAAATGAAGATACAAGATGAAATATTCTTACCAATTTTGATTATACTTAAGCAGACTGAAATTGCAAATCACTGTTCGTCTCTTAAATAATTTGGATTCTAGGAAAATGATTTAGGGATTAAGAAACTTTAAAAAGAAATTAAAATTCATGGAATCTGGCATAATTGGTGTTGAATAAAGATGGACGAAATTTAATGCATATCTGAAATATTCAACATTTCAAATACGGTGGGGGGAGGTTTATATATTAATTGATGCCTGATGTGAAAGTTAAAATTTAACTAAAAAAAAAAAAAAATAAATATCAATGATATTTCAATTTTTGCAAATAACTTCCAGACTTCTTTTCCATAAAATTAAATATAACCCACATGATCCATTCTTTACGCCTAGCGGCTTTGCTTCAAAATTTGAGTGTTTGTACTATACAACTATGCACATATTTGATTTTAGGTGCTTCCATATTATAACAAAAAAAAAAAATATTGTATTTCAAATAAAACAAAGAATACCTACTTAATTGTCAGGTTGCAAAAATTACAGAAAGCAATAAGGTAGGAAAATAATTATTAATGAAAAAAAAAAAAGAAATTTGTGAAATCATTGTTGCACTTAAGAAAAAGGTTGACAGGGCAGATAATTAAGTTCTGTTGTATTGAACGTAATTCAAAATGTCAGACTAATTTTATTCCCCCGTCTAAACTTTATTGAAAACTGTTTTCATTAATTCTTTTTTTAACTCCTCGTTTGTTTTCCGTGATTTTTGGATATGTTACTATTTGCGACGTGACAGTTATATAGGTACCATTTGTTTTACTTGAAATTCAATTTTTTTTTTTTTCTTTTCATTTCTATAATATGGAAGCACCTGATTGTCTATTTTTATGGAGATAAACTTAAGCCAAGGGAAGTAACTGTTTTTTTTTTGTTTTTTTAGCTTTTACTTTCAAAACGGTTTGATCATGTGGACATTTTTTTTTAAGAAAATTTTTTATTGATAAAAACTTATTAATCTATAGTTTTTAGCTTCCCTCTCCTCTTTGGGGTAGGTGGGGTGTAAAAATTTTTTTTTTTTTTACATAGGCATCACCACATTATCAAGGCCAAGAGGCCACTCAAGGATAAGGGTTAAAGAGTGTACAGTAGAAATTGGACAATATAGTAATCATTAGTAATGAAAATTTGGTAAATTTGATAACTTATATGGAACGGCTCATCAAGAACTTATTTACGTTAGACTTGAACACAACCATATTGTAGTCAGCCGGAAAGCAGGAAAACGGAAGACAATTCCACAGGCGTGCAGTTCTAAGAAAAAAGCTTTGTTCATGGAATCTACATTTAGGTTTAGGCACAGATAAAGAGTGGGGGAATTATTGATAGTGTTTACAGCTAGACAAGTGTTTCTATTCAAGTTTCGTATACTCTTTGCGACTAAAAGCTGTGACTAAATGCAAGTTTTTTTTAAAATTTCAAATAATACTACAAGAAATATTTCAGATACTTAAACTGACGGGCCTTAATTGCCTGAATGACGATGACAATGAGAAGTTGCTTGAAACAACAGACCAAGGTTGCCTAGATTTAATTTCTTTACCAAAATTATTTCTGTATAGCTATAATCACGTTAAGCAACTTTGAGCCAGGTCAGCATTTAGATGGGTGACCATTTGGGAATGCTCCATCCTAGAGGCTTTGATAACTGAGGATCGGCTATGAATTTGTGAAAATAAGTCATTGACTGTTTGTTGTGATCTGCTCCAACCAGACACTGGTTGATGATGACAAATCGATTTCACACCCCCCTCCCCTCCATGATTTTTTTTTAAATATTATTTTTGTAAAAAAATTTTTAATCTTTTAAAAAATCATAGAATAAAAAAAATAAACTTGACTTATTTTTTATTTTTTGCATTCTGATTTTTTAATGTAATATATTTTTTAATTTGTTTCTTTTGACATTGTGATCTGCCTCAACCAGGCATAAGTGATGATAGATTTAAGATTTTAATTATTTTCTTTCTGATTTTATAAGTTTTTATTTTACTTACTCATAATTTTTTTTCTTTTTAAGTAATAACTTTATAAAAACACCAGCAGGTCACTCGGCGTTGCCCGGCCATAAAATATGCATAAATATATTTTAATTAATACAGAAACTGAGACATATACATGCGAGTATTTTTTTGTTTTTCTAAACGGTTCATTTCTTGTAAGTAAAGAAAAATAGAGCTGTAATCAAAATCAAAACCTAAAGACAGTGAGTCAAGTATGATAACCATTAAACCAGCTTGACACGATCTTTTGAAAGGTGTTTTTCTAACTACTTATTCTTAACATAAGTAATTTGTAATGTGAACTTTTTTTTTTTACATGGGGGGTCACCACTTATCAAGGCCCGGAGGCAACTCAAGGATAAGGGTTATTGCGTGTACAGTAATCAATGAGATAGTATTGTAGTAATCATTAGTATTGGAGATTTGATAGTGTCTTACTTAAGGGGGCGGTTTGTCAGGAATTTGTTTATGTTGGATTTGAAGATATCCAAGTTGTAGTCAGGTGGGAAGCAGGCAAATAGAAGAGAGTTCCAACTAATCTACGCATTTGTGAAACAGTTAACAGTTAAAAATCCGATCATTCTTGCGTATCAATTTTTCAATTTTGACTCTTTAAGTTTTTTTTTTTTTTTTCTGGATGAAAACGGATTAAAGTTTTCACATGTCTGAATAACCTATATACCAAATTTATAGAATGTAGATCAAAAATTTGTTGAGTATATAGGTTGAGAAGTGTACTCCCCCACACACGGCCCTGTCGGTGGGGCATTAGAATACGCCGACTGCCCCCCTGCAGAGGGTAAAAGTCCCTCAATGGGGGTCCTGGATATGACCTTAAACTATATCCAGTGGTGAGGCCCCAGCTTGTGGGCTTTGGGGAGTGTGGAGCCACCCTTTAATTACCATTGCTCCCAGGTCCACTCTGACTCGGAGTGGTAGTACCTGTTAGGGTCTCAACTATGGGTTAAATAGAAACCGACGTGAAAACAACAAATATATTCTATTAAAAAAATTTTCAAAATCTTTGGATTCGGCATTAAATAACCCGGAAAGGGTTGATATGCCGTAAAACAAAAACAACCAACCAACCCACACACACATTTCACTTTTATAGATATCTAAATTTTTATGAAAAAGAATTTTTTAATTTTTTAAAATTTAATTTCAGCTGTAGGTCTTCCAAAATGTAATCGTATAGATTTTCATGAAAGTTTAATTTAATTGTGTGAAGGCTTTAAACCTGACGGCAGACATTAGTTATTGTGAGGTTGCTGGCGGACAAATAAATATGGGGTAAAACGTAACCTTATTGTTCAAGGTTAAATAAGAAAAAGGCAAAATAGATTGCTTAAAATAATTTTTTTTTGGTAATCACGCATATTAACTTACTCAAGCATGGCCTACGCAAATAGAAGGCCATTCCATTAAAGTCGTGATCTGTGAATCACAGAATAAAGTGCAATGGCAGCTGTTAAGCGATAGACAACTACGAAAGGATGGTTGTTTTCTGTTTCAGTTCTCAAAGAAATTGCTGAGGGATTAATAAAACTGGTCTAAAAATGACTTTTCTTTTACTGAAAGATAGATTATATTTAAACACGTGCAGTTAGAGTGGAATGTTTTTTGCTGGGAAAAAACACTAGTTTTTTCTTTTTTCTTTTTTTTTTTTTTTTCTTTTCTTTAAAGTATGTCTGATTATTAATTAAAAAAATATAAGTCATCAATCGCTTATCGACAGAGGTTGGAGCTTAGTTGACAAAGTGGAACCTATTGGATATTCTTCTTTGGACTCTGTCCAAAAGGAAGAGACTAGCGGTAGATGTACCAGCCCAAATGTGTCAACAATATTCCATGCATGGGTGAATGGTGGCTTTGTTGTTGTACAGCATACTCTCAGATGTACGTAATCTAGCATGATACAGGCAACCCACCTTTTGCAGCAGCGTTCCCAATGTCTTCAGTGTATTTGCTCCAGTTCATATTGCCCATGAATATTAGGTTGAGGAGTTTGAAGGAACAACTCTCAGGTAGGGTGTTATTTGCCATGGCTATCTGTGATTGGGAAGGCTTCTTTTAATTAAAGGAAAGCAGTTAAGTCTTAGTAGCATTAAATGTTGGCACTCATTTACCAAATTGGCGAGGGATTTATAAAACTGGTCCAAAAGTGATTGTATTTTTTTTTTCTGAAAGATAAAGAATCGTTTTACATTTGGACATGTGCAAGTAAAATGTTTTTTTTTTTTTTGTTTTTTTTCCCGGAAAAATACTGTAATGAAGTTTTATTTTTTTTTTAAAAGTACATTTAATTAATAGTTTAAAACTGCACTTGTTTTCAAATAATTCTTGTAATAGTCCTTGATCATCTGTGTTCCATTGTATTTTATGCTGTGATGTCAGCAGGTTATGTAATTTTAATGGAATGGCTTTCTATTTAGTTATGTAGGCCACACTCGAGTAGAGTAATATGTATATTTACCGGATTTTTTTTTTTTTTTTTTTCATTCCCCCCCCCCTCTTCGTTTGTTCGAACATTTCCTACTTAATCCCTTCCCCCCCCACCCACACTGGTGTCTTCCCTATTTTATTTATTTATTCCCCACTCCTTTTCATCCCCCCCGCCCCCCGACTCCGGCCTGCCTTCCAGAACTCTCCATCGCCCACTACTCTTTGTCTCCAAATTTTCCGCAGCCTAATTATCGACTGCGGTTGACAGCGGTGCACTCATCTCCTCTGAACATTCTCTTGGTTCGATTAAAACCTAACAAGCAAGAGACATTTTTTTTTTTTTTAAAAAAAAAAGAAAAAAAAAAGAAAAAAAAAAAGCTAATAATCATGCACAATTAAAGACATTTTGCAGCAAAATTCGAAAAAAAAAAAATCAAAACTGGGAATATGTATTATAGACAACAAATTGAAAAAAAAAAAAGTATAACAAATTAATGTTACCAAAGGCAAGATAAGTCACTCTTCTACCTACCTGGATAAGGTGTTTTGTATTTTAACTTATTTCAAAGTGTTTATTTGTTTTGAAACACAATTAATGCCGAGTTGCTAAGTTAGAACGACAATAAAATTGTAGTCTTGATAATTGCTCAAAAATGAAACAAAATACAAACAATTACCGATACTCCAAAGAGTCTCATGTGTGCCATTTTGTTTTCATTCTAACTCACCACTCCTTGTGTTTTGAAGTAAACAAACGCCTTAAAATAAGTTAAAACAAAAATTATGTAGGTAGGTAGAAGAGTAACTTATCTTATGTTTGATAACATTTATTTGTTATATATATATATTTTTTGGGTTTTTTTTTTTTTTTTTTTACTGTTCTTTTCTGATTTGTTGTCTATGGTAAAACATATCCAAAACTGGCATTAATAATTTGGTTTGAACTGCTAAAATAGCAAAAAAAGAAAAAAAAGAGAAACGACCCCCCCCCCTCACACACACACAAAAAAAAAAGACAGCTTAAAAAATCCAATTTTTTTTTTTCTTTCAATAAAGACTGAAAACAGAACAAACGATAACACTGCAGATCAATTTCTCTTCCCTTTTTCCCCAATTCCAAGCAACCACAACCTGCATGGAAAAAGAAAAAATGTTTAAAAAAAATGAAAAAATCTTAAAAAAGAGAAAAAAAATTAAAAGAAATAAATAATAAAAAAAAAAAACTGGAAAAATATTTAAAAAAAAAAAAAATAAATAAAAAACAAAACAAAAAAAAAACTTGTCTTTTGTTTTGAATTTGATTTTTTTTTTTTAATTTTTTTTTTATTTTTTTTTTATTTTTTATCCTTGGGGATGGTGGTGAGTACCTATTTACTATGCCTCCCCACGGGACAGTTAGACACCAGGGTCGTTTTTTAACGTGGAGAAAAGGTACAAAAATAAAAATTGTCTCGGTCGTGAAGGATTTCTCCTCCGCCGAAAGAGAACAAGAAATGGAAGTGCAGCATCCGAAGAACAGATACTACACTTTGATCTTGTCCCGAAGATGGTGGTGAGTAATGTTTATCTTTATAATCCATATTATTTTTTGGAGTAGGCTTGAGTGACAACAAAAATTAATGAAAATAGATACCATGTATGTATGTATAATATACACACACACACACACACACACACACACACACACACACACACACACAGCCGTAGACTTTATTTAAACAAGAATATTTACATTCTGAATTCAATAAATCTAAGGCACCATTTGCCCATGAATGAGATTGTCACATATGAACATGTGTATCAATCACTAGTCTCTTTTTATTAGACATAGTCCAAAAAAAGTCTCCAATCTGACAGGTTCTGCATGTTTCTTACTTCTTGGGTGTGAATCATATAAGCCACTTAAAATTATAACTGTATCATAACTATTCCCCCTCCTTTCACTCCCTAGCTTTTCCCCTATTTAAAAATCAAGATTCACAAAATTATTTTTTTATATGCCCAAAATCACAGCCTGAGAAAGCTGGTTTTCAGACAAAATCACAGCTGAATATGTATACACATATGAAGCCAATGTTTTTTTGTTTTTTTTTGTGTGTGTGTATGAATATATATATATATATATACACACACACACACACACACACACAACCGTATACTATTCAAACAAGAAAGAATATTTATTTTTTTTTAATAACCAATAGCTTTTGATGAAAAATGCATGGAGTACATGTGTTGGTATTTGCCGGTCAGGTGTGATTTGAGATTAAATATTTTGTATAAAGTTGTTACCGATCTAATTCATGGTTGTAGAGTTCAGGAGTTGCAATATTTGGGCTTACCTCGATAAAGCAGGAAAGTTCAGAAATTCATCTCGTAACAGAATGAGTTGCGTGCGTAAAGCACACTTGAGTGCATGCATGCCGCATGTGTCGTAGTCGCGTGCTACTCGAGGAAGGGGGGGGGGGAAGAAATAGAAAATTGATATCACCATTTATCAGCCGAAACATGCAACAGGGGTGATAATCGTGTGTCTTGAAACTGAAAGTGTTGCGCATTGTGTCCGCTATGCGCGAAACTCAAGCTACATGTGTTTGCTTCTGATTATATCATCTTGAGTGTTTCATATTTCGAACCGTGTAATCTCCAACCTTCAAGTGGATCTTGTCAAACTCTGGGAAATTTGCATTGAACTTCAAACAGGATCCCATATTTTATCCACGGGGGTAGCATGCTTTTGTTCTGTTGGCCATGAACAGACAGAAGTGTTAAGTAATTTGTAATTGAACTCTGCATATTGCCTGCACTGAAGATTGAACCTTCAACCTCTAGAAGAGTATCACAACTGTCCAGTCCTTTATCCGCTACACCATGGGTCCTTTGAACAAGGGGGTGTTTTTAAACGATCTTCATGCATCAGAATTTATACTATGTCTTCGATGTTCTTTCAAAACTGCAGTCTCAGGCAGGATACAACAGAGGCAGTCGTGATCACACTTGAAGTTTTTGATCGCTACTGCCTCCGCCATTTCCTACATGTGCCTCTTCAACCGGATCACCAGCTCAACCATCCACACTAAATTTAACAATCCTGGCCTGGAAGAAACTGATCAAAAGGAGACTCTGGTGGTTTGGCCACGTGTTGCATCAGTCAAGTTAGGAATTCTTCCGTAAATTGGTAGCACCCAATTAGTGATGGGACGATTCCAATATTTTTCCAGATTCCGATACAATTACTGATTCCGATCCTTTATAAATGTTTAAGTATTTAATATGAAGTTGTTACTTTTTCCCCGATTACTGTAAAAACACACGTGGGGGGGGGGATCTATAGATTTTACTTTTACTCGTAGTTTAAAATCAATAAATATTGATTATTTTATTATCAGCAGTGAAAAGTTTTGTTGGTCCCCCCCCTCCCCCGGACAAAAGGAGGGTGGACCTGTAAATTCACCCTTGTCTGTCTGTCTGCACTTTTCTCAATAACTCCACCTTGGAATTTTTGGAAATTTTGCACAAACATTAAACATGATATGAGTAAAAAGTAACAGAACGAATTTTCCAAGAAAACTCTGGTTGCCCCCCCCCCTTCCTCCCCCCAAGGGGTGCCTTTTGGGTTAAAATGGCTAAAATTGACGCTTTTGTGCTTATATAAAAAATATTGATGCCTTGGATTTTTTATAAAACTTTCTAAAGTTGTAACTAACTGATTTTTATATAATTTTGTTAGTCTATACTTCGCAATAACTCTTGGGTGTGCCCCAGGGCTCTCTTAGGGCTAATCAAAACACTCCATTTTTGGGGATTATTTTTACCATATTTGTCCAAAATTTTCTGTGTATGTCTATTTAGCAGTTTTGCATGGTGCTGAACTCAAATTTAAATATGTTAAGGCCTTGGGGACTTTTGGGACTTAATGGAGGGAGGGGGCAAATGATGAACTTAGTCATTTTTTTTTTTTTTTTTTTTTTTTTTTTTTTTTTTTTTTTTTTGCATGGTCCAGAAGGCCTGTTAAGGCCTAAAACTGCACCGTTTGTTCATTTTCACCAGGATTTGATGTCCCTTGGGGGTAGGGGGCAAATGGTGAACTTTTTTTCTTTTTTTTTTTTAATGCCTTGTTCACTGTGCACTCATGAGGGACCATGCATGCTTCACTTTTTTTAAATAAAATCAAAGAAAAAAAGATAATTAAAGGAATTGTTTTTGGCATTGGAAAATAGGCACAAATTTTTTCAATTCTAATTTTTTTTTACATGGAGGTCACCACTTATCAAGGCCTGGAAGCCACTCTGGGATAAGGGTTATTGTGTGTTCAGTAATCAATGGGATAGTATCATAGTAATCGTTAGTATTGGAGATTTGATAAAGTGTCTTACTTAAGGGGGTGGTTCATCAGGAATTTGTTTATGTTAGACTTGAAGACGTCCATGTTGTAGTCAGGTGGGAAACAGGCAAACGGAAGAGAGTTCCACAGTCGTGCACTTCTAAGAAAGCTTTGCTCATGGAATCTACGCTTTGATTTAGGCACAGATAAAGAGTGGGGAAAATTAATGACAGTGGTTTCAGCTAGACGGGTGTTTATCATGAAGGATTAGCGAGGGGGACCAGAGATTGGAGTTCAAACGAGCAATTTCCATGGAAATAATGATAAAACAGACAGGCTCGCAACGTCTCTTCTGTGAGAGAGAGGTTGCAGGGAAGAGAAAAGGGCTGCCCCAACATTACACCCAATCACCACCACCGAGAGAGTAGGACAGTGTAATGTCACTTCCTGATCAACTTGTAGGTATAGATAGTTTCCGGTATTCAACCACGTGGTCATGCTAACAGGCATATAAAATATGGCTGTGTTAACGATTGTCCATGTATGTTTTAAAGAGAAAGAACAATTCTCCATTTGGATAATAATTATTATAATTGCACATTGGGAGAATTTTAATCTAACAAAATATAGTAAGTGAACTATTTTTGAACTTTTATTTCTATTGGAGAAAGTCGAAAATTTCATTTTATTTATTTTTTTTTTACTGCAAAACAAACAATTTTTATATGATATTTTTCAGTTTGTCCTTTTAATCTCTTCTCTTCTCTATATAAATAAATGAACTCATTTTTTCCCCGTCTGATTTTGACATTAATAGGATTAAAAATCAAGATATTTCATGCAAATATAATATGCACAAACGGCAGAACAATATCTGAGGTGTGTTATAGGCTTATTATTTCTCAAATTCCTCGATAATCTTAGATTTCTATACTTTTTCTGCTGAGAAGTCACGGCCAAAATCGGTTAAGATCAATGGAAGTGGTAAAATATTTTCTCTAATAAATTCCTCCTCCCCCTGCCACCACTTAACACCGTTTGGGGATCGTTCACAAGGAACAGTTGAGAAGAGAACACCAGTTTGGCTTCGTAGTTCTTTCATGTGAAGTTATTTAAAATTACTAAACTAAGCTGCAGTGCTCTGTGGCGTAGTGGTTAGCGTGCTGGACAATTCACATTATATTTTCACGTTCGTGCCGACCTATCGTGGTCGTTTTTTTTTTTTTTTTTTTTTTTTTCCTAAACAACTGGAATGGACTTTTCTTGGTGGCCGAACTGTTAACGTTGCAGATGTTTTTCTTTTTTGTTTTTTTTTTCACACTTTATTTTCCTACTTTTACTCATGACTCCGGGTTTGATCCTTCCTACTTACCTACCATAACATTTTTTAAAACTCCCCCCCCCCCCGTCCCGGAAACAAACACTCGGGCAACGCCGGGTACCCCCGCTAGTAATAAATAAAACTTTTCACTGAGTATTTCCAAATATTTTAAAGTTAGCATTTTTCACAGCATTTTTTTTTTTTTACGATCGGTGAATTTTCAATATTTTAGCACCAGGCATAATTTATTTCTTTGAAATATATTTAAAATTTCAAGTTTGTTTTTTTTTATAACATTTTAACTGTAAATAATTTACATGATGGGTTTGTTTTACTATACACGTAGATTCAAAAAAGTTGTCAAAAAACAAATATATAACAAATGGTATCAAAGGCAAGATAAGTTACTTTTCTACCTAACTGGATAAATTTTTAGTGTTTTTATTTAATGTAAAGTGTTTATTCGGCTCGAAAAACATAGTGTTTACCGATGTATTTGAAAAATGCAAATAGTGGCATGCTTGCTGTTCCACACGGTAAGTTTGGGAAAATAAGTTTAAACAAAAAAATTATACAAAATACTATTAGAAACTCGCTCAATGTGTTACTGTGACGTAGGCGGACATATATTCGGTGGATTTCTCACAGTATTTTGTATAATTTGTTTGAACTAATTTTTCCCAAACTTCAAGTTCAATAGCGAGCATGCCGCCGTTTTTTTTCTTAAAATATATCGATAAACATTGTATGATTTTCAAAGCGATTACACATTTTAAAGTGAGTAAAATCACTAAAAACCTTTCCAGATAGTAGAGTAGATTATCTTGCCTTTGATAACATTTACTTGGTATATATTTGTGTGTGTGTGTGTTTTTTTTTTTTTTTTTTTTTTTTTTTTTCTTTTTGACCACTTTTTGAATCTGTGTACAGTAATACAAACCCAAAATCTAATTTAACTTGGAAATACTATTTAAAATACACGTGCGTACACTGCACAAGCACTCTTATTATTATCATAATAATAAAAAAAAAAACTGGTGTAGATGACATCGACTGGTGCCACACCAACTAGTTGTCAAGGGTCAGGGAGGATGGAAAGACCGAGGGGAGAGAGTACTAACTAAATCTCCACTGGAAGTGTGCAGTTCAAATCTGGTACCTTGGGGAGGCAAACCCTATGAAACCCCAATGGCCGATGCCAACGAGAAATCAGTGACAACAACTGTTGTGATAACATGCAATCATCTGCACAAGTGGTCAAGAGGTGGAGAACACTGGAAATCTGGGAAGACTTGTTGTCACTTGGTCTCCAGGGAACACCACAAGTTACTGCCAGTGAGCGATCACTGATGATGGCCTGTGAGACAACTAATATGCTACACATTTTGATGAAAAACATGGGGAAAAAAATGGATATAGAAGAACAGAAAACCAAAACTTTAAATATAATTTCTGTATTTAAAGTAATAGTTATTTAAATATTTCGACATAATCTTGTGGGGAAAATCCAGCTTCTCAATAACGGGCACTCTGGATAGGAACAACAATAATCTCAGTCATGAAAGATTTCTCCTCCATCGACCAAGGATAGAAAAGGTAAAGTGTAGCATCAAAACAGACACTACACTGATCTTGTTCCGTAGGCCAAAAAATATTTGTTTAATATTTGTTTAATGTTTGTTTAATTGTTTGTTCCCTAAATTCATAATTCAGTTTTATCAGTATTAAATTGTATATAGTTTTAAAATTACTTAATTTTACATAGATAATATTTATATTTTATATTGAATAAAGTTCAGTTTCAGTATTAATCGAACTGTGTTCCTTTTTCTTTTTAAAAATGTTTTATTGCTCTTTTTCAAATGGTCCTCATATAGTACTGACAGTCTGACAAATCTTACCTACATTGCCTGCAGACATTTTTCAGTTAACAGGCCTTCTTACTCTCGGTGGCCGTGACCCAGTGCACCCACTGGTTGGAGGAAGTGATCAGGTGGCCAATTCAAGGCATGACTCGCAATGATAAAGGCAGACATAGAACTTGTATCTGGATCTCATGTTTTCTAACACGATTGGAGCCGGCTTAACCCACCCCTGGTGAATGCCACTACAAGTTCAGTCGAGCAGGCCTATTTACGAATGATTTTTTTTTTTCTTGCATAAAACGCATGTTTACATGTATCTGGCATGATACACATTGACACACCGGTTCCTGTTAGATCACCGCAGTTAAGCAACTTTGAGCTTGGTCAGTACTAAAATGGGTGACCACTTGGGAATTCCAGGTGTTGTATGTGCTTTGTTTATCTTTTAGCACTTTCCCTTGTCACATGACTTGAGTTCGATTCAGGAGAGGTGTGGTTGAAGATTGCACAACTTTTGCCTCACAATGACACACGCACAGCTATCCTTACAGAGGGTATCCATTGTCTTTCGAGACGCTACAAGTCCAGTCAGCACGTTTCTTTATGAAGTAGCCTTGGTGCCCAGTATTGCCCAGGTGTTTGGTGGTGTGTCTTGAGCAAAAATATATATATATATATATATATATATTTTTTTTTTTTTTTTTTTTTTTTTTTTTTTTTTTTTTTTTTTTTTTTTTACACAGTGATCACTTATCAAGGCCCGGAAGCCACTCAGGGATAAGGGTTATTGCAAGTACATTAAGTTAGTGAGGAGATTTGCTGAAGTGTTTACTTAAGGGGGCGGTTCATTAGGAATTTGTTAACATTGGACTTGAAGACATCCAAATTGTAGTCCGGAGGGAAGCAGGCAGACGGAACAGAGTTCCACAGGCGTGCAGTTCTAAGAAAGAAGCTTTGTTCATGGAATCCGCGTTTTGATTTAGGCACAGATATAGAGTGGGGGAAATTTTTCACAGCGGATTCAGCTAGACGGGTGTTTCTCGTGAAAGATTGGCGAGGGGGGACCAGAGATTGGAGTTCAGACTAGCATCTGCCATGGAAATAACGATAAAACAAGGACAGGCTCGCAACGTCTCTTCTGTGGGAGAGAGGTTGCAGGGTAGAGAAAAGGGCATCCCCCACTAAGCCACGAAGTCTATTTTGTACTCTGTCAAGGCAGGATAGGCTGTTTTTAGCAGCTCCTGCCCAGATATGGCAACAGTATTCCATCCTTGGACGTACTTGGCTTTTATATAGATAGAGAATTGCATCAGTAGTGAGATATCTTCTGGAGCGGTAGAAGGATCCCACCATCTTTCCAGCGACCTTGGCAACAGACTTGATGTACGTGTTCCATTTCAGATCAGGAGTAAAGGTCAAACCCAGAAGCTTGTCAAAACACGGAGCCTCACCCAGACGAGAGCCATCCATCACAATTGATGCCAGATGGGGATCAGAGCGTTGATGATGTAAGGATGATGTTGTCCAAAGGGTCGAGCTTCAAAACGATACCAATCTTGTGAAAATCTGTCGAAGTTTTAGGCAGACATACATACGTACATTTAAACAGACAGGTGAGATTTATATCATAGATTAGTGTACCGTCTTAATTAAAAAAATGATCGGAAATGTAGGATCAACAAGGGCAGACAATCGATTTTGAAAAAAAAAAAAAAAAAAAAAAAATTTTCCACCCTCGAAAAAGCCTTTGAAATTACCACTTTTACGGGGGCGCTGAAAACGAAAATAGCGTTTATGAACACAATTTAACGTAAAATGAGCACCACACGTTGCCCCCCCCCCAATTCCGTGTTTACATTGGGGGGGGGGGGATTTTCTTAAATAAAAAAAAAAAAAATTACTTGATCGATTTATGTAATTTTGAGAATATAACATCTTCATGCGGTGACAGGAACATACATCATAAAGATTTTAAAATATCTTTAAAAAAAAAAGAATCTTTTTTTTATTGGCCCAAATATAGATAAGCACCCCTTCTACTTTAATAGTTTCTTCTTTAGAACTGCTAGACTTTGGAATTCCCTTCCGGGTTCCTTCTTCCCTGACTGTACTCTACTTGAAGTTTAAGTGTGATGTAAACAGACATCTTGCTGCTCAACTCCCTACATAGTACGCCTCCACCAATTATGTCCCAGATAGTAGCCCTCTACACCAAAGTGGTATTTTGCCTTGTTTGGGGCTTGGGGTGAAAATACAAAAAAAAAAAAAATACCTAGTTAAAAAGAATAAATAAAATAATGACTGAGTTAAATACTAGGAGAGGTTAATCATGTCAGGAAACGACATGATTAACCTCTCCTGATAAACATCTTCTGGCATTTAACTCGACCGGTGAATACTCAAATCCGACATTCATTTCAAATAATATTCTAAACTACAGGGAATCACTAAGCAAGCAAACATGAGAACAGAGATTTAACAGTTATCTCCCTTGCATTGCAATTTCTCGTTTCGAGATGAGAAAAACTGATTCAGGCAGAAAACTTGGTTCTTCTTCGTTATTGTAGCGAAAATTGAAATATTGAATTTTATGTAAAACCAATGGTATTTACTTAATTGTCATCTATTAGTAAGGAACATATCCAAAAATTACGAAAAACGATTGGGTAGAAAATTAATTATTAATGAAAAGAGTTTTCGGAGACAATTTTGTAACAAAAGGGAGATAATTATTTCCTGAAAAATGAAAATCTTTAGTCAATTTTTAGTACTTGTGCAGTTTAATCAACACATTAAAAAAATGAAAATATCGAAAAAAGGTTATATTGTACGTATCCGTTTTGGACTGAAGATCTCCAAAAAAATTTCACCTAATTTGATCGAGTAGTTTTTTTTTTTTTTTTTTTTTTTTTTTTTTTTTTTGTACAGCGGAAAAACAGGTTTTTATGACAGCGTGTTGAATTTTTTGAACACACCACGGGGAGATAACTCGGTTTAAAGCGCCGACACTCCCTTCCCATCTTTAATACTAGCATTTCTTCCTAAAAATCGAAACATTTTGCTCGGTAGTAATTGTCTGTATTTTTGAGATGAGGTATTTTCATTGATTGAGATTGTCGGACTGACTTCCTCATCTTGGTTGTTATTGTCACAACGTTTCGGCCGTTTTGCCCTCCGGCCTTCGTCAGGTGTTTTGTATCGAACTGGGGAACCGTTTGTTAGGAGTCTCGAACCCAACCCTTTATTATTATTACGGGGGTACCGTGTTCGGACTCCAACTAGGCTTTGGGACATAGTTGCTGATTCTCTGTTTTGAATGTTACTTTTTCACTGCCTTCGTTCAGGATTGAATTCAGCACCTTTGGGTAACTGTAAACTTTGATAAAACGTCTAGGACCACTCGGCCATATGTCACTAGGACAATTCTTAGTTGGATTTTGTTAATGTTAAACCTATGTTGTTATTCAAGGTTTTCTCTCTCTATCAGAGCTGTCCAAATTGCATTCAGATCTATGCTTGGTTTGCTCAGTAGGTTGTTATGTCCGAGCATGTGAGCTGTTTCTTTAAGTTTTCTCACTTTCCAGTGGGTCTCTCTATTTATTATTTTTACTTCATCCCATAGGGGGCGATGGTCCCCCCTCTCCATCCAGACATGGTTGGCTATACCCGATTTTTCCGTCTCCCCTTTAGTTACCGGCCGAAACGTTGTGACAATAACAACCAAGATGAGGAAGTCAGTCCAACAATCTCAATCAATTTTGCTCGGTATTATAATTTTTTTTTTTTTTTTTTTTTTGCTGTAAAAAAAAAAAAAATGATGAAATTAAGTGGAATTTTTTATTTTTTTAAATTTTATTTATTTATTTATTTTTTTTTTTGGAGAACTTCATTTCAAAACGAATACATACAACATAACCTTTTTTTTCAATATTTTTTAATGTGTTGATTAAACTGCACAAGTACTAAAAATTGACTAAAGATTTTCATTTTTCAGGAAATAATTACCTCCCTTTTCGGGTTTGTATTACTGTACACATAGATTCGAAAAAGTTGTCAAAAACAAATAAATGTTATCAAAAGCAAGATAAGTTACTTTTCTACCTAACTGGATATATTTTTCGTGTTTTTATTCAATGTAACATGTTTATTCAGCTCGAAAAACATACATTGTTTACCGATGTATTGGAAAATTCAAGATGGTGCCCGACTCTCTCTTTAACACGGTAAGTTCGGGGAAAGGTGTTATAAATAATAAACTAGACAAAATACTATTAAAACCCCATCGAATATATGTCAACCTATGTAACGGTAACATATATTGAGTGAGTTTCTAACAGTATTTTGTCTAATTTTATATTTATAGCACCTTTTCCCAAACTTACCATGTTAAACAGAGTTGGGCGCCATTTTGAATTTTCCAATACATCGGTAAACACAGTATGCTTTTCGAGCTGAATAAACATGTTACATTAAACAAAAACACTGAAAACATATCCAGTTAGGTAGAAAAGTAACTTATCTTGCCTTTGATAACATTTATTTGTTATATATTTGTTTGACAACTTTTTCGAATCTGTGTACAGTAATACAACCCCCCCCCTTTTGTTACAAGATTAAACTGTGCAAGTACCCAAATTTTTAGCAAAATTAAATTTTCACTAAAAGTCTTTGATTTCATTAATAATTAATTTTCTACCACCTCGTTTTTCATAATTTTTGGATGTTTATTACTGAGACATGACAGTTAAGTAGATACCATTGCTTTAAGTTGAAAGTTTGGAATCTGCCATCTTCATTCCAAGGCAAGTAGGTACACGACAAAAATTTTTCTTCATTTTTGTTTAGTCATAAGTGCCAATTTGAATAAGCACCTTAATTTTTGAAAAGTTTGAAAATTTTAGGCCAAATTAGCAAAACTCAGTTTTTGCTAAATTGTTTTCGAAAATTGTTTCCATTAATAATTAATTTTCTACCTAATCGTTTTTCATCATATTTGGATATGTTCATTACAATTCATGACAATTAAGTAGATACTATTACTGCGGATTTCACTACAATAATAAAGAAAAAACAATATTTATTTTATTTTTTGTTTTGTGATTTTTAAAAAATATTTTACAAGTTGAAATCACTCCAGACAAGGCATGAAGCCACTTGATGTAAGAAGAAGAATGGAAGACGGGCAATGCCTATTGACATTGGTCTTTTCAAAACCAAGGCTATAGATTGGAGGGGAAACAGTCAGTAGGAAAAGAGTTCTATAAGTTTGCAGTTTTCAGGAAGAAGTTACTGGAATAGGAAGCTGCATTACAAGGAAGCACTGGAACAGAGAATTGATGCAGATCGACGTGTGAAACAAAAGAAGCAAGGAATAGATCAGAAAATTTGGAAGAGCATATACCATAATAGTATTTTTTTTTTTTTTTAATTTTAAAATTTTTTAAAAATTCCATTTCCACCCCAAACAAGGCGCAGTGCCATTTTGATGTAGGGGGCTACTGTTAGGGACATAAGTTGCAGAAATACTATCTAGAGAGTTGAGCAGCATCATTACACTTGAACTTCTGCATGTCAGTACAGTTGGGGAAGCAGAAACTCGGAAGGGAATTCCAAAGTCTAGCAGTCCTGGGGAAGAAACTATTAGAGTAGAAGGCTTTCTTACATCTAGGGATCTCTATTGTGAAGGGGTGGGATTTTGCTGTGTGTTGGGTTTATCAGGGCTATTTACGTTGAGGGGTACAAAGGCATTCACCATTACAGCACTTGTAAAACTGGCACAGGGATGCAACATTTTGTCGATGGGACAGAGATTGAAGCTTAGCAGACAGTTCAGGACCTATCAGATTGGTGACCCTTTTGAACCCTGTCCAGGAGCGAGAGACTGGTAGCAGATTCACCAGCTCAAATGTGACAACAATACTCCATATATGGGCGAATGGTGGCTTTGTAGAGGTACAGGAAACAAGCTCAGCCTTGGCAGCATTGAACATTACAATCCATTTTTGTCCCCGTTCCACTACAGACTGGAGGTCTTTTTCTAGAGTTTCCGCTACAATCTTCGATATGTGTTCTTTCATTTTCCTTTCATGCCTGTTATATAGAGCGTGGTGTCGTCAACAAATATGCCCATCTCAGAGACTATTTCATCAGGGAGGTCATTTATGAATATCAGGAATAATAAAGGTCCAAGGTACACCCGCATTTATATCATATTGTTAAGACATACAACCATTGAGGACAACTAGGATTCTTCTCTTATTTAAGGATTTAATTATCTTTAGTATTCGTCCAGTAATACAATTATATCTGATTTTCATGAGAAGATCATCGTGCCATACTCTGTCAATATTTATAGAAAAGACTCGCAATATCACATCTGTAAGAGAGAGAGAGATTGCAGAGAAAAAGTGTCAGGTTAATCAAATTGTAACTTTGTACACCCCTTTTTTTTTTTTTTTTTTTTTTTTTCAATGGTATTGTGATGGACCCAACACGTTGTAAACTCTGGTGTGAGGAATAGAGGAAAGGGAGAAACTGAACTTTCTTTTTTAACAAATGCCTTTATATATGGTATTTCTAACAATGCATTTTTTTCTAAATATTTAAACAGTTCATTTCTCCTTTTTTTCGGCCATGTGTGACTTTTCATCTCTGCTCTGACTCCACCTACGCATCTCAAACACATCTCGAATCCCATTTCTCGGAATACCTGTGTCTCAAACACATCCTTTCTTGCTCTTTCATGTCTTTAACACATCCTCATCAAACTCAGGGAATCCACACAAAATCATCTGTTCGAAAATCGTTTTTTATTCTACTGTCGCCCCTCCCCAGACCTAAAATCTAAAAATTGTATTACTACTGTGATAATCAGGCTTTTGTATGGTGTATTCCAATTCCACCCCAAACAAGGCGCAGTGCCATTTTGATATAGGGGGCTACTGTTAGGGACATAAGTTGCAGGAATACTATCTAGGGAGTTGAGCAGCATCATTACACTTGAACTTCTGCATGTCAGTACAGTTGGGGAAGCAGAAACCCGGAAGGGAATTCCAAAGTCTAGCAGTCCTGGGGAAGAAACTATTAGAGTAGAAGGCTTTCTTACATTTGGGGATCTCTACTGTGAAGGGGTGGGATTTTGCTGCTTGTCGGGTTTATCAGGGGTATTTTACGTTGAGGGGATATAAGGGCATTCACCATTACAACACTTGTAAAACTGGCACAGGGATGCAACATTTTGTCGATGGGACAGAGATTGAAGCTTAGCAGACAGTTCAGGACCTATCAGATTGGTGACCCTTTTGAACCCTGTCCAGGAGCGAGAGACTGGTAGCAGATTCACCAGCTCAAATGTGACAACAATACTCCATATATGGGCGAATGGTGGCTTTGTAGAGGTACAGGAAACAAGCTCAGCCTTGGCAGCATTGAACATTACAATCCATTTTTGTCCCCGTTCCACTACAGACTGGAGGTCTTTTTCTAGAGTTTCCGCTACAATCTTCGATATGTGTTCTTTCATTTTCCTTTCATGCCTGTTATATAGAGCGTGGTGTCGTCAACAAATATGCCCATCTCAGAGACTATTTCATCAGGGAGGTCATTTATGAATATCAGGAATAATAAAGGTCCAAGGTACACCCGCATTTATATCATATTGTTAAGACATACAACCATTGAGGACAACTAGGATTCTTCTCTTATTTAAGGATTTAATTATCTTTAGTATTCGTCCAGTAATACAATTAGATCTGATTTTCATGAGAAGATCATCGTGCCATACTCTGTCAATATTTATAGAAAAGACTCGCAATATCATGTCTGTAAGAGAGAGAGAGATTGCAGAGAAAAAGTGTCAGGTTAATCAAATTGTAACTTTGTACACCCTTTTTTTTTTTTTTTTTTCAATGGTATTGTGATGGACCCAACACGTTGTAAACTCTGGTGTGAGGAATAGAGGAAAGGGAGAAACTGAACTTTCTTTTTTAACAAATGCCTTTATATATGGTATTTCTAACAATGCATTTTTTTCTAAATATTTAAACAGTTCATTTCTCCTTTTTTTCGGCCATGTGTGACTTTTCATCTCTGCTCTGACTCCACCTACGCATCTCAAACACATCTCGAATCCCATTTCTCGGAATACCTGTGTCTCAAACACATCCTTTCTTGCTCTTTCATGTCTTTAACACATCCTCATCAAACTCAGGGAATCCACACAAAATCATCTGTTCGAAAATCGTTTTTTATTCTACTGTCGCCCCTCCCCAGACCTAAAATCTAAAAATTGTATTACTACTGTGATAATCAGGCTTTTGTATGGTGTATTCCAATTCCACCCCAAACAAGGCGCAGTGCCATTTTGATATAGGGGGCTACTGTTAGGGACATAAGTTGCAGGAATACTATCTAGGGAGTTGAGCAGCATCATTACACTTGAACTTCTGCATGTCAGTACAGTTGGGGAAGCAGAAACCCGGAAGGGAATTCCAAAGTCTAGCAGTCCTGGGGAAGAAACTATTAGAGTAGAAGGCTTTCTTACATTTGGGGATCTCTACTGTGAAGGGGTGGGATTTTGCTGCTTGTCGGGTTTATCAGGGGTATTTTACGTTGAGGGGATATAAGGGCATTCACCATTACAACACTTGTAAAACTGGCACAGGGATGCAACATTTTGTCGATGGGACAGAGATTGAAGCTTAGCAGACAGTTCAGGACCTATCAGATTGGTGACCCTTTTGAACCCTGTCCAGGAGCGAGAGACTGGTAGCAGATTCACCAGCTCAAATGTGACAACAATACTCCATATATGGGCGAATGGTGGCTTTGTAGAGGTACAGGAAACAAGCTCAGCCTTGGCAGCATTGAACATTACAATCCATTTTTGTCCCCGTTCCACTACAGACTGGAGGTCTTTTTCTAGAGTTTCCGCTACAATCTTCGATATGTGTTCTTTCATTTTCCTTTCATGCCTGTTATATAGAGCGTGGTGTCGTCAACAAATATGCCCATCTCAGAGACTATTTCATCAGGGAGGTCATTTATGAATATCAGGAATAATAAAGGTCCAAGGTACACCCGCATTTATATCATATTGTTAAGACATACAACCATTGAGGACAACTAGGATTCTTCTCTTATTTAAGGATTTAATTATCTTTAGTATTCGTCCAGTAATACAATTAGATCTGATTTTCATGAGAAGATCATCGTGCCATACTCTGTCAATATTTATAGAAAAGACTCGCAATATCATGTCTGTAAGAGAGAGAGAGATTGCAGAGAAAAAGTGTCAGGTTAATCAAATTGTAACTTTGTACACCCTTTTTTTTTTTTTTTTTCAATGGTATTGTGATGGACCCAACACGTTGTAAACTCTGGTGTGAGGAATAGAGGAAAGGGAGAAACTGAACTTTCTTTTTTAACAAATGCCTTTATACATGGTATTTCTAACAATGCATTTTTTTCTAAATATTTAAACAGTTCATTTCTCCTTTTTTTCGGCCATGTGTGACTTTTCATCTCTGCTCTGACTCCACCTACGCATCTCAAACACATCTCGAATCCCATTTCTCGGAATACCTGTGTCTCAAACACATCCTTTCTTGCTCTTTCATGTCTTTAACACATCCTCATCAAACTCAGGGAATCCACACAAAATCATCTGTTCGAAAATCGTTTTTTATTCTACTGTCGCCCCTCCCCAGACCTAAAATCTAAAAATTGTATTACTACTGTGATAATCAGGCTTTTGTATGGTGTATTCCAATTCCACCCCAAACAAGGCGCAGTGCCATTTTGATATAGGGGGCTACTGTTAGGGACATAAGTTGCAGGAATACTATCTAGGGAGTTGAGCAGCATCATTACACTTGAACTTCTGCATGTCAGTACAGTTGGGGAAGCAGAAACCCGGAAGGGAATTCCAAAGTCTAGCAGTCCTGGGGAAGAAACTATTAGAGTAGAAGGCTTTCTTACATTTGGGGATCTCTACTGTGAAGGGGTGGGATTTTGCTGCTTGTCGGGTTTATCAGGGGTATTTTACGTTGAGGGGATATAAGGGCATTCACCATTACAACACTTGTAAAACTGGCACAGGGATGCAACATTTTGTCGATGGGACAGAGATTGAAGCTTAGCAGACAGTTCAGGACCTATCAGATTGGTGACCCTTTTGAACCCTGTCCAGGAGCGAGAGACTGGTAGCAGATTCACCAGCTCAAATGTGACAACAATACTCCATATATGGGCGAATGGTGGCTTTGTAGAGGTACAGGAAACAAGCTCAGCCTTGGCAGCATTGAACATTACAATCCATTTTTGTCCCCGTTCCACTACAGACTGGAGGTCTTTTTCTAGAGTTTCCGCTACAATCTTCGATATGTGTTCTTTCATTTTCCTTTCATGCCTGTTATATAGAGCGTGGTGTCGTCAACAAATATGCCCATCTCAGAGACTATTTCATCAGGGAGGTCATTTATGAATATCAGGAATAATAAAGGTCCAAGGTACACCCGCATTTATATCATATTGTTAAGACATACAACCATTGAGGACAACTAGGATTCTTCTCTTATTTAAGGATTTAATTATCTTTAGTATTCGTCCAGTAATACAATTAGATCTGATTTTCATGAGAAGATCATCGTGCCATACTCTGTCAATATTTATAGAAAAGACTCGCAATATCATGTCTGTAAGAGAGAGAGAGATTGCAGAGAAAAAGTGTCAGGTTAATCAAATTGTAACTTTGTACACCCTTTTTTTTTTTTTTTTTCAATGGTATTGTGATGGACCCAACACGTTGTAAACTCTGGTGTGAGGAATAGAGGAAAGGGAGAAACTGAACTTTCTTTTTTAACAAATGCCTTTATACATGGTATTTCTAACAATGCATTTTTTTCTAAATATTTAAACGGTTCATTTCTCCTTTTTTTCGGCCATGTGTGACTTTTCATCTCTGCTCTGACTCCACCTACGCATCTCAAACACATCTCGAATCCCATTTCTCGGAATACCTGTGTCTCAAACACATCCTTTCTTGCTCTTTCATGTCTTTAACACATCCTCATCAAACTCAGGGAATCCACACAAAATCATCTGTTCGAAAATCGTTTTTTATTCTACTGTCGCCCCTCCCCAGACCTAAAATCTAAAAATTGTATTACTACTGTGATAATCAGGCTTTTGTATGGTGTATTCCAATTCCACCCCAAACAAGGCGCAGTGCCATTTTGATATAGGGGGCTACTGTTAGGGACATAAGTTGCAGGAATACTATCTAGGGAGTTGAGCAGCATCATTACACTTGAACTTCTGCATGTCAGTACAGTTGGGGAAGCAGAAACCCGGAAGGGAATTCCAAAGTCTAGCAGTCCTGGGGAAGAAACTATTAGAGTAGAAGGCTTTCTTACATTTGGGGATCTCTACTGTGAAGGGGTGGGATTTTGCTGCTTGTCGGGTTTATCAGGGGTATTTTACGTTGAGGGGATATAAGGGCATTCACCATTACAACACTTGTAAAACTGGCACAGGGATGCAACATTTTGTCGATGGGACAGAGATTGAAGCTTAGCAGACAGTTCAGGACCTATCAGATTGGTGACCCTTTTGAACCCTGTCCAGGAGCGAGAGACTGGTAGCAGATTCACCAGCTCAAATGTGACAACAATACTCCATATATGGGCGAATGGTGGCTTTGTAGAGGTACAGGAAACAAGCTCAGCCTTGGCAGCATTGAACATTACAATCCATTTTTGTCCCCGTTCCACTACAGACTGGAGGTCTTTTTCTAGAGTTTCCGCTACAATCTTCGATATGTGTTCTTTCATTTTCCTTTCATGCCTGTTATATAGAGCGTGGTGTCGTCAACAAATATGCCCATCTCAGAGACTATTTCATCAGGGAGGTCATTTATGAATATCAGGAATAATAAAGGTCCAAGGTACACCCGCATTTATATCATATTGTTAAGACATACAACCATTGAGGACAACTAGGATTCTTCTCTTATTTAAGGATTTAATTATCTTTAGTATTCGTCCAGTAATACAATTAGATCTGATTTTCATGAGAAGATCATCGTGCCATACTCTGTCAATATTTATAGAAAAGACTCGTAATATCATGTCTGTAAGAGAGAGAGAGATTGCAGAGAAAAAGTGTCAGGTTAATCAAATTGTAACTTTGTACACCCTTTTTTTTTTTTTTTTTCAATGGTATTGTGATGGACCCAACACGTTGTAAACTCTGGTGTGAGGAATAGAGGAAAGGGAGAAACTGAACTTTCTTTTTTAACAAATGCCTTTATATATGGTATTTCTAACAATGCATTTTTTTCTAAATATTTAAACAGTTCATTTCTCCTTTTTTTCGGCCATGTGTGACTTTTCATCTCTGCTCTGACTCCACCTACGCATCTCAAACACATCTCGAATCCCATTTCTCGGAATACCTGTGTCTCAAACACATCCTTTCTTGCTCTTTCATGTCTTTAACACATCCTCATCAAACTCAGGGAATCCACACAAAATCATCTGTTCGAAAATCGTTTTTTATTCTACTGTCGCCCCTCCCCAGACCTAAAATCTAAAAATTGTATTACTACTGTGATAATCAGGCTTTTGTATGGTGTATTCCAATTCCACCCCAAACAAGGCGCAGTGCCATTTTGATATAGGGGGCTACTGTTAGGGACATAAGTTGCAGGAATACTATCTAGGGAGTTGAGCAGCATCATTACACTTGAACTTCTGCATGTCAGTACAGTTGGGGAAGCAGAAACCCGGAAGGGAATTCCAAAGTCTAGCAGTCCTGGGGAAGAAACTATTAGAGTAGAAGGCTTTCTTACATTTGGGGATCTCTACTGTGAAGGGGTGGGATTTTGCTGCTTGTCGGGTTTATCAGGGGTATTTTACGTTGAGGGGATATAAGGGCATTCACCATTACAACACTTGTAAAACTGGCACAGGGATGCAACATTTTGTCGATGGGACAGAGATTGAAGCTTAGCAGACAGTTCAGGACCTATCAGATTGGTGACCCTTTTGAACCCTGTCCAGGAGCGAGAGACTGGTAGCAGATTCACCAGCTCAAATGTGACAACAATACTCCATATATGGGCGAATGGTGGCTTTGTAGAGGTACAGGAAACAAGCTCAGCCTTGGCAGCATTGAACATTACAATCCATTTTTGTCCCCGTTCCACTACAGACTGGAGGTCTTTTTCTAGAGTTTCCGCTACAATCTTCGATATGTGTTCTTTCATTTTCCTTTCATGCCTGTTATATAGAGCGTGGTGTCGTCAACAAATATGCCCATCTCAGAGACTATTTCATCAGGGAGGTCATTTATGAATATCAGGAATAATAAAGGTCCAAGGTACACCCGCATTTATATCATATTGTTAAGACATACAACCATTGAGGACAACTAGGATTCTTCTCTTATTTAAGGATTTAATTATCTTTAGTATTCGTCCAGTAATACAATTAGATCTGATTTTCATGAGAAGATCATCGTGCCATACTCTGTCAATATTTATAGAAAAGACTCGCAATATCATGTCTGTAAGAGAGAGAGAGATTGCAGAGAAAAAGTGTCAGGTTAATCAAATTGTAACTTTGTACACCCTTTTTTTTTTTTTTTTTCAATGGTATTGTGATGGACCCAACACGTTGTAAACTCTGGTGTGAGGAATAGAGGAAAGGGAGAAACTGAACTTTCTTTTTTAACAAATGCCTTTATATATGGTATTTCTAACAATGCATTTTTTTCTAAATATTTAAACAGTTCATTTCTCCTTTTTTTCGGCCATGTGTGACTTTTCATCTCTGCTCTGACTCCACCTACGCATCTCAAACACATCTCGAATCCCATTTCTCGGAATACCTGTGTCTCAAACACATCCTTTCTTGCTCTTTCATGTCTTGAACACATCCTCATCAAACTCAGGGAATCCACACAAAATCATCTGTTCGAAAATCGTTTTTTATTCTACTGTCGCCCCTCCCCAGACCTAAAATCTAAAAATTGTATTACTACTGTGATAATCAGGCTTTTGTATGGTGTATTCCAATTCCACCCCAAACAAGGCGCAGTGCCATTTTGATATAGGGGGCTACTGTTAGGGACATAAGTTGCAGGAATACTATCTAGGGAGTTGAGCAGCATCATTACACTTGAACTTCTACATGTCAGTACAGTTGGGGAAGCAGAAACCCGGAAGGGAATTCCAAAGTCTAGCAGTCCTGGGGAAGAAACTATTGGAGTAAAAGGCTTTCTTACATTTGGGGATCTCTACTGTGAAGGGGTGAGATTTTGCTGCTTGTCGGGTTTATCAGGGGTATTTTACGTTGATGGGATATAAGGGCATTCACCATTACAACACTTGTAAAACTGGCACAGGGATGCAACATTTTGTCGATGGGACAGAGATTGAAGCTTAGCAGACAGTTCAGGACCTATCAGATTGGTGACCCTTTTGAACCCTGTCCAGGAGCGAGAGACTGGTAGCAGATTCACCAGCTCAAATGTGACAACAATACTCCATATATGGGCGAATGGTGGCCTTATAGAGGTACAGGAAACAAGCTCAGCCTTGGCAGCATTGAACACTACCATCCATTTTTGTCCCCGTTCGACTACAGACTGGAGGTCTTTTTCTAGAGTTTCCGCTATAATCTTCGATATGTGTTCTTTCATTTTCCTGGTGTTTCTAGCTGTTCATTTGAACCTGAAATCATAAAAAAATTAGTCTTGAGTTGAAAGTCATGTTTTGTTTCAGAACAGTTTCCGATGATTAGTTCTATACATGTCCTGGAGTTGACTGGTTTTCAAAAGACTACGGCAAATTTAAATGCCTGTATAAAAAAGTCTGGAAACTTTTTGAAGGCACTTTATAGAAATCAACAAAAAAAAAAAAAATGTTCACCATTGTTGGTTCTAGGACCGAGTCCATGGATACACCATCTTGACTAATTTATACCCATTAAGCCTTATCTTCGAGTGGCCTCTGGGCCTTGATAAGTGGTGATTCCTGTGTAAAAAAAAAAAAAAAAAAAAAAAAAAAAAAAAAAATCTACTTGCTTAAAACTAAATTCAACAGATGCAGAGGTCAATTTCAGGAATGAGAAGAGGCAATAACTAGCTACGATATAAAATTCAGCACAGATATCTATTGATATTACTTGTATTGATTGGACTATTGTTCCCATCTAGAGTGTTATTTATGCAACGTTTTGGTCGGATTATCCTTCGACCGTCTTCAGACATTTTGGTTGTTGTTTTGAAAAAAAAAAAAAAAAGAGCAAAGTTACTGGCTCCGTAGATATTTTCGTAATTTGTGAGTTAGTTTTTATGATTTTAGGTTTGAATTTGTGAAAAGAAATTGGTAGACAAAGGGGAGGCAACTCTAATAAAAATCGATAGGAGATTATCTCCCTTGTATCACTAAAATTTTAAGGGTGTACCATGTTTTTTTCCTACAATTAGACGCTCCAAAATGACACTTAATTTCAGGCTTGATCTGCTTAGTAATTTTTCTTTTTTTGTGCGCGGGGAGGGGTGGGGGGAGGGGTATATGTGCTGCCTTCTTGAGTCTCCTGACTCTCCACCTTGCATTCCTGTCAATTATTTTGACTTCGTTCCACAAAGGGAAGTGTGTTCCTGTTTTCTTTTCATTAGCCTATCCTGATTTTTCGATCTCTCTCTCCATGTCACGACCTTACAGTGTTCTTCTCGCCTAACCTTTAGGGGGCGACCAGTCTCAGCTTTGTATAGTTTTCTGCATTTTCATGAAAACTAATATGCACAAATATCTTCTTTTTTTTTTTTTTTTTTTTTTTTTTACATAGAAATCACCACTTATCAAGGCCCAGAGGCCACTCGATAATAAGGGTTAAAGAGTGTACAGTAGTCAATCGGACAATATAGTAATTATTAGTAATGGAAATTCGGTAAATTTGTTAACTTAAGTGGAACGACTCGTCAAGAACTTGTTTACGTCGGACTTGAAGACAACCATATTGTAGTCAGCTGGATTACATGAAAACGAAAGACAGTTCCACTTTGTTCATGAAATCTACATTTAGGTTTAGGCACAGATAAAAAGTTGGGGACATTATTGATAGCGTTTTCAGCTAGACGAGTGTTTCTCGTGAAAGTTTGGCGAGGGGGGGGGAGGCATAGATTGGAGCTCATTGTTTCTAAAATAGGGACACAAGTGAATTGTTTGCGAATACCGTAGGACAGTGGCGTACCTATGTAAAATGGCGCCTATGGCAAAGTTTGAATGTGCGCCCCTTCTTAATAATTTATACCTTAGATATACCTAACCTACATAATATTATAATACAGGCACAATTTTAACGAAAGATAAACCATGAAATGAATGTTTTAAGAAAGTAATTATATGGTTATTCTTACGCATTGTTCAAATTTTAATTTTTGTCAAGCAATTTTTGTGCCCATGTCAGAGTGGCGCCCATGGCACGGGCCATGCCTGCCATACCCTAGATACGCCACTGCCGTAGGAACACATAAGTTTATTAACAACCTTATGTAACACTGCATATTCGGATTGTTTGTTGAAAGGAAGAAAGAGATAGAAAGGCCCCCACGATGGAGAGAGAGAGAGAGAGAGAGAGAGAGAGATATGAAAGAAAAGAGATCAGAAGGAGAAATTATAATATTGCTTAAAAAAGGGAGAGATTTCAAATCTCGGGTTTGTTTTACTATACAAAAAAAGTTGCCAAAAAACAAATATATAACAAATAAATATTATCCAAGGCAACATAAATTACCTTTCTACTTAACTGGCTAATTTTTTAGTGTTTTTATTTAATATAAAAATGTTTATTCATCTTGAAAAATATACAGTGTTTACCGATGTACTGAAAAATTTAAAATGGCGCCGGACTCTCTGTTGAACACTGTAAGCTTGGGAAAATGAGTTAAAAATAAAAACTATACAAAATACTGTTAGAAACCCACCGAATAAATGTCAGCCCATGTCACGGTAACATATATTGAGCGAGTTTCTACCAGCATTTTGTAATTTTTTAAAAATTATTTTTAACTCATTTTCCCAAACTTACCGCGTTCAAAAGAAAATCTGGCGCCATTTTAAATTTTCCAATACATCAGTAAACACTTTATGTTTTTCGAGTCAAATAAACATGTTACATTAAATAAAAACACTAAAAAATTATCCAGTTAGGTAGAAAAGTAACTTATCTTGCCTTCGATAACATTTATTTGTTATATATTTGTTTTTTGACAACTTTTTCGAATCTATGTGTAAAGTAATACTAACCCGAAATCTCATAAAATCATTGTTTTTGGGAGAAGAAAAAAAGATTTGCTTGCTGGACGTGGAAGAGTATGTGGGAATTCATAAACTTCCAACCGGATGTTTATCCGTCAGTTGTCACAGACAAAATGTGTAAACGCGTCACTACGCATAGGCTCGGCGCACCCATCCGGTCAAAAAAAAAAAAAAAAAAAAAAAAAAAAAAAAATGGATTAGCCAATGGGAGTGGGGCCGCTAAAAATAAATTTAATAACAAACATGTCTGCAAGAGCCGATTAAAAACGGATAAAAAGTCGGTACTAGTGCATGAGCTGGCCTGGGCGTGGCTTATCACTCGCTCGGATTTCTCCGTAAAATGACGTCACATGCTGCCATCTGACGGAGAAAATGGACGAGGGGTGGGAGTGGGGGGGCTTACAGAGAGAAAACGCGAAAAAAATAAATGGCCGACAGGGGGGGGGGGCTAGCAGCGCCAAATAAAGTTTCCAGAATATTTCAACACGAAACTGTTTGAAAAAATTAATTATAGCATTTTCTTTAATTACTATAGAATTAATATAGTGGTAAAATTATTTACAAAAAAAAAACAGAAGCCATTAAAAGAATAATAAATGGTAAATGGTCGGCCATTTATTTTTTTGCGTTTTCTCTCTCTGTACGCACCCCACCCCCACCCTTCGTCCATTTTTTCCGTCAGAGGTGGGGTGCGTACAGAGAGAGAAAACGCAAAAAAATAAATGGCCGACAGGGGGGGGGGGCTAGCAGCGCCAAATACAAGTTTCCAGAACATTTCGACATGAAACTGCTTGAAAAATTAATTCTAGCATTTTCTTTAATTACTATAAAATTAATATAGTGGTAAAAGCATGTGACGTCATTTTACGGAGAAATCCGAGCGAGTGATAAGCC
>NC_136515.1:1040311-1047811 GCF_053919585.1 Euprymna scolopes | reverse complement strand
TAGCAAGCAGCTGTTGCGATAATGCAAATTTATTTGCAAATGTTATCGAAAGAGGTGGAGAGTACTGGAAACCTGGTGAGACTTGTTACTCAGCTTCCAGGGAACACTTCAGCCTGTTTTCAGGGAAAGATCCCTGAAGACCTGTGTGGAAGTTTCTTGTTTAATAATAATAATAATAATAATAATAATAATAATTCTGATAATTCTGATTCTGATTTTGTTTATCAACGTCTCCCTGAAAAGAGATGGGATTCATTTCCAAAAGATTTCCCTCAATCCCGGCCCCAAACCAGGAGCTTCAAAGATCAAGGCGTTTTCTAAGGATGTTGGTGGTACCTACAATAGCAGAGATCTGAAGGCCACCTAAAACATCGGGGATTCGTAGTTTTTTCAACTGTCCTTGCAGACGACTTGATACTACTCCTAGTGTACCAACTACAACCGGGATTATTTGTTTTAACCCCGTGTATACGCCTTATCTCCAAAGCCAATGGAGCATAATTACTCCATTTCTCGTTCTCCTACTCTCTCACATTCCTGTCTCAGGGCATTGAGAAGTCTACAATCTGCCATTTTTTTGAGACTTTGTCAATGACGACCAAATCCTGGCAATTATGTTCCAATTGCTTGGTCGTTATGACACTTTTGTCCCATCATACCTCTACATTTCTATCCTCACTTGTTCTCAATTCATCAAGCACCCCCTCAAACCACTTTCCAACACACTTCACCCTAACCTTCTTAAAGACCTTCCAATATAGCCGGAGTTCCATGCGATCGTGTCTTTTGCTGTACTATCTCTGCGCCAATCCATTACACCCTGCTGCTGCAAGGTGCGCAATTGACTCTGAGGTTTTGCCACAAATCCGGCATTCTGCAACAACTTCCTCTCCTAGAATAATAATAATAATAATAATAATAATAATGAGGAGGAGTAGGAGTAGGAGTTGGAAGAGGAGAAGGAAGAGGAGAAATATTATGTTTTTGACTAATTTTCCAACTACGTTTTTAAATAATGTTGGCAAGCCAATAATAATAATAATAATAATAATAATAATAATAATAATAATAATAATAAAGCCAATTTAAGGTTTTCCAAATTAAAAAAAAAAAAGAATCAATTTACGTGATTTTGGGAATATGACATTTTCGTTTCGTAACAAGTACATACATCATACAGATTTTTTTTTTATAGAGGGCGAATTCTGGACAAACACTCAAATAAAAATTGTCTCAGTCTAGAAGGAATTCAAATTTTTTTGACCGAAAAAGAAACCTTTCTCAAGTAAATTGCTTTTAAGGGCATTTCCTTATTTTTACCTTCGTGTGAATGAAACGTGTTTTCCATTTCATAGTTTCCCCCTCCTCATCCCTCCTTCCTTCCCCCCTCTCTCTTCCTCTCACTCTCTCTATCTCCATCCCGTCCCTCTCTTTTCGTTTCAACTGTTGAGGTTTTTGAGTTGTTATAAACTTCTAGCTTGAACGAAGATGGAATGTCGGTGTGAATCCCCGCCCATTCCAATGCCCCCCCCCCTCAACGTTTTCCCCCCCTCTCCCTCTCGTTGTCGTTGTCGTCGGTGGTGGGGGTTGGGCTGACGAGAGTGAAATAAGGGTCATGGGAGTAGACGGGTGTTAGGGTTAGGGTTAGGGTAATCGCGATGTTGGGTTCGTCTCTTTTTCTCAACTTTTTGTCTTTTCTTCGCTCGTCTTCCGCCATTTTCATTTTCTCGTGTGAAAAACATTTTTCTCTTTTTTTGTTCCAATTCTTTTAATGCATTATATATATGTGTGTGTTTGTGTGTATGTGTGTGTGTGATTATGAGTGTGTATGATTATGTGTATGTATGTGTGTGTGATTATGAGTGCGTATGTGTATGTGTATGCGATTTATTATGTTTGTTTGTATGTGATTATGCGTGTGATTATGAGTGCGTGTATATAATTATGTGAATATGTATGTGTGTGTGTGATTATGAGTTCGTGTGTGTATGTGTGTGTGATTATGAGTATGTGCGTGTGTGTGATTATGAGTTCGTGTGTGTATGTGTGTGTGATTATGAGTATGTGTGTGTGATTATGAGTGCGTATGTGGGTATGTGCGTGCATGTGATTATGTGTGTGTATGTGTGATTATGAGTATCTGTGTGCATGTGTGTGTGCATGTGTGTGTATGTGATTATGTGTGTGTGTGTGACTTTTTTTGTGTGTGTGAATAATTCTGTGTGTGTATGCGTTTGTCTTAAGTTTTGGTAATTTGCAGAGATTAACATCCTGCGCTACCCCGTCCCTCTATAAAAAAAAAAACAAGAAAAAAGTTGAGATTCTACTTTTTTAAATCAATTACATATCCATATCCTGAAATAATAATAATCACCCATCCCCCTCCCATTGCCCCATCACCGCCTCCCAAAGAGTGATGCCTAATAGTTGAGAAGGGTCAAGGAGGATGGAAAGATCCAGGAGAGCGCGCTGACCAGATCTCCATTAGACAACTACGAAGAGAACTGGGACCTTGGGGAGGTTTATTGCCACTCAAATTCAAATGGAAACCAATGGCCGCTGCTAGCGAGAAATCAATGGTAAGCAACTGTTGTGATAACGCATATTTATTTGCGAATGTTTTCGAAAGAGGTTGAGAGTACTGGATTGTCACTCAGCTTCCAGGGAACACCACAGGTTGTTTTCAAGGAACGATCTTTGATGATCTGTGTGAAACTCCTTGTGAGCCAATAATAATAATAATAATAATAATAATAATATGCAGATTATACTACATCCAAAGGATGATACTGACCGACTCTATGTGAAAAGAAAAGATGGAGGAAGAGGACTGATGAGTACAGAAGACTGCGTAAACGACATAAGAAAAGAATTAGAAAAATACAAAATACAGAACACTCAAAGAATAATTATTGCAGCAAAAGACACTGCCCCTCCCCCCCCCCCCCCCCCAAAAAAAAGAAAAATGAATCACTAATAACAGCTGCACAAGATAACGTGACCACATAAAAGCAAGGATCGACAAAAAACAAGAAAACAGTAAATGCAGACTGTGGACAAAGAGACGAAACAATAAACCACATAATAAGTGAATGCAGCAAACTAACCCAGAAAGAATACAAGAGTATACACGATCAAGTGGGGAAGGCAGTACACTGGGAATTATGCAAACAACTGAATCTTGAGCATCCAGACAAATGGTACAAACATAAACCGGCATCAGTACTTGAAAATGAAAGTCAGAAGATCATATAAGACATGGATATACAAACGGATAAATCCATCCAAGCAAGACGACCGGATGTCATACTAGTTAACAAGAAGGAAAAGACCTATCAGATTGTAGATTTTGCTGTCCCAGCAGACCACAGAGTGAAGATCAAGGAGACGGAGAAGCGGATCAAATGATCTGAACTAGCCAGAGAGCTCAAAGGGATCTGGAAGATGAAGAAAGTCAGGGTAACACCAATAATAGTAGGAGCACTAGGAACAATACCAAAAAACTTTGAGAAGAGATTGGAATCAGCGGGATGACCGGTAAGATACAACGAATAACAATAATGAAAACTGCTGAAATATTAAGGAAAACTCTTGAATGCGGAAACTAATACACATGACCTACAGGCACAATCTTAACACGCAAAAAAAAATGCTACGGTTGTAAAACACAAAGTAGTATCATATGAAATTATGAAACTGGAACTGTATTTTTGTAAGTTAACTTTTACCTTCGCCCGAGTTTTTTTTTAATGTGTGTGTTACCAAAAACTGACGCCGTACTAAATAAGCGAGGAGGGTCAAGAAGAATGGAAAGACTGAAGAGAGAAAGCACAAGCCAGACCTCCGCTGGATGAGTGCAAGGAGGACTGGGATCTTGGGGAGGCTTTTTGCCACCCAAATTTCAGTGAAGACCAATGGTTGCTGCCAACGAGAAATCAAAGGTAAGCGGCGGTGGCGATAACGCAAACCCATCTGCAATGGTTATCGAAAGAGGTAGAGAGTACTGGAAATCTGGGGCGACTTGTTGTCACTCAGACTCCAGAGAATTCCACGGATCTCCATCAATTCGTTGTTTTAATACCTCATTGTAATACAGCTTCCTATTCCAATTGCTTATTTCTAAGGACTACAATGTTGTGGGATTCTCTTCCTTCCACCCATAACCTTGGCCTTTTCAAGACTAAGGTCAATAAGCATCTCTCGTCTTTGCAATAATCATCTTTCGTGCTTGTTAGCGATTTAAATCAAGTGGTTTCATAAACTTTCGCTTTAAAACATTTATTTAAAATCAAATAAGTTTCTACGATACAAAGTCATCAACAGATTTTTTTCTTTTTCTTTTTCCTTCTTTTTTTCCTTTTTTTTTTCCTTCCTTGCGTTTTTGCAAATGTGCACAGAAGAGACGTTGCGAACCTGTCTCTGTTTTATCGTTATTTTCATGGCAAGTGCTCGATTGAGCTCCAATGTATGGTTCCTCCTCGCTAAGCATTCACGAGAAACTCTGTTCTGGCTAAAAAACACTATCAATAATTTCCCTCACTCTTTATCCGTGCCAAAACCTAAACGTAGATTCCATGACCAAAGCGTCTTTCTAAGAACTGCACACCTGTCGAACTCACTTCCGTTTACTTGCTTTCCAGTTGATTATAATATGGCCGTCTTCAAGTCCAATGTAAACAAGTTCATGATGAGCCGTTCCTCTTAAGTAATCCAATTTAGCAAATTTACACTTCTAACGGTTACTATGATATTGTCCTTTTGACCACTGTACACTCTTTAACGCTTATCCTCGAGTGGCCTCCGGGCCTTGATAAGTGGTGATTCCTTTGTAAAAAAAAAAAAAAAAAATCATGCGATGCACTGACTTCTGAAACTATATATATATATATATATATATATATATATATATATATATATATATATATATATATATATATATTAGTGATGGGACGATTCCAATATTTTCCCCGATTCCGATACAATTACCAATTCCTTACTAAATTCCCGATTCCGATACGATTACCGATTCCGATACCCTCCCAAAATTCCGATTTTTCCGATTCCCGATTCCGATTCCAATTAATCGTCCCAACACTATTATATATATATATATATATATAATATTGACCCTTTATAACCTATATTCATCTTTTCTTAAAATAGATTAAGAAATACGACTTTCTACTTTAACCCTTCCCTTTCATTCTCCTCCTTTTCCCCCCTCTCCTCTCGCTTTTTAATATCCCTTCTTTACTCTTTTTTCCCCTTTTTCATTTTCTCTTTTCTCCCGTCACTCCTTTTCCTAATCTGTCTTACTATCTATATTTTAACACCCTCCTTTTCCTTGATCCGTTTTCTTATAAAAAAAACCCCCAAAAACAAACAAAAAAACGCATCATATATTTATTTACTTCTCCGCAACTTGACAATTTTTCATGAAGCTTGAAATTTTACCCTGACATTTATTCATATTTCTGTTTTCTCATGGATTACCGATACATTTTCAACAGATGCACCTCGGAGTTTTCCTGTTCTGAAATTTTCCATCTTTTCTGTTTCAAATTGAATACTTAAAAGCTGTTAAATGATTTTTATGCAAATATGATAAACTTCATATTATTTGTTTCTTCTAATGCATTAACCTGCAAAATTTATTGTATATTTAGCGAAGCTAAGCTCTTCACTTATGAATCATTTACTCAATATTTAAATAGCTTTAGGATATCCATACCTATCGAGCTTATCATATATATCTACATTACAGCGAACACTGTTTGTTCTTTTAATAGAATTAGTACATTTACTAATACATTAAAGTAAACTCTGCTCTTTAGACTCTACGTCTAATTCCCCCCCCCCCAAATTATATATATATATATATATATATATATATATATATATATATATATATATATATTACTTGTTTATTGTTATATAAACATGCTCACATCCCGCTGCTACAAACAGCCACTTGTTTCAATCAAACAACAGATATCATCATGAATAAATAGATTTATTCATTGAACATTTAAATAGTCAAGTCGCTGCCTGATGATATCTGTTGTTTGATTGAAACAAGTGGCTGTTTGTAGCAGCGGGATGTGAGCATGTTTATATAACAATGAACAAGTATTATCAGCTCTTTTTATTGAGCACGATCTAACAATCTCGTTGAATTCACTAGTCCATTACTTTTGAATAAAAAAACCCGAGTATATATATATATATATATATATATATATATATATATATATATATATATATATATATATATATATATATATATATATATTTAGTGTTTCCTTTTTAAAATTAAATATGTTTTTATCTCTTTTTCAGTGTTTTTAACACGTTTTATTAACTATTTGTTCTTAACACGTTTTATTAAGTATTTGTTCTTATATACATACATACATACATACATACATACATACATATATATATATATATATATATATATATATATATATATATATATATAAGAACAAATAATTAATAAAACGTGTTAAAAAACACTTTGAAAAAGAGTTAAAAACATCTTTAATTTTAAAAAGGAAACACTAAATAAGAGGATAGTCCTTAATCCGCAGAGTTTCGAAGAAATACTTTCCTTCTCATCAGAGGGTAGGATTTAGCAAAATGCGGGATCGGATTTTGCTTGCAAAAATATTTGATGAAACTACAAGTAAGTCATAGATCTTACTTGATAACAAAAATGAAGCAGAGGGAATAGGGTGAATAAAAAGTGATTTCATGTGAATGGATAGTCTGGTGAAAGGTAAAGTATCCAATGACGGTAAAATCCCAAAATGCAGAATCCAAGAAAGTTAGTTAAATTTCCATTCGCACAAGTAAAATCCAAGGGAATAGCATAATTGGAAGATGATCCAAAGCAATCCATATATATTACACACACACACACACACACACACACACACACACACACACACACACACACACACACACACACACACACACATATGTATGTATGTATGTATGTATGTATGTATGTATGGATGGATGGATGGATGGATGTGTGTGTATGTGTGTGTGTGTGTGTTCATCTGTCAATCCCTTTTTTAAAAACTCGAATTGCCCGATCGTTGAAGACAAGATCAAACAAGCAAGCCAGGAAAGACTCCCAGACGGTCCACAGAGTTTTATAATCATATAGATGTTATTTTGTTTCACTCTGACATTGTCTTAACTTTCGGCAACCTATATCCAACAGTTTAGTTCACTCAAGTAAATACATCGTTGTTATTAAAAAAAAATGGGTGAAATCGTTTTCCTTTCGTTTCAGGACTGTGTTGTTAGAAAATATGTCAGCGATTGGTTTTTACAATTCATGGTGAGATAGACCCCTATAAATCAACTTAACTAGTCACAATAACTGCCAACGATTTCTCTTATTCTCTGTCTCTGCTTAAAACGAAACGAAAATTCAATTAGCAAAGTTTCATTCTTATAACTGTCTATGAAACACAGTAACGCGTGGCT
>NC_136515.1:1032811-1035311 GCF_053919585.1 Euprymna scolopes | reverse complement strand
GGATGTTCCAATATCCTCCAGGCCGCCTCTGAACTGCCGACATACCTTGCATTCTGGAACTGCTGGATCTCATCCACAATGTGACTTTGTACTTGGCCTTGTTGGTTAGCTGCTCCATCAGTTCTTTGTAGTTCAAACACTGCTTGATCACATCCTTTATTCACGTATTTGAGGACATATTTGATGCTTTGGATCGAGCTGCAAATTTCTACGTTAATGTGAGCGTTGAACTGCTGAAGGAGGACCTTGTTGTACGGAACAATCCACTAGTTTGTTATTTCTTGATTAACATACCAGCCATTTCTCTTCATCCTTATTGTACCAGTCTGGCCTCCATCTTCAGGTTTTCTTCGCCTGTACTTGGGGTAAGAGTCTTGGCCTTGCTCGGTACACTGAAGAAATTCTTTTGGGTATTTTTTGGAACATTTGTTGTCAATCATACATGGACAATTTGGATTAAATGGTCCACAAGGTCCATGCACCATATGTGCCATCACTTTAGCATGAAGATCAGGATCTTCCTCTTTGTCAGGGATCTCTGCATATCTGCAGAGATCCATTTTTTCTGGTAGAAGTTTGTCCTCTGGGGCCTGCCAGGTGAGGATGTGTGCATGCGGCAGTCCTCTTTTTTGATATTCAATACTCTACAGGAAAGCCCTCAACCTGCCAAATCCTCCCTTTTTAATAAATTCAAGTAACTTTTTTAGCTTCTGCCTGAAAACCCTGGCAACAATATCTGGACGATCCTGAGGGTCTTGCCCTTGAAGACACTTTTCTGTAATTTCTGTCCACTTTGGATTTGTTGTGAACGTGATGAAGAGGTCGGCTCGGCCCATTCGCCGAACATATGCCATGGCATCACTTTGACGCTCAAACATGTATCGAGGGCCTCCTGTATAAGTTGCCGGAAGTACAACTCGTTGACCAAACTGTTCTGGATTCCCATCCTCCCTAAGAATTGAATCTCTCAAGTTGCTATAATTGTCAGCTCTCAGGGTCTGTTGCTCACGCCTCAGGAACTGTAAACGTTCTGTTTCAATCTAGCAGTACACATCCACCAGCCATTGTTGAAATAGCCTTCGGTACCAGAGAAAATAGTTTCCAGGCCGAGTCATTAAATGGTACGAATAAAATTGCTGTTGGGTAACTTTTCGCCCATTAGATGCCTTCATGTAGATGTTGTAAGATGGAGAACCATAGGGGTACATTAACGGGTACATTAAAGTATCGTAGAGGGGATGTAGTTCGGAGATCCGTTTTAATGTATCATTTCTAAAACGCAAGACAATATCCCGGTTAGCTGTTGGTTCATTCTCCATTAATATTCCAATCTCATACGTTGTTGTTGGAGCATTGAATCGCCGTGGATGCTCTTCTTGCGGCCTTCGGTCTTCCCTTATGACAACTTTATGTTCTACCAAGTGTTCTTCTTCAATCCTCTCCTTTGTTGTTTTCAGCTGACAAATGAAGCTGTTGTTCTCATGTAAAAATTCAGTCAGACTTCGGAGAATGTCTCTATTGAGTCTACTGTCACGTCCCCGATTATGTAGTTCCTCTTCCAGACTATCCAAGAAGTAGACTTGAATAAACTTTGCTGTTTCATCTTCAGGTGGTAAAAGACTCCCAATCTGGTGGCAAACCTGGCCTCGAATTCTAAAAGAAGGATTCCACCCATGTACTGCCGCAATTTTGTGACCAAATGATGTCATTGCAAAACAATTGTTATAACTGCGTAGATTTTGCAGAAAATCTTTAGAGATGGGACCATTGCCGGAGAGCAAATCTTGAAGCAACTGAGGCAGTGGTGGAAAGCTATCAAGCACAACTTTGCCAGAAGAACAACAACAACCAGGGGTTTCTCCTTTAAATTTTACAGCTGAGCAATGTTGACATACTTTGTCCATTTTTCCTATATCAGCTGTAGTGAGAGAGTCATTTTTGTTGTAGAGCAATCCTTTTCTATTGCAGTGTTCTATTTCATGGTGTCTCAAAGCAGTCATTCGTTGTCTAGCTGCCTCGTTTTCTGTCAATTGCTGGGGCAAAGTCATACTCTCTCTCCATGCAGCCTCTCGTTGTTGCCCTTGGTATAGGCGAAAGCTTCGTTGGGTTTCCGATTCATTCTGATGTCGTTGAGCCACTCTCAACTGACCTTGTGTACGTCTACTTACCTCATATAATTCATTCGATCGTAATATTGCTTCTCTTTCCAGTGCATATCTTTGCCTTTCTTGAATTTCATCTTGTGATGAATTTAACCGCCTTACAGCATGTCTAGTTCTGTCAGCTTCACGTTGGGTTTCTCTTTCCAAATCTGACAGTCTTGCTCTTCTTTCTCTTTGACGTATCCTGTTAAGTTCTAGACGTCTTTCTCTATCTGAATTGTTTTCATTGGAGCGAATTGCAGCAACTCTTAGTCTATTAGCTTCCAATCTTTCCATTCTTTCTTCCTCACTTTCGTTTCTACTTCGTTTGGGTGGCATAATTTCGGTTTTAAACGGAA
>NC_136515.1:890311-1027811 GCF_053919585.1 Euprymna scolopes | reverse complement strand
ATAATTACAAGAAACCTTCTCTGCCACCAATAGCAATGGCCAGTTACTCCCTGTCTGAGAGTACATCTTTCAAACTGCTTGGCCTAACGTTCACAGAAAACATGAGTTGGAACAATTACATCGAGAGCATTGCCAGGGCCGCTGCGAAAAAGGTAGGCTCTCTCTACTGTGCTAGAAAACTACTAACACCTGAAAGTATCCTGTACCTCTATAAGGCCACCATTCGCCCATGTATGGAGTATTGCTGTCACATTTGGGCTGGTGCATCTGCTACTAGTCTCTTGCTCCTAGATAAGGTTAAAAAAAGAGTCGCCAATCTGATAAGCCCTGAACTGGCATCTAAGCTTCAGCCTCTGTGCCATCGACGAAACATTGCATCCCTCTGCCTGTTCTACAAGTAGTTTAATGGTGAATGCTCTGACGAACTGCAGACACTTGTGCCCCCACGACGTATCACCCTCGACAAACCCGACTTGCAGCTAAATCCCATGCCCACACAGTAGAGATCCCTAGATGTAAAAGATCTTTCTACTCCAGTAGTTTCTTCCCCAGAACCGCTAGACTCTGGAATTCCATTCCAGGTTCCTGCTTCCCTAACTGTACTAACATGCAGAAGTTCAAGTGCAACATGAACTGACATTTTGCTGCCCAAATCCCAACATAGTGCCCCAGTAGTTGCTGCCCCTGATAGTAGCCCCCTACACCAAAGTGGCAATGTGCCTTGTTTGGGGTGAAAATGTAAAAAAAAAAACAAAAAAAAAACAAAAAAAAACTTATCCGAATAATAAAAAGCTCAACATGTAAGGTGAAGCTTAGATACAAAAAGGAAAACGGCAAAATGGACAATACAAAAATATATACTAATGCATATAAGTATAAAGAACATCTCCATCCTTTGTCGAATTATGTAATTTTCTTATTGAATGATGATTAAATTACTATATATTTTTGTATTGTCGATTTTTTCCGTTTTCCTTCGTGTTTATATATAAATGTGTGTGTATGTATCTGTGTGTGTGTTTATAAGAAAATAGAAAATATACTTTTTCAGTTATATTTCACCCTTCATTTATGCCAATCCTTTTATTTATGAAGCTCGATGTGTGTTAAATTTAACCAATGGATGACAAAACCGCTAGATTCCGAATTCCAAGATTTTATTCATTTTATCATTTCTTTTTGTTTAACATGTCAAAATTTACAATTTTTTTTTTACAGTATCTGTTTCATAACGCTGAAACAATCAGTTATTAGTATGTCAATATTGATTTTTTTCCACGTTGACTCATCAGAAAAATTGGAATTGCATCGACACGAAACAGTGCTGTAAAAAAATTGACATTTTTGACATTTTGAAATAAATACGATGTACCTTATATAAGTTTCCAGACTTTTTTGTACAGGCATTTAAAATTATTGTAGATGATTGAAAATTCAGAATGTCATTGTTATACATGTTATGAGTAATTTTTATGATTTCAGGTTCAAATGAATACCTACAGCAGGAATTGAAATATAAGCCTGATTTTCACAGCTGGGAAATTTAAAAAATGCAATCTGGATGTGAGGACACTTTAGAAACGATAGGCAATAAAATTATGTTTTAAACTTGAAAAAAATGCCACAGAAACTATGGAATGCTTCAGACTGCTTCTGGGCTATCTTGCATGAATCGAAAATAACTTTTTGAGTGGCATAAGAGATTCAAGAAAGGCAGGGAGTCTGTAAGAAATGATTAGAAGTGTGGGAAAAGTAAGGAAATCAGAACACCAGAGTTGATTGGCCAAATAAAGAATTTCATGGATAAAGATCGTCGTGTGTCTATAGAGACAATAAGTGCGCAGTTTGATGTCAGTGTGCGAACTGCACACACAATTATTCGTAAGGAACTGAAGAGGCGGAAGATTTGCGTGAATGCACCCGTCCACAACTCCATCCTTGTCACACACTATTTGACTAATATGGGCATCAAGACTGCCCGACCCCCTCCTTATAGTTCAGACCTCGCTCTCTGTGACTTTTGGTTATCCCCTAAGCCCAAGGAGAAGCTGGCATTATGAGATAGTTGAGGATATGGAAGAGACTGTGACCAGGATCATTGACACGCTCACACAAGAGGACTTCGAAAGGGGCCTTCAAGAGGTTGTTGGAACGGTACAATTGCACCCCCACACACACACACACACATACCAACCCCACCCCTATTCTAAGACAAGATTCTATTTTTGTAAGTCATATAAGAAAATATTTTTGTATCTTGAGTTTGAGTTTTCGAGGGAAATTCTTGGCCTGAAGACGTAATCTCACCAATAACTGGTGATTACAGAAACATGTATGCACATATGTAGCCATCAATATTTGTATAAATAAATTAAATATACCTGCTCTGTTAACTCATTGAGCACTTTTTGGTAGACACATGTAGTTTCAGTGGATTTACTTCCAGGAAACTAAGCTATACAGCCATAATATATATATATATATATATATATATATATATATATATATATAGTAATTTATAAAATATATATGGTAATTAAGCTATACTGAATATTCGGCGTTTCATCCACTCTAGGATTCGTCAGGCTAAGCTAGAGTGGATGAAACGCCGAATATTCAGTGTAGCTTAATCGCCATATATATTTTATAAATTACTAACTAGCTCTACCTACGTATTGAGCACTTTTGAAGTAAATACTTAAAGTTTACGCATAAATCTATACTTTCATATATTAATTTTATATGAGTAAATGAAGTAGTTATATATATATATATATATATATATATATATATATATATATATATATATATATATATATATAAAGGGGGTTAGAGCAATTTTCTATAAAGCAGAGTGTATTTTAATGCTATAGTAAAATTACTAATTTAATTAAAATACAGGAAAAGAATAATGCTCTTAGTAAAGCCGATGTATCAAAGCTCAATAGGCAAATATCCTAGAGCTACTTTTATATCTGGTAAGGTGATTATTAAAATTAAATTCAGTTTCATAAGAAGGAACACAACAAAGCCGTAAATGACAAAGTTCTCACTGAATCTCTCTCATCTGATCTTGAGCGCATGGTTCAGTGGGGGAAGAGGTGGCTGGTTACTTTTAATGCATCTAAAACTAAGCTCCCATCTTTACATCATTAACACTCTGATCCCCATCTGGCATCAATTGAAATGGATGGCTCTCGTCTTGGGGAGGCTCCATGTTTTGACAAGCTTTTGGGTTTGACCTTTACTCCTGATCTGAAATGGAACACGTACATCAAATCTGTTGCCAAGGTCGCTGGGAAAATAGTGAGATCCTTCTATCGCTCCAGAAGATATATCACTACTAATGTAATTCTCTTTCTATATAAAAGCCAAGTACGTCCAAGGATGGAGTACTGTTGCCACATCTGGGCGGGAGCTGCTAAAAACAGCCTATCCTGCCTTGACAGAGTACAAAATAGACTTTGTGGCTTAGTGGTGGATGCTCTTTTCTCTTCCCTGCAACCTCCCTCCCACAGAAGAGACGTTGCGAGCCTGTCTTTGTTTTATCGTTACTTCCATGGCAAGTGCTTGTCTGAGCTCCAATGTCTGGTCCCCCCTCGCCAATCTTTCACGATAAACACCCGTTTAGCTGAAACCACTGTCAATAATTTTCCCCACTCTTTATCTGTGCCTAAATCCAAACGTAGATTCCATGAACAAAGCTTCTTTCTTAGAAGTACACGCCAGTGGAACTCTCTTCCGTTTGCCTGTTTCCCACCTAACTACAACTTGGATGTCTTCAAGTCCAACATAAACAAAATCCCGATGAACCGCCCCCCTTAAGACACTTTACAAATCTCCAATACTAACGATTAGTATGACACTATCCCATTGATTACTGTACACGCAATAACCCTTATCCCCGAGTGACTTTCGGGCATTGATACGTGGTGACCTTCATGTAAAAAAAAAAAATCGATCTGCCTGTGTTCAATGCGCTCTTTCCGCAGTCACCTGCCAAATATACAACAAGCAGAAGACAAAAGCCGACATTATACAGATATAAGAATATACAAACTAAAACCGACAGGCATTGCGAGTCCTAGGTTAGAAATTATTTTTTTTTAACGTTTTCAAGAGGAAGAGGCTAGGGTTTTGTGCACCAGCCCAGATGTGGCAACAATACGGCAGGTTATTTAGTGCTACTATTTTCCGGGCCTAAGTTGATTCCTAATAAAGGAGGATAGAAAAACATATTTCTTGACACTATTTTATTCTATAAAACATGCTGCAAAAATCCATAAAACAAACTTTTAACAGTCAGAATAAACTTCGGTCGTCAATATTGCGATTAGAGTAAACGCTGTCGAACTCCTCACTTTTTCTTCTTCACAAAGCTTCAAATTACAGTGGAGCCTTTCATTCAAATTAGTATAATTGAAGAATTCTTTTCCTTTTCTAACTGACCGAATTTACTGGCAACCTTTTCTTCTGCACCTTTATACATTCTGTCCACGAACCCTCTTGTTAGTTAAAATCACTGGCCCATCGCACTTGAGGCAAGAATTTTCCTCAACCAGGAGACCATGTTGAAGGATATATTGTGTTGCCGTTTCTTACTGTGCAACTAACACTTCCGATCGAATAAATTTGGAGGGAGAATATTACATTATTTTTTTTGTTAAAAATTTTTTATTTTTGAATCACCCATATTGAAGTAGAAACAGAAAACGAGGGTAGGAATCACGCTAAAGTACCTAGCATTCAGATTTATCTCCCACTATCTTATATCGCCTATTATTATATCCGGCTCAAATTATAAAACCTTTTCCTGGTGTTGCGATTAAAAAAAAAAAAAAAAATAAAAAAATAAATAAATAAAGGCATAACTTTCGGTTGCTATGGTTACGTTTGTTGTTGTACATTTACCGGCAAATTATGTGTCACCATTTGTTGTTAGTTAAATCATCATGACATCCGTTCCGTTCAGTATTAGGAGATAATGGACACCCTTTGTAAGGTTAGTTCCACGTGTAATTGTGACGCAAGGGTTGCGCAGTCCCGACCACGCACTTCTGAGTCAGCACTGCTTGATTCCACTGGAAAGGAGAAATGTACAATGACTGGAAACAATGCTAAGATAAACGGAGAGCACATACAGCACCCAAATGGCCACCCATTTAGTATTGACCAGGTTAAACGTTGCTTAACTTCGGTGTGTCGATGTGATTATTCCGTATATATCATATATACATATTTTAAAACACACACACACACACACACACACACACACACACACACATATATATATATATATATATATATATATATATATATATATATATATACTAGCAGGGAGATCCCATGTTGCTGTGGATTAAATGATAAGCAACGAATTTTTCACACTCCCATATTTTTATTGTCATCGAAATCGGGAAATCGCCCATTTTTCAATAAAAGCGATTGATTATCTGCTCTAGTTGAGGACCCATGGCAGTGCACCAAGAGGAAGCTTCACATGTCTCCCCGCAGTGATTCACAATACATTGTAGGTTACGTTGCTCTGTAGAGAACCTACTGTTAATTTTATGAATCATATATAACGGCCCAAATTACATTTTAAAATGCAAAAGTTAATTGTCAGGTTTCAGTTGTGCTCTGAACAGAAACATTCATTTCGAACGCGCCCCTGTCATATCAAAGAACCTACTGTTGATTTTATATGTCTAGCCTTATTTCTCGTGCGGTGCCTTGAATCTAAGTTTAAAATACAAAAAGTAAAGAATCATGGTGCAATTTAAATAGAAATATTCACTTCGAAGCGCCCCTGTCATATCAAAGAACATACTATTGATTTTATATGTCGACGCTTTCAACTTGTGTGATAATAAAACTTCTTAAATGCACATATGATGTTAGCTTGTGTCACAATTACACGTGGAACTAACCTTACAAAGGGTGTCCATTATCTCCTAATATATATATATGTGTGTGTGTGTGTGTGTGTGTGTGTGTGTGTGTGTGTGTGTGTGTGTGTGTGTATTTTCCTTGTACCCATTTGTGAATTATTCTACGGAATTCTGCATTTTGGATTGCTTCGAACCATCTTCCATTAACGTGATTCCTTTGGATTGTTACCAAGTAAGATCGTTGACTTACTTGCAGTTTCATCAAATACTTCTTACAAGCAAAATCCGATCCCGCATTTTGCTAAATCCTACTCTCTGATGAGAAGGAAAGTATTTTTTCGAAACTCTGCGGATTAAGGACTATACACTTATTTAGTGTTTCCTTTTCATATTAAATATGTTTTTCACTCTTTTTCAAAGTGTTTTTCACATGTTTTATTAACTATTTGCTATTATATATATAAATATATATACATATATATATATATATGTGTGTGTGTGTGTGTATATTATTCTTTGTTGATGATTGTCTCAAGTCTGTCACAGACATAGTTCAAAAGAGCCGGCAGAAATACACCAAGACCTTTCATTGCGGAAAACTGGAAGAATGAGTCAACCAACAACTATCCCGGGAAAATATCGATAATAGAAAACTTTGTAGTCTGACTCGAAAATAGGATCGCTCCGCTATGAAGAGAGGATTATAATGGCCGCCTAAGATAATGGCTGTCTAAGATAATGGCTGCCTAAGATAATGGCTGTCTAGGATAATGGCTGTCTAGGATAATGGCTGCCTAAGATAATGGCTGCCTAAGATAATGGCTGCCTAAGATAATGGCGGTCTAAGATAATGGCCGCCTAAGATAATATCTGCCTAGGATAATGCCTGTCTAAGATAATGGCTGCCTAAGATAATGGCTGTCTAAGATAATGGCTGCCTAAGATAATGGCTATTTAAGATAATGGCTGCCTAAGATAATGGCTGCCTAAAATAATGGCTGCCTAAGATAATGGCTGTCAAAGATAATGGCTGTCGAAGATAAAAGCTATCTAAGATAATGATCGCCTAAGACAATGGCTGCCTAAGATAATAGCTGCCTAAGATAATGGCTGACTAAAATAATAGCTGTCTGAGATAATGGCTGTCAAAGATTATGGCCGCCTAAGATAATGGCTGTCAAAGATAATGGCTGTCCAAAATCATGGCTGCCTAAGATAATGGCTAAGATAATAACTGTCTAAGATAATGGCTGTCAAAGATTATGGCCGCCTAAGATAATAGCTGTTTAATATAATGGCAGTCTAAGATCATGGCTGCCTAAGATAATAGCTATCTACGATAATGGCTGCCAAAGAAAATTGTTGCCTAAGATAACAGCTGTCTAAGATACAGGCTGCCTAAGATAATGGCTGCCTAAGATAATAGCTGTCTAAGATAATGACTGCCTAAGATAATAGCTGTCTTAGATAATGGCTGCCTAAGACAATGACTGCCTAAGATAATGGCTGCCTAAGATAATGCTGCCTAAGATAAAGGCTGCTTAAAATAATGGCTGCCAAAGATAATAGCTGTCTAACATAATACCGCCGAGGATAAGGGCTGCCTAAGATAATGGCTGCCTAAGATAATGGCTGCCTAAGATAATGACTGCTTCAGATACTAGATGTCTAAGATAATGGCTAAGATAATGGCTGCCTAAGATAATGGCTAAGATAATGGCCAAGATAATGGCTGCCTAAGAAAATGGCTGCCTAAGATAATGTCTGCTTAAGATAATGGCTGCTTAAGATGATGGCTGTCTAAGATAATTGCAAAGATAATGCTGCCTAAGATAATGACTGCCTAAGATAATGGCTAAGATCATGGCTAAGATAATTGCTAAGATAATGTCTGCCTAAGATAAAGGCTAAGATAATAGATGTCTGAAATAATGGCTAAGATAATGGCAGCCTAAGACATTGGCTTCCTAAGATAATGGCTGTCTAAGAAAATGGCTGCTTAAGATAATGGATGTCTAAGATAATGGCTACCTAAGACACTAGCTGCCTAAGATAATGGCTGCCTAAGACATTGGCTTCCTAAGATAATGGCTGTCTAAGAAAATGGCTGCTTAAGATAATGGATGTCTAAGATAATGGCTACCTAAGACACTAGCTGCCTAAGATAATGGCTGCCTAAGATAATGGCTGCTTAAGATAATGGATGTCTAAGATAATGGCCAAGATAATGGCTGCCTAAGATAATGGCTGCCTAGGATAATGGATGTCTATAATAATGGCTGCTTAAAATAATGGCTGGCTAAGATAATGGCAGGCTAAGACATTGGCTTCCTAAGATAATGGCTGTCTAAGAAAATGGCTGCTTAAGATAATGGATGTCTAAGATAATGGCTACCTAAGACACTGGCTTCCTAAGATAATAGCTGCCTAAGATAATGGCTGCTTAAGATAATGGCTGCCTAAGATAATAGCTTCCTAAGATAATGGCTGCTTTAGATAATGGCTGCCTAAGATAATGACTGCCTAAGATAATGGCTAAGATCATGGCTAAGATAATTGCTAAGATAATGTCTGCCTAAGATAATGGCTAAGATAATAGATGTCTGAAATAATGGCTAAGATAATGGCAGCCTAAGACATTGGCTTCCTAAGATAATGGCTGTCTAAGAAAATGGCTGCTTAAGATAATGGATGTCTAAGATAATGGCTACCTAAGACACTAGCTGCCTAAGATAATGGCTGCCTAAGATAATGGCTGCTTAAGATAATGGATGTCTAAGATAATGGCCAAGATAATGGCTGCCTAAGATAATGGCTGCCTAGGATAATGGATGTCTATAATAATGGCTACTTAAAATAATGGCTGGCTAAGATAACGGCAGCCTAAGACATTGGCTTCCTAAGATAATGGCTGTCTAAGAAAATGGCTGCTTAAGATAATGGATGTCTAAGATAATGGCTACCTAAGACACTGGCTTCCTAAGATAATAGCTGCCTAAGATAATGGCTGCTTAAGATAATAGCTGCTTAAGATAATGGCTGCTTAAAATAATGGCTGCCTAAGATAATTGCTTCTTAAGATAATGGATGTCTAAGATAATGGCTGCCAAAGATAATAACTAAGATAATGGCTGCCTAAGATAATTGCTAAGATAATGGCTGCCTAAGATAATAGCTGCTTATGATAATGGCTGCCTAAGATAATGGCTGCCTGAGATAATAGCTGTCCAAGATCATGGCTGCCTAAGATAATGGGTGCCTAAGATAATGGCTGCCTAAGATGATAGCTGTCCAAGATAATGGCTGTCTAAGATAATGGTTGTCTAAGATAATCACTGCCTAAGATAATGGCTGCCTAAGATAATGGCTGCCTAAATGATGGCTGTCTAAAATAAAGGCTTTCTAAGGTAATAGCTGTTTAAGATAATTATCTGCCTATGATAATGGCTGTCTAAGTTAATAGCTGTATTAGATAATGGCTGTCTAAGATAATGGCTCTCTAAGATAATAGTGTCTAAGATAATTCCTGTCTAAGTTAATAGCTGTCTAAGATAATGGCTGTCTAAGATACTAGCTGTCCAAGATAATGGATGTTTTAGATAATAGTGTATTAGATAATGGCTGTCTAAGATAATGGCTGTCAAACATAATAGCTGTCTAAATAGCTGTCTAAGATAATGGTTTTCTAAGGGAATGCTTGCCTAAGATAATGGCTGCCTAAGATAATGGCTGTCTAAGTTAATAGCTGTCTAAAATAATGGCTGTCTAAGATAATAGCTGCCTAAGATATTGGCTGTCTAAGATAATGACTGCCTAAGATAATGGCTGCTAAGATAATAGCTGTCTAAGTTAATAGCTTCCTAAGAAAAAGTGCTGTCTAAGATAATGGCTGTCTAAGATAATAGCCGCCTAAGACATTGGCTGTCTAAGATAATATCTGTCTAAGTTAATAGCTGTCTAAGATAATGACTGTCTAAGATGATGGCCGTCTAAATTAATAGCCGTCTAAGGAAATTGCTAAGAGAATGGCTGCCTAAGATAATGGCTGCCTAAGATAATGGCCGCCTAAGGAAATGGCTGCCTAAGATTATTGTTGCCTAAGATAATTGCTTTCTAAAATAATGGCTGCCTACGATAATGGCTGCCTAAGATAATGGCTAAGATAATGGCTGCCAAAGATAATTGCTGTCTAAGATAATGGCTGCCTAAGATAATGGCCGTCTAAGATAATGTCTTCCAAAGATTATGGCTCCCTAAGATAAAAGCTGTCTAAGATAATGACTGCCTAAGATAATAGTTGTCTAAGATAATGGCTGCCTAAGATAATGTCTGCCTAAGATAATAGCTTTCTAAGTTAATGCTTCCTAATAAAATGGCTGCCTAAGATAATAACTGTCTAAGATAATGATTGCCTAAGATAATGGCTGCCTAAGATAATGGCTGCCTAAGATAATGGCTGCTTAAGGTAATGGATGTCTAAGATATTAGCTAAGATAATGGCTGCCTAAGATAATGACTGCCTAAGATAATGGCTGCCTAAGATAATGTCTTAGATAATAGCTGTATAAGTTAATGGCTGCCTAAGATAATGGCTGCTTAAGATAATGGATATCTAAGATAATGTCTGCCTAAGATAATGGCGAAGATAATAGCTGCCTACGATAACACTGCCAAAGATAATAGCTGTCTCAGATAATCGTTGTCTAAGATAATGGTTGTCTAAGACAATGGCTTCCTAAGATAATGGCCTAGATAATGAATGCATAAGATAATGGCTGCTAAGATAATGGCTTCTTAAGATAATGGCTTAAGATAATGGCTGTCTAAGATAATGGCTGTCTAAGATAATTGAGGTCTAAGATAATTGATGTCTAAGATAATGGCTGCCTAAGATAATGGCTTCCTAAGATAATGGCTAAGATAATGGCCGTCTAAGATAATGGCCGTCTAAGATAATGGCTGTCTAAGATAATTGAGGTCTAAGATAATTGATGTCTAAGATAATGGCCGCCTAAGATAATAGCTGCCCAAGATAATTGCGGCCTGAGAAAATAGATGTTTAGATAATAGCTGCCTAAGATAATGGATGCCTAATATAATGGCTGTCTAACATAATGGCTGCCTTAGATAATGGCTGTCTGAGATAATGTCTGCCTAAGATAATGGCTCCCTAAGATAAAAGCTGCCTAAGATAATGGCTGCCTAAGATAATGGCTGTCTAAGATAATGGCTGTCTAAGATAATTGCTGTCTAAGAAAATGGCTGCCTAAGATAATGCTGCCTAAGATAATGCTGCCTAAGATAAAAGCTGTCTAAGATAATGGCTGCCTAAGATAATGGCTGTCTAAGATAATGGCTGTCTAAGATAATGCTGTCTAAGATAATGGCTGCCTAAGATAATGCTGCCTAAGATAATGGCTGTCTAAGATAATGGCTGCCTAAGATAATGGCTGTCTAAGATAATGGCTGTCTAAGATAATGGCTGTCTAAGATAATGGCTGCCTAAGATAATGGCTGTCTAAGATAATGGCTGTCTAAGATAATGCTGCCTAAGATAATGGCTGTCTAAGATAATGTCTGCCTTAGATAATTGCTCCCTAAGATAAAAGCTGTCGAAGCTAATGACTGCCGTAGATAATAGCTGTCTAAATAAAAGCTTCCTAAGATAATAGCTATCTAAGATAATGGCCGCCTAAGATAATGGCTGCCTAAGATAACACCTTTCATAGATAATGAGTGTCTAAGATAATGGCTGCCTAAGATAATGCCTGCTTAAGATAATGGATGTCTAAGATAATGGCTGCCCAAGATAATGGCTAAGATAATGATTGTCTATGGCTTAGATAGAAGCTGTCTAAGTTTATAGCTGCCTAAGATAATGACTGCCTAAGATAATGGATGTCTATGATAATGTCTGCCTAAGATAATGGCAAAGATAATGACTTCCTAAGATAATTCCTAAGATAATAGCTGTCTAAGATAAATGGCTGCCTACGATAATGACTGCCTAAGATAATAGCTGTCTCAGATAATCGCTGTCTAAGATAATGTCTGTCTAAGACAATGGCTTCCTAAGATAATGGCTTAGATAATGGCTGACTAATATAATGGCTACCTAAGATAATGGCTACCTAAGATAATGTCTGCCTAAGATAATGGCTAAGATACGGCCGTCTAAGATAATAGCCGCCTAAGATAATGGCTGTCCAAGATAATGGCGGCCTTAGATAATGGCTGCCTAAGATAATGGATGTCTAAGATAATGGCTGTCTAAGATAATGGCTGCCTGAGATAATGGCTAAGATAATGCCTGTCTTAGATAATTTCTGCCTAAGATAATGGCTGCCTAAGATAATTGCTGCCTAATTATGGATGTCAGGCGCGAACGAACACCCATATTTTTATTATACAATATTTCTTCACACTGAAGCATAATTATCAAAGTATACTTACGCAGATAGATATGAAAAGACTCTATTAAAGTTTGTGCCTATTTCCATTCTATGGAGGCCAGGTTCGAACGCAGACCCCACAATTTTATTATACCATCCCTATTTAAGTTAAAACATACTTATCAAAGTATTATTATGTACATCTATATTAAAAACACTTGTAAACGTATTTTTTAATTTTTAATTTTTTTATTTCCATACTTTGTGGACCAGGCGCGAACGCAGACCCCACAATTTTAATGAACCACCGTTCTGCCAGACCAAACATACCCATTCCTGTGTCTCTATACATCTATCATTATATGTGACCAGTTTTCTTTAACAATCAACCATATAGGAGCCTATTCGTTACCACACACACACACACACAAACACAGACACACAGACAGACGTTCAGCTTTATATATATATATATATATATATATATATATATATATATATATGAGCAAATAGTTAATAAAACGTTAAAAAACGCGTTGAAAAAGAGTTAAAAACATATTTAATCTGAAAAGGAAACATTTAATAAGTGGATAGTCCTTATATATATATATATATATATATATATATATATATATATATATATATATATATATATATATGTGTGTGTGTGTGTGTGTGTGTGTGTGTGTCTCTGTGTGTGCGTTTATTACCAAATATGTTTTTTACTAAATATACCTTCTAATATATCTTTATATATATATAAATCAAACGTCTGCTTTGTTCAAAGTCGATAAACTAGAAATTTACATACCCGTTTTCTGTGAAATTTTATAACACTGAGTGTTTATAATCTAACTGTATTTTTAGTATTAAAAAGTAAATATTTCTTTTTTAAAAAAAACTTTTATTCGTCGTGAAAAATTTACCGATTTTAGCCGATTAGCGGAAATATTTTGTATACTTATATGTTTTCTGAAATCTTTTCACTGGACGGATTAAGTTTTTGTATAAGCTATATCGCCTGAGGACGTCTCTAGTCACTAATAACTAGCTGACCGAAACATGCTCATGGTTGAGTAGCGACATATTAATGCTTAAGTAAAAATACATAAAAAGTATATCTTACCCTACTTCGGCATTGAGTACTCTTGTATTAACCTATTAACTTAAAATTTCACTGTTTACTTTGTTACTAAAAAATATTAACCTGGAATTATATATATATACTAGCAAAAGTACCCGTCGTTGACTGTGTTCAAAAACAGCGTACAGAAAATGGACTCTGGTTTATGAAAGTATGATAGGTTATGAAAAGGAAGGGTTGTAAAGAGATAGCTTCGAACTTGGGGGTATCAAAACCAAAGCAAAATATAATGAAAGTAAAAATAAAATAGATAAACACCATAATTTATTATACCATACCTGTTCACACCGAAACACTTATCACAATATTCTGTGGATCTATATTAAAAAACCTTGTTAAACTTTGTGACATATTTCCATTCTATGGAGGTCAGGTGCGAACGAACACCCCATAATTTTATTATACCATATTTCTTCAAACTGAAACATAATTATCAAAGTATACTTTCGCAGATAGATATGAAAAGACTTTATTAAAGTGTGTGCCTATTTCCATTCTATGGAGGCCAGGTGCGAACGCAGACCCCACAATTTTATTATATCATCCCTATTTAAGTTAAAACATACTTATCAAAGTATTATTATGTACATCTATATCAAAAACCCTTGTAAACGTTTTTTTTTTTAATTTTTAATTTTTTTATTGCCATACTTTGTGGACCAGGTGCGAACGCAGACCCCACAATTTTAATGAACCACCGTTCTGTAGGATCAAACATACCCATTTCTGTGCTCGATACATCTATCATTATATGTAATCAGTTTTCTATAATAGTAAACCATATAGGAACCTATTCGTGACCACACACACACACACACACACACACACACACACACACACACACACACACACACACACACACACACAGACGTTCAGCTTTATCTTATATATATATATATATATATATATATATATATAAGAGCAAATAGTTTATAAAACATGTTAAAAACACTTTGAAAAAGAGTTAAAAACATATTTAATCTGAAAAGGAAACACTTAATAAGTGGATAGTCCTTATATACATATACATATATATATATATATATATATAAATATATATATATATATATATATATAAGTGTGTGTGTGTGTGTGTTTATTAACAAATGTGTTTTACGAAATATACCTTCTAATATATCTATATATATATATATATATATATATATATATATATATATATATATATATATATATATATATACATATATAAAAATCCAACGTCTGCTTTGTTCAAAGTCGATAAACTAGAAATTTACAAACCCGTTTTCTGTGAAATTTTATAACAGTGAGTGTTTATAATCTAACTGTGTTTTTTAGTATTAAAAAGTAAATATTACCTTTTAAAAAAGTTTTTTTTATTCGTCGGGAAAAATTTACTGATATTAGCCGATTAGCGGAAATATTTTCGGTTTACCATTTTGAAATGACGAAAAATAACGATTCTGAATATAACACACTTTAAAAAAATCGTTAAAACAGTAACACAGAAATTGATATTAAATACGATTCTGACTATAGCACACTTTTTCTTTTTTAAATCGTTAAAATAGTAACACAGAAATTAATATTAAATAAAATAAAAACATTTCTCGTAATGCGGAACTATTTTCGCCATTTTATTTCCGGTAGAAATGAGCGGTCCACGAGTTGAAGACTTCCAAATTACAATATTTCATTATCTGTTTAATCGATAAGTATACAAAAAATAAATTCCCTATTTTTTTTTATTCAAATTTATTGTGGCGGTCCTTGCGATAAAATTATACCATTTTGAAATAACGAAAAATAACAATTCTGAATACACGTATAACCCCCCCTTTTTTTAACAATCATTAAAAGCGTAAAACACAAATTGTTTAAGAAATAAAGCATAAGTGAAAAAATGTTTTTTTTTGATAAAACTTATTTTAACAAACTTGGGCAGAGTTGTACCCCCCCATGCGTAATTTGTATACTGATAGGTTTTTTTGAAATTTTTTCACTGGATTATTGATTGGATACTAATTAACCAGATTATGAAAAAAAAGCAAAACATTTCGACATTTGAAAGGGGTGCTCACTTTTTAGTTAAACATTCGGATAAATCGGTCACTCATTTTTTTTTTCTAAATATGGAAGTGTCTTCGGGAGATATGAAATGGTCCCATGTTGACGAAGCAATGTATCGGGGATACTTAACCCCCCCCCCAATATATATATAATAATCCAAACTTACCGTATCAAAGAGAGTCGAGCGCCATTTTTAACTTTACAATACATCGGTAAACACTGTTTTTCCAGCTGCATAAACATGTTACATTAAATAAAAACACTAAAAACATATCCAGTTAGGTTGAAAAGTAACTTATCTTGCCTTTGATAACATTTATTTGTTATATATTTGTTTTTTGACAACTTTTTCGAATCTTTGTGTACAGTAATACAAACCCACTTATCTTGCCTTTGGTAACATTTATTTGTTATATATTTGTTTTTTGACAACTTTTTCGAATCTTTGTGTATAGTAAGACAAACCCTAAAAACTAAATAAGTAAAAAAAAACAACATCCCCCCCAAAAAACCCGAAACTTTTTTTTTATATAAAATAATAAAAAAAAGATCCTGTTCATTCTTTCCTTTTTTTTTCTATGGTTTTGATGTACCCGCGTTTTTATTGGTTACAAAATGGGGGACTGATTTACCATAATGTTGTAACTAAAAAGTGAGCCCCTCTTTCAAATGTCGAAATGATTTTTTTTTCCAATTTTTTTTTCTTAATCTGGTTAATTAGTGTCCAATCAATAATAATCCAGTGACAAAATTAAAAAAAAAATCTGTCAGTATACAAATTACGCAGAGGAGTGATGGTTGTACAACTCCGCCCAAACTTGAAAGTACACCCCCCCCGAGTTGTTTTTATGAATGATTTTCCTTTATTAAAACCGTGGTACACATTAGCGATGTGTTTAAAACTAACAATTATAGTTACATTTAAGAAATAAAGCATAAGTATTTTTTTTTTCCTTTCGATAAAACTTATTTTACCAAACTTGAAAATACGCTTTTGGGTTTGTTTTACTGTACACATAGATTCGAAAAAGTTGATACAAGACAATTATAGAACAAATAAATGTAGCATGTTTATTCAGCTCGAAAAACATAGTGTTTACCGATGTATTGGAAAATTTAAAATGGCGACCGACTCTCCCTTTGAGGCGGTAAGTTTGGGAAAATGAGTTATAAATAAAAAATCAGACAAAATACTGATAGGAACTCGCTAAATATATGTTACCGTGACATAGGTTGACATATATTCGGCGGGGTTTTAACAGTATTTTGACTGTTTTTTTTTATTTATAACTCATTTTCCCAAACTTACCGTCTCAGAGAGAGAGAGAGAGAGATAGAGAGAGAGAGAGAGAGAGAGAGAGAGAGAGAGAGAGAGAGAGAGAGAGAGAGAGAGTCGGCCGCCATTTTAAATTTTCCAATACATCGATAAACACTATGCTTTTCGAGCGAATAGACATATTACATTAAATATAAACACTAAAAACATATCCAGTTAGGTAGAAAAGTAACTTATCTTGCCTTTGATAACATTTATTTGTTCTATATTTGTTTTGTGCCAACTTTTTCGAATCTATGTGTACAGTTAAACACCCCCCCGAGTTGTTTTTATATAAGCAAATATGAATGCTTTTCCTTTATTAAAACCGTGGTAGCATTGTGCTTTAAACTAACAATTTATTTAAAAAAAAAAAATTACTTTAGCTCCACCTCCACAATTTTTAACATGGGTGGGTAGACGTTGTTTATTCTGAAAGCCGTTCTTAACATGGGGAGGGTGGATGTATTTATTTCAAAAGCCGTTTTTTACATGGGGAGGTTAGGGGTGTTTATTCTGAAAGCCATTCTTAACATTGGAATATTGAGGGTGTTTATTCCTAAAGCCATTCTTAACATCGGGAGATTGTCGGTTTTCATTCCAAAAGCCGTTCTTAATATTGGGAGGTTGGGGTGTTTATTTATGGCCGCCAGTGAATTATAGTGCATAGCACAGGTCTTTATATCTCGAAAACTACTTGCCTCTGCAAATTGTAAATAAGCTTTTCTTATTCAGAATCGTCGAAAACCGTTAAGAGTAGTAATTACAAAACAAATCGTGGAGAGGGACCTAATGTAACAAAATACCAAAAATAAATAAATAAATAAATAAATAAAATAACAGACACCGTGAAATTTACGTTCGTTAAAAGCGTAGAAAAGAAATTATTATATTTATGAAATAAAGCATAAGTAAAAAAATGTTTTTTTTTCGATAAGACTTATTCCAACAAACTTGAAATTACGCCTTTTTTTCGGAGTTGTTTCTATATAAGATAATATGAATGCTTTTCCTTTATTAAAACCGTGGTACACAATAGCGTGGTGCTTTAAACTAAAATTTTATTAAAAAAAGATAAATTTTTACTTTACGTCCACCTCCACAATTTTTAACATGGGTAGGTAGCCGTTATTTATTCTGAAAGCCGTTCTTATTATTGGGAGGTGGAGGTGTTTATTCATGGCCGCCAGTGAATTATAGCACAGGTTTTTATATCTCGAAAACTACTTTCCTCTGCAAACTGTAAATAAGATTTTCTTATTCAGCATCGTCGAAAACGTTTAAAAGTAGTAATTTTAAAACAAATTGTGTAGGTGGACCTCTAAGGCAGGATAAGTTACTTTTCTACCTAACTGGATATTTTTTTGTGTTTTTATTTGTTTTGTATTACTGTACACATAGATCCGAAAAAGTTGCCAAAAAACAAATGTATAACAAATATCAAAGGCAAGATGTTACTTTTCTGCTAAACTGGCTTATCCAGTTAGGTAGAAAAGTAACTTATCTTGCCTTAGATAACATTTATTTGTTATATATTTATTTTTCGACAACTTTTTCTGTGTTTAGTAATACAAACCCGTTTGATTTAATGTAACGTTTAGTCGACTCGAAAACCAGTGTTCATCAGTGTATTTGAAAAATACAAATGGTGACGGACACTGTTGATTACGTTGTTTTGGAAAATGAGTTAAAACTAAAAAACTATACAATATACTGTCAGAAACCCACCAGATATGTCAGCCTATGTCACGGTCACATATATAGGTGGGTTATGTATAGTTTTTTTTTTAGTTTTTTACTTATTTTCCCAAACTTAACATATCCAACAGAGTCCACGACCATTTGTCTTTTTCAAATACATTGATAAACACTGTGTGATTTTTCGAGCTGATTAAACCTTTTACATTAAATAAAAACACTAAAAAATTATCCAGTTATGTAGAAATGTAATTTACCTTACATTTGCTTACATTTCTGTGTATAGTACCCCCCTCACCAAAATATTAATTGAAAAGTAAGATTTTTGATTACAAAAGCCACACACACACACACACACACACACACAAACACACACACACACACACAAACACACACACACACAAACACACACAAACACACACACAAACACACACACACACAAACACACACACAAACACACACACACACACACACGCACGCACGCACGCACGCACACACACACACACAAACACACACACACACACAAACACACACACACACACACACACACACACACACACGCACGCACGCACGCACACACACACACACACACACACACACAAACACACAAACACACACACACACAAACACACACACACACACACACACAAACACACACACACACACACACACACACACACACACACACACACACACACACACACAAAATCGATTAACCATTCCAACCTTTCAGCAACGTTCGGCGTAATCCATTGCCTGCTGGTCGAGCCCAAGCCATGATTGATGGAAACTCCTTAGGAACGGAGTCAGATTCTGCAAGAGTACCGTTTTTTTTTCCCCATTTTTGTAATTTTTTTTTTTACACTTTTGGAGTGGATTGCTATACTAACAATATAATAAACATGCATTTTCTCTTTTTATTAGATTTTTCCATTGCACCAAATTGAGCCACAGCAACGCGTGGCAGGGTACAGCTAGTGTATATATGCAATTGAAAAAAAATAAAAAAGCAAACAAAAATTAAAGTACAAAGACTCCCATGCAACACTGGATAGGAATATCAATTTAAAATGAAAACATAACAAAGGCAACTTTGCAAATCATTAAGTACTGTACACTGATTGCAAGCAAGGCATGTTTTGACTAGTGCACATTATGAACAGACATTGCCTTCCCCCTGTAAAGGAGGAGGTAATGTCTGGGAAGATGGTCTTATGATAACAAACAGATACTACACTACTCCTCCAATAAAAAAAAAGATAATAATTCCTGAGTGGATATTATCATGACCATAGAACAGACACTACCTCAGCCCTCAGCCCCTGAACTGATTTACAATATCAAAAAGGTGATAGCTGACATGTTGAAATTAATTTCAATGAAACAGACAACATTCTTCTAGCAAAAGGTTGATTGGTTGACATTACAATGATATGTCTTCAAAGAAAAACAATTGTGTAGTCATTTGATGATGAGAAGATCGGTGAGAGATCACATCTAGGTGAAACCGCCAGGTTGTTGACGTATCACCAAATTCAAATAACAATGAGTGAATGACATGGTCAGTCAACAATCTGTTCTAGCTGATACAATTCAAAGTAACATATAAAATTTCTGCCTTGCTTTGGAGATGAACCAATCAATAACTGGGGATAATGATGATGATAGTAATGAGTCATCTAGCGTTCTTAATGGGTAGCGCCAGAGATCCCCATAAGAATATAACTACAAATTCAGAAGCAGAAACTTTATCGGACAATTTGAAAGTAGAAATTTTTTCAGATAATTCACAAGCAAAAAAAAAAAAAAAAAAAATGCGTGTCTTTCTTCAAAGAGACATATGGATCAAAACGATATTACCTGCATCAAGTGTGACCCAAAAAATATTATAAAAAGCAGTTTTAGTGATTGTCATGGAAAATGGTTTCAGTGATCGCCAAATAAAAAGTGGTTTTAGTGATCGACAAATAAAAAGTGGGTTTAGTGATTGACCTGAAAAGTGGTTTTAGTAATCGTCAAATATAAAGTGATTTTAGTGATCGTCAAATAAAAAGTGTTTTAGTGATCGCCAAATAAAAAGTGGTTTAAGTGATCGCCAAATAAAAAGTGGGTTTAGTGATTGCCAAATAAAAAGTGGGTTTAGTGATTGTCATGAAAAGTTGTTTTAGTGATCGTATAATAAAAAGTGGTTTTAGGGATCGTCAAATATAAAGTGGTTTTAGTGATCGTAAAATAATAAGTGGTTTTAGTGATCGTCAAATAAAAAGTGGTTTTAGTGATCGTCAAATAAAAAGTGGTTTTAGTGATCGTCAAATAAAAAGTGTTTTAGTTATCGTCAAATAAAAAGTGTTTTAGTTATCGTCAAATAAAAAGTGTTTTAGTTATCGTCAAATAAAAAGTGTTTTAGTGATCGTCAAATAAAAAGTTGTTTTAGTGATCGTCAAATAAAAAGTGGTTTTAGTGATCGTCAAATATAAAGTGGTTTTAGTGATCGTCAAATAAAAAGTGGGTTTAGTAATCGTCAAATAAAAAGTTGTTTTAATGATTGTCATGGAAAATGGTTTTAGTGATCGCCAAATAAAAAGTGGTTTTAGTGATTGGTATGAAAAGTTGTTTTAGTGATCGTAAAATAAAAAGTGGTTTTAGTAATCGTCAAATATAAAGTGATTTTAGTGATCATCAAATAAAAAGTGGTTTTAGTGATCGTCAAATAAAAAGTGGTTTAGTGATCGCCAAATAAAAAGTGGTTTTAGTGATCGCCAAATAAAAAGTGGTTTTAGTGATTGACATAAAAAGTGGTTTTAGTGATCGTCAAATATAAAGTGATTTTAGTGATCGTCAAATAAAAAGTGTTTTAGTGATCGTCAAATAAAAAGTGGTTTTAATGATTGTCAAATATAAAGTGGTTTTAGTGATCGTCAAATAAAACATGGTTTCAGTGATCGTCAAATAAAAAGTGGTTTTAGTCATCGTCAACTAAAAAGTGGTTTTAGTGATCGTCAAATATAAAGTGGTTTTAGTGATCGTAAAATAAAAAGTGGTTTTAGTGATCGTCAAATATAAAGTGGTTTTAGTGATCGTCAAATATAAAGTGGTTTTAGTGATCGTCAAATATAAAGTGGTTTTAGTGATCGTCAAATAAAAAGTGGGTTTAGTAATCGTCAAATAAAAAGTGGTTTTAGTGATCGCCAAATAAAAAGTGATTTAAGTGATTGACATTAAAAGTGGTTTTAGTAATCGTCAAATATAAAGTGATTTTAGTGATCGTCAAATAAAAAGTGGTTTTAGTGATCGTCAAATATAAAGTGGTTTCAGTTATCGTCAAATAAAAAGTTGTTTTAGTGACCGTCAAATAAAAAGTGGTTTTAATGATTGTCAAATATAAAGTGGTTTTAGTGATCGTCAAATAAAACATGGTTTCAGTGATCATCAAATAAAAAGTTGTTTTAGTGATCGTAAAATAAAAAGTGGTTTTAGTGATCGTAAAATAAAAAGTGGTTTTAGTGATCGTCAAATAAAAAGGTGTTTTAGTGACCGTCAAATAAAAAGTGGTTTTAGTGATCGTCAAATAAAAAGTGGTTTTAGTGATCGTCAAATAAAACATGGTTTCAGAGATCGGCAAATAAAAAGTGGTTTTAATGATTGTCAAATAAAAAGTGGTTTCAGTGATCGTCAAATAAAAAGTGGTTTCAGTGATCGTCAAATAAAAAGTTGTTTTAGTGATCGTCAAATAAAAAGTTGTTTTAATGATTGTCAAATATAAAGTGGTTTTAGTGATCGTCAAATAAAACATGGTTTCAGTGATCATCAAATTAAAAGTTGTTTTAGTGATCGTAAAATAAAAAGTGGTTTTAGTGATCGTCAAATAAAAAGGTGTTTTAGTGACCGTCAAATAAAAAGTGGTTTTAGTGATCGTCAAATAAAAAGTGGTTTTAGTGATCGTCAAATAAAACATGGTTTCAGAGATCGGCAAATAAAAAGTGGTTTTAGTGATCGGCAAATAAAAAGTGGTTTCAGTGATCGTCAAATAAAAAGTGGTTTCAGTGATCGTCAAATAAAAAGTTGTTTTAGTGATCGTCAAATAAAAAGTTGTTTTAGTGATCGTCAAATAAAAAGTGGTTTTAGTGATCATCAGATAAGAAGTGGTTTCAGTGATCGTCAAATAAAAAGTGGTTTTAGTGATCGTCAAATAAAAAGTGGTTTTAGTGATCATCAGATAAGAAGTGGTTTCAGTGATCGTCAAATAAAAAGTGGTTTTAGTGATCGTCAAATAAAAAGTGGTTTTAGTGATCGTCAAATAAAAAATGTTTTAGTTATCGTCAAATAAAAAGTGTTTTAGTGATCGTCAAATAAAAAGTGTTTTAGTGATCGTCAAATAAAAAGTGGTTTTAGTGATCATCAGATAAGAAGTGGTTTTAGTGATTGTCAAACGAAAAGTGGTTTTAGACATCATCATATTAAAAGTGGTTTTATAAAATCACTTTTGAAATCTAATACATGCATGTACATGTACAAAATTATACATTTCATACATGTATTTCCACAAATAAGTTTTCAAAGTATGAACTTCTATGCAAATTCACATTTTTTTAGAGTTCCTGATAATATACAGACAAATTAAATATAATATTTAAATCTCGTGAGTTAGATAAAGTTTTTGCAACTGCTGCTTTTTTAATAATCTAATAATAATTTATATATCTATAAAAGTGAACGCGCGCGTGCGTGTGTATTTCCCTACGCAATAACTCTGTCAATTTTAAGTCTACAGACTCAAAATTTGGTATACAGGGTACTGAGATTTGGAAAAATCTTTGATCGGTTTTCGGCCAGAAATTTACCTTTTAAGGGGTCAAAGGTCAACGATTTGACCCTTGAGAACTCTACTACACTCCTATGACAATTTGGTGTCTAAACACTTGATATTTTAGATATAGGTTCCTTAGACATGGATCTAACTTAATAACTTGATTTGAGCCCAAAACAATAAATGTTAAACGGTCATAATACGGGTCAAAATTAGAAAAATACACCGCTTTTTTGTTTTGCTCAACATACACCTTCAAACACCCGGGCAACGCCGGGCTTAAATGCTAGTATATATATATATATATATATATATATATATATATATATATATATATATATATATATATATGCATACATTAGGTGTATCAGAATTTTTGACACCTCTAACAAAAAACTGCGGATGAAATATAAAAAACTCGTAATTTCTATTTTTAAAGTGGTTGTTTATTTTCTGTATTGAATATACTTCCAAAGTTTAAAAATAATAGAAATACTATTTTTTATTAACATAAAAACAAAACAGTGTTTACAAAATGCCGGTGCGCGTTCAACCAGCCATTTTTTGAACGTATGAAATCAATTGAATTTTACGAGTTAAATATTTTTCATTTTTTAAACTTCCAAAATCTATCAAAATTTTTATATTGGTTCAATTTTTACGATATTTTCAGGGTCAATTTGAAATTTTATGCTCTAATAAACCGAATATAATATTTTAGACAAACGTTTTTTTTACCCCCCCCATTTGTAAATGTCTATTAAAATTTAAATAATTAATTTATTCACCAAAGTTTTATATATCACAAATTGAAGGTAAAAGATCAATAAATAAAATATTCTAATTTAAAAAAAAGAAGTGTTTTTGGAAAGTTACTGGTAAAGTCCAAAGTGTAAAACCTTTTTTTTTTTTAAACTGCATTGATTTTTTTTTATGAAAGCTTATGTTATGCTTATATCGTCAAGTAAATACCGGACGCTGACGATAATTTTTTCTATTTCATTCAATGTTTTATTTGAAAGAAAACCGATTTTAAAAACAAATATTGCATGATTTGCTATTAAACTTTTTTTTTTTTTTAAATTTAGTCTTTGCTCCTTTAATTGAAAAAAAAATTAGGGTTTGAATTACATTTTTCAAGTAGTTATAAGCTTCGAAAGATAGTAAGTTGAATTATTCAAGTTCATATACGGCATTTTTAATGGCCGATTCTGATACACCTATACATACATACGTAAATAGAATTGCCCCCATTCGGTAGTCGCTAATGTGGAAAATAAGAACCATTTTCTATGTAATTAAAAGTCATTAGTATTCCGGGCGACGTCGGATAACCTTGCCAGTATATAAATATAAATCTACTTCCGCACAGTTTATAGATTCGTTCGTTCATTCTTTTCTGTTCGTGTACCTGCCCCCCCCCCTCCGCCAGCTGATAAGACATTTTATGATCAGTAAGAAGTGTTGCATCATCGTCTTCTTTTTTTTTTTTTTTCGCCTTCTTTTTCTTTTCAAGTCAGGCGAACGGCGGCGTCTCTTTGCAAGCGTTCCTCTCTGTCACGTGATACCGCCGATGGTGGCGTGTTCGATGACGTCAGTTATGACGTCACCCAATCTACTTCTCCACACCCCCTCAATCCATCCACCATCACTGCCGCCACTTTCTCTCGCCCCCTCCGTCTCTGTCTGTTCGACTGTCTCTCTCACTCTGTCGATGTGCGATGTTCGAAATGCGATCAAAAACTAATAAGACTAATGTTGCTTGGAACATTTGGTAAAAAGGCGAATTCAGAGAAAAACATACAACACCAACAACGCAAGTAGAACATATAACTTATAACAAACGCAGTATGATTTAATCATCTACACAAACGTAATCTACCAAATGGTTTTTAATCTTGTATGTAATCTACCAAGTTGTTAGAATGACGGTGAATTTCGAGGTGTCTTCAATAAGTTTCCAGACATTTTTCGTACAGGCATTTAAAATTTTTGTAGACTCTTGAAAATCCAGCATGTTATTGCTATACATCTTATGAGATGACTGACCAATTTTTATGATTTCAGGTTCAAATGACTAGCTACACCAGGAATTGGAATACACCCTACTAAAGCCTGATTGTCACAGCTGGTGAATTTCAAAAATGTAATTCTGGACGTGAGGACACTTTAGAAGAACGATATGCAATAAAATTCTGTTTTTAAATTTGGAAAAAAAAAAAAAAATGTCACAAAAACCCCTGGAATGCTTCAGACTGCTTTTGGTCCATGTTGCATGAATCAAACATCAGTTTTTGAGTGGCATAAGAAATTCAAAGAAAGCAGGGAGTCTGTGAGGAGTGATGAGAGGTGTGCTTGGAGTAAACTCTTAGAAACAAAGCTATACAATATAAATTTAGTTGAATAAATAAACACGTTGGTAGTATTGCTAATCAAGCACTCTGAACCGTTCATGGGCTGAACCAAAGAAGAAATTAGACATCTTAACCAGAAAACAAGGGAAATAATGATAATGCACAATGCATCAAACCCGAAAGACGATACTGACCGACTTTATGTAAAAAGGAACGAAAGGGGAAAGAACAGGAAAAGGCTCCTTCAGTCTTGGACAGACTAAGGATACCCAGGGTTGCCTGCGCGTGAAAGTTTTGTGGCAGGAGGTGTGCAATCTCCAACCGCACCTCTCCTGAGACGGCATTGTTAAATACCAGTGGCAAGTGAAACACAAAATGTTAATTTTTTTTTTTCAAAATTTCTTCTTTCATATTATTTATAAAGACTGCTTAAACGTATTAGGCCACAAAAAAAAAAAAAAAACAGGTCTTAATTTTTTTGGACAATGTCAAGTTTCTTTCCAACTTCCCCCAAAACTTTAAAATGATGACTTTTAATCGTTTTCCGTGGTGCTGAAAACGAATATTACGTTTAAATTTGGGGCAGATAAGTAGTTTTCATGATATGAAGAAAGTACTTTTTCAAAAAGTGAGGGATCACTTTCCTATATAAATTTAACGTAAAATGAGCACCCACTTTCTGGTCACCTAGTAATTCTTTCACATCATAAAACAAATTTAACTGTGATATTCGTTTTCAGCACTCCCGAAAATTGGCGCTGTTTCTTTTTACTAAGAGATGCGTTCATTTTTTCATCTCATAATTTAGGATGCTAATTATGCTGTTAGTAAGTTTACAAAAGCATACTTTTGTTTTTCGTTCTTTTTTCATTATAGAACTTGTATAGTTAACAGGTGCCTCTGCAGTTTATCATTTCACAAAAAATTCTGTTTACATTAGGAGGCGGTTAAGTAAAGTACAAGAGCACCTGGTAAAAACTGTACAAATTCTATAATTAAATACTCACCTAAAAAAAAACTAACAAACAAACAAAAAAACAATTTTTGTAAACCGATCGTGTAAAACCAAGATTCTATCTTTACATCATCAACGCTCTCCTGCCCAGCTGCCATCAATCGAAATGAATGGCTCTCGTCTTGGGGAGGCTTCATGTTTTGACAAGCTTCTGGGCTTCATCTTTACTCCCGATCTGAAATGGAACACGTATATCAAATCAATTGCCAAAGTCGCTGGAAAGATGGTGGGATCCTTCTACCGCTCCAGTAGATATCTCACTCCTGATGCAATTTTCTACTTATATAAAAGCCAGGTTCGGCAAACGATGGAATACTAGCTAGAAGCAGCTTATCCTGTCTTGACAGAGTTCAAAATAGACTTCGTAGCTTTTCATTTCTAACTTAGCTTTTGTAAAAAGCAATATCGCCCGAAGATGTCTCTAGTTATTAGTAACTATCTGACTGAAACATGCTCATGAATGTGTGGCGACATATCAATGCTGAAGCAAAAACAAATAAAAAGTACACACACACACACACACACACACACACACACACACACACACACACACACACACACACACATATATATATATATATATATATATATCTATATAAAATAAAAATTACAATTAAATTTACCAAAATGATCCAAGATGGTAAAACTAAAGTAGATTATAAATATTAAAGAATTAATATTTATAAAGTTATCTCAGCCAGATGTAAAAGCTCGATAAAATCAAATAGGAGATAGAGCTTAATGTTTCCTTTTCAGATTAAATATGTTTTTAACTCATTTCAAAGTGTTTTTAACATGTTTTATTAACTGTTTGCTCGTATATATATATATATATATATATATATATATATATATATATATATATATATATATATATATAGAGAGAGAGAGAGAGAGAGAGAGAGAGAGAAAGAAAGAGAGAGAGGAACAAACTGAGTTATGTGTTCATCAACATTTCTTCTTTCTTTCGATGAAGTCGCGAAATTAAGACGAAACGTTGATGAACAGATAACTCGGTTTGCTTCTTTTTATTTCTCTCTCTCTCTCTCTCTCTCTTTCTCTCTCTCTCTCTCTCTCTCTCTCTCTATATATATATATATATATATATATATATATATATATATATATAAAATGAAAATTACAATTGAATTTACCAAAATGATCCAAGATGGTAAAATTAAAGTAAACTATAAATATTAAAGAATTAATATTTATAAAATTATCTCAGCCAGATAAAAAAGCTCGATAAAACCAAATAGGATATAGAGCTTATAATATGAGCAAACAGTTAATAAAACATGTTAAAAAACACTTTGAAATGAGTTAAAAATATATTTAATCTGAAAAGGAAACACTAGATAAATGGATAGTCCTTAATCCGCGGAGTTTCGAAGAAATACTTTCCTTCTCATCAGAGGGTAGGAATTAGCAAAATGCGGGATCGGATTTTGCATGCAGAAGTATTTGATGAAACAACAAGTAAGTTAAAGATCTTACTTGAAAACAAAAAAAGTGAAGTAGAGGGAATATGGTAAAGAAAAAGGTGATTACACACGAATGGATAGTCTGGTGGAAGATAAAAAATCCAGTGACGGTAAAATCCAAATGTAAAACTTCAAAAAAGTTAAAAGAATTTCCATTTGTACAAGTAAAATCCAAGGAGATCCCGTAAATGGAAGAAGATGGTCCATAATAATCCAAAGGCAGAAATCCATGGAATAATTCACAAAAATGTGTACAAGGGGAAAAAAGAAAAGATTCCAATAATATTAATAAAAGAAAAATAAGATGTGCTTTTCAGTCTACTTCCGAAACATAAATATAAATAAGAAAGATCTGGGAAGAGAAAGAAGAGAAAAAAATGATGATAATGTTAAATATAAAATATAAAATAAGGGGAAACAAAAGTCAAAAATGACCCAGACAGGAAATGTTAAAGGCGCGAAAAAATATATAGGGCAAAATAATATAGGTCAACTGAAATGTACAAGTCATCACTTAAAAAAAGAGCAAGAGTTGGTAAACGACACTAAAAGGAAAATAAAAATAAATAAATAAATAAGTAATAAATATATAGAAAATAAAGAATAGATAAATAAAAAAATAAAATATAATATAATAAAAAATAAAATATAAAATATAAAATAAAATAAGATAAGAATAAAAATAAAAAATAAAAATTATATAAGGGGAGAGGATGGCCGGTATCTGCAAATTCAGGAAAAAAAAAGTAAGTAATGCATATAGTAAAATGAAAGTGTAGGTAGATTGATATATTAGATAGATAGGAAAGTTTAAAGAATAAAACAAAAATGCAGATAAAAAACCAGCCATGAAAGAGATAAAGAATTAAAATAAAGGATTATTAAATTATAAAGTATTAAGAAGTATGTCGAAAAAACGATAAAGTTAAAGAAAAATCTTTATATCTATATAAAGGGTAAAAGTAATAACTATCTAATTTCAAAATTGCCATAATTAAATTTGGACTTATGTTTACAGAAAGAGATCAGTTCATTTTTAGAATTTATTATATTGTTACTTTGAGGGGAAGTAATTATAGTTATAGTTTCGGTTGTGCAGAGGCGACATGATTTAGAGCCTGGAGTATAAGACTTAACTTTTTTATAATATTCCATTTGATTGAGAAGAAAGTATTGTTAGAGTTAAGTTTTTTAATTAAAGTGGTTAGAGAAGTTCCTTGGTTATTATTAGAATTCTCTGATGAGAAGGAAAGTATTCCTTCGAAACTCAGCGGATTAAGGACTATCCATTTATCTAGTGTTTCCTTTTCCGATTAAATATGTTTTTAACTCATTTCAAAGTGTTTTTTAACATATTTTATTAACTGTTTGCTCATATATATATATATATATATATATATATATATATATATATATATATATATATATATATATATTAGTAATAAATAGCGACATATTTAGAAATAAAATAGGTGTAAAGTTCCCAAAATTCGCACTCGACCTGTCAAGGACCCGTGGCGCAGTGGTTAGAAAACTTGGAGAAATTAACCATAAAAATGATATTCTCCTTAATTCTGAAGATTAATCCATTCATACAATTCATATGATTGCGAATTACTTTGGAATTCCATCCAATCATGGCTGACGGAACGAGAGCATGCAACCACGTGAAGTAAATAAAATGCCCCGTCTTTAAGCACGATAGCAATATCTATTAGATTGGTGCAAAAGTTTTTGCCGATTAAAAATGTGTGATTTTTTAAATCATTATTTTATAATAACACCAAAAATATTTGTTTTCTATAACTTGATTCCATCTGTCAACCAGCTTATAAATTGCCTCACTTGTGAAATTCTTCAGCGTTTGATGTGAAATACGAATATAACTTTTGCTTAATCTTCTCTCATGATGTTAAAACCTAAGGTCTTCTAAATGGTTTTGTGATCCTCGAAATTTCTTTCGCTACACTCTCTATTGTGTATTCTAAAAAAAAGGTATTTTGTGTGTGAGTTCCTTCTTTATAGGTTCCGAAACGGCTGAGCCTATCTTTTGCAAACTTCACACAAAGTTAATTTATATGTCTGGCAGTGTTCTTAGATATGTTTTGTACAGAAATTAATCCGATAAGTATCGAATAGCGAAAAAAATTTGATCTAAAAATAGTCTTTCTTCTCTTATAGATAAAAAGAATTTTTATAGGGGAATATTTTGCGTTAGATTAGTGTAACGTTGGCTGGTGTAACCTATAATATTCCCCTGTGACAATTCTTTTTATCTATAAGAAAAGAAAGAATATTTTTAAGATTGTCAAGCCCAAAAATCAGCTGACGTGATATTGTAGACAAACACAGACAGAATTTAATGAACGACATTATCATTATTATTTTTTTTCTGCGAATTAGTCTACTGGGCGGCAAATTATTCTTCGTAATATACAATATTCAATAGAGGATTGATTCTATAAGTATAAATATGCAATCTGCATGGATTAAAATATCATGTTTAAAAGTATTGTACGACAGGGCAACGCCGGGCGTCCAGGTAGTAAGTGATAATCATAGGGAGCAAGGCCAGGAGATTATGCAGGATGGTGCAAGATTTCCCAATCAAATTGTCTTAGGATATCTTTTCTCATCATTGCTGTGTTAAAACGAGCATTATCATGATGGAAGATGACCCCCTTTCTGTTGATTAAAGAATATCGTCTAGGAGTCAACATAGATCAGAACGTTGCAGAAAAATCTGAATGATGCTTTAAAAATCTGAAAGAAAAAGTTATATATTAATCATGGTGATATTATTTCAATAATAACAATATAATAAAATTTAAAAAAATAAAAATAAATAAAAAATAAATAAAAAAATTAATTGAAATGATTTTAACTGCCCTTTCTACAAACCGGCAAAACCTTTTACATTGACTTGATGCAACAGATACAACTGTGGAATTTTCATGGGTCTCACTAATTATTATAAATGCTTTTAAAAATTCAGATCCGTAAAAAAAAAAGTGTAGTGTTTTACTTCCTTCCCATCTTAGGAAGGTGTGACACAAGGTCGGAAGGTGGGTAAAGTGAAGCCTATGCCCCTAAAGGTAGATCACTCTGGCTTGTAAAAATTGCCTAGGAAGTCTCGTTGGCATTCCCAGGTAGGTGCGCCTCAGGCAGTAAGTAATAAACTTACCCCGCCTGAAAGTGAGGCAAGTGTGACAGAGCGCGGACGCGCGTATGCAAATGCCGAGCCGTGTGCGAAGGAAAAGACTATAAAAAAAGAGCGTGTACACAGACCGGCGATCACGTTCAGCACGTCCGAGATCACGTAAGAGACGTGAAGGACGTTCGAGAGGTCAGAGGTCAGAGGTCAGAGAGAAGCACGATCACGGTTTATTCGGGAAAGTTCTCGGAAATGAACGTCGTTGTTACACAGAAAAAGGAGTCGAGTTATTGTCTTTTTTTTTTTTACAAAGGAGTCACCAGTTATAAAGGCCAGAAAGCCACTCGAGGATAAGGGGGGTAATGAATGTACGGTGGTAGTTTAGTGATCGTTAATGATGTAGATTGGACAGAATTTGGATTATTTAAGGGGACGGCCCCTACTGTTCTTTGCGACGTGTTGGGTCTACGCGTGTAAAGGTGCTCAACGTTATACACAGACAAGGAGGGTTTACCCAGAGCCATACCTCAGCCCAATAGATGCAAGGTCATTCCGTACTCCAAAAATGGCTAGGAGTCTGTCAGACCGAGTGCCAAGTACGTATCCTCGACTAATATGAATACAATCTATTCAAGCTGCGTCAGGTAAGCATAAAAACTGCGCAGTATTTAAAAACAGGACTTCATTTTTCCGTCATTTTTTGTAAAAAAAAAAAAAAATCATATTTTTTTGTGCTTGTTTGCATTGGTGATTTTTCTTAAACCAACGCATTCCAGGCGAAAACATTACTACGTACTTACTTGTCATGGCGAAAGTAGTATTACTTCTAAAAATTACGAAAAATGATCCAGTAGAAGATGTACTAGCTGTATTTTTAACAAAAAATCATCCACAATTACGGTCGGTTTAAAATGGCGGACCCTTGATTTGTTAATTTAAGTCAAGAGTTTGTTTGTTTGTTTTTTTACAAAGGAGTCACTACTTTTCAAGGCCATTCGAGGATAAGGGTTAATTTGGTAAATTGGATTACTTTAGGGGAACACCTCATTAAGAACTTGTTTACGTCGGACCATATTCTAGTCAGCTTGAAAGCAGGCAAACGGAAGACAGTTCCACCCACAGGCATGCAGTTTTAAGAAAGGAGCTTTGTTCATGGAATCTACGTTTGGGTTTGGCACAATTGTTGGTTTCAGCTAGATCACCTCCCTTTTTTTGTCATACTCATTTGATTCCACATAACTCATACGATAAAAATCGATAATTTAATCAATTTTATTTTTACTTTGATTATTTTTCTACTGGACCATTTTTCATAATATTTAAAATTTATACTAATTTTGCCATGACACGTAAGTATAATAATTTAATATAAAACCAGCGGGGGCGGAGGCGCCCGGCTTGGGGCGGGGGCGCCCGGCTTTGGCCGGGCGTAAAATACGCTTAAATATGATATTTTAATTTGTACAGATTTCGTATATATTTTTATAGAATCGGGATTTCAAAAGTAAAATAATAAAAAAAAAGTATTTTGGTGCTATCAGCTAGAATCGAAATCGAAACGGTAGAATTCAAAGCTGGGGAAGTTACCACTCTACCAACGTGACACGCATATGAACGGATTAAAAATTAAGAATTAAAAATAAACTAAAATAAATGTACAAAATGTATAACGTTTTTTTTTTTTTTTTTTTTTTTTTTTAAATTTTGACCATTTTTGACCACTTAAAAACTATTTTAACCAGCTAAAGATCCATAAAAGAAGGGTCCGTAAAAAGTCCAATCATTTGAGGCCCCTAGTGCCTCTCTGCGCCTTTTAGTTTCGGAAGAGATAGAGTTTGAAAATATGGAAAGAGACAGACAGACATATAGCCTTTTATATATCAAATTTGAATACATCATTGTAATACAGCTTCATATACATTAGCTTCTTACCACGGACTGCAAGGTTGTGGAACTCTCTTCCTGCTCACTGTTTTCCTTCTACCTAAAGCCTTGGATTTTTCAAGACAAAGGCCAATAGCCATTTCTTGTATTTACAATAATCAACTTTCGTACTTGTTAGCTCCTTATGTCAAGTGGTTTCATGCCTTTTCTCGAGCGATTTAAAAAAAAGTAAGTAATAATGTTTTCACCTGAAATGCGTTAGTTTAAAAGATCCCTAATCGACATAAACACCTAAAGGTTTTCTTTTAATTATTTTCCTACTGGATGGTTTTTCGCAATTTTTGGAATTTATACTAATTTCGCCATGACACGCAAGTACGTAATAATGTTTCCACCTGAAATGCGTTAGTGTAAAAGATCCCTGATCGATACAAACACTTAATGGTTTTCTTGTAATTATTTTTCTCCGGGATCGTTTTTCGCAATTTCTGGATTTTATACGCAAGTACGTAATAGTATTTACACCTGAAATGCGTTTGTTTAAAAGATCCCTAATCGATACCTAATGGTTTTCTTGTAATTATTTTTCTCCTGGATTTTTTTTTTGCATCCCCCCAAATAGTTTAAAAAAATCTTAAAAGATGTTTTATAAAATTCTTTAAAAAAAAAAAAAACTAATTTCAATAATTCTTAAAATAAATAAATAAATAAAACTAATTTTAATAATTCTTAATTAAAATAAGACCGAAAAAAAAAAAAATGATTATCAAATAATAAGACCGAAAAAAAAAAATGATTATTAAATAATAATTAAAAAAAAAAAAAAAAAATGGAAAAACGTAATAAAACAAAGAGTACATGCACAAAGGAGATATAAGTGTGAGAGAAGAAAGAACCTAATTTACCTTGTTACCGCCTCTGGTTACAGCCACGCCGGAAGTTAGGAAGTACGTTTGCTGACTATAACCACCAAAACAAATACAGTAAAGCAATTGACCATTTAAACCACCAAAACAAATACAGTAAAGCAATTGACCATTTATTGAATTTAAATTAAATTAAGAACATTCTGTAATTAATGAAAGTTGTCATTATATGAAAATGTATAACTTGTAAAATTTTGAACAATCATTATTGGAATGCGAGTGATTATTTTCTATCTGAGAAAATGATTTTTTTTTTTTTTACAAAATTTAAATTTTCGTAACATTATAAAATAAAATAAAAAATCATTAAAAATTAATGCACGTTTTTTTTTTGTGTTCTTGTATTACTTTAGTATTTTTTTTTAACTAAAAGTTACGCGAAACGTTAACATTTTCGGATAAAGTCTTCCTGAATTATCTTCCCCTGCTCTAAAAAAGTTTTTAAAAAATGTCAAAAGTAACAATGAGTGCCGATAGTTCAAATGTTTTGTCGTGCGTGGAATTGAATATTTTAACCATTTTCTTTGCTTCATTGTATACAAAATAAGAAGAAAAACAAAAAAAGAAAAGAAAAATGTAAATTTTATTTATGTGTATTCATTTGTCTTCTCCGAGGAAATTGAATCCATGACACCCGGCAGGGCCTCGTTCTGAATTACGACCTGTCTACGTGCAGCTGTCATGGCAACCAGACGATCAGGCGATGGGGGGGGGGGGAAGGTGTCGTCTAAACACGCCACAAAACAAAGATCAGGTGAGTTTTTCATCAAAAGACAACAGGTAAGTGCAGGTATGCTCGGCACCACAGACGTCCCTGACTTACTTAGTGGTGCATGGCAATAACACTGATAGGATATTACGTTTCGAAATTTTTAATATGAGGATTGATAATTTGTATTATAGAGAAAATAAGACGACTCCAAGAAGCAGCATATATGTTCAGTGACAATGACTTCCTAATTAGACTTGGTAAAACTATTTGATACAATATGGACACCATTAATACGCATATATATATATATATATATATATATATATATATATATATATATATATATATATATATATATATATATATGTATATATATATATATATGTATATATATATATATATATATATATATATATATATATATATATATATATATATATAAAATATATATGGCGATTAAGCTACACTGAATATTCTGCGTTTCATCCACTACACTCAGGCATGCCTGTCGAATCCTATAGTGGATGAAACGCAAAATATTCAGTGTAGCTTAATCGCCATATATATTTTATAAATTACTAACTAGCTCTACCTACGTATTGAGCACTTTTGAAGTAAATACTTAAAGTTTACGCATAAATCTATACTTTCGTATATTAGGGTTATGTGAGTAAATGAAGTAGTTATATATATATATATATATATATATATATATATATATATATATATATATATATATATATACTTGTTTATTGTTATATAAACATGGTCACATCCTGCTGCTACAAATAGCCACTTGTTTCAATCAAACAACAGATATCATCAGGCAGCGACTTGACTATTCAAAAGTTCAATGAATAGATTATTCATTGAACTTTTGAATAGTCAAGTTGATTGAAACAAGTGGCTATTTGTAGCAGCAGGATGTGACCATGTTTATATAACAATAAACAAGTATTATCAGCTCTTTTTATTGAGCACTATCTAACAACCTCGTTGAATTCATTAGTCCATTACTTTTGAATAAAAAACCCCGAGTATATATATATATATATATATATATATATATATATATATATATATATATATATAATATAAAGCTGAGTGTGTGTGTGTGTGTGTGTGAATGTGTGTGTGTGTGTGTGTGTGTGCGCCTGGTCACGAATAGGCGCCTATATGGTTGACTATTTTAAAAACTGATTACATATAATGATAGTAGATATATCGAGACACAGGAATGGGTATGTTTGATCTGGCAGAACGGTGGTTCATTAAAATTGTGGGGTCTGCGTTCGCGCCTGGTCCACAAAGTATGGAAATAAAAAATTTAAAAATTAAAAAAAAAAACGTTTACAAGTGTTTTTGATATAGCTATTCATAATAATATTTGATAAGTATGTTTTAACTTAAATAGGGATGGTATAATAAAATTTTGGGGTCTGTGTTTGCGCCTGGCCTCCATGGAATGAAAATAGGCACAAACTTTAATAAAGACTTTTCATAAAGTACGTAAGTACACGTTGATAATTATGTTTCAGTTTGAAGTAATATGGTATAATAAAATTATAGGGTGTTCATTCGCGCCTGACCTCCATAGAATGGAAATATGTCACAAAGTTTAACAAGGTTTTTTAATGTAGACCCACAGAATATTGTGATAAGTGTTTCAGTGTGAACAGGTATGGTATAATAAATTATGGGGTTTATCTATTTTATTTTTACTTTCATCATATTTTTCTTTGGTTTTGATACCTCCAAATTCGAAGCTATCTCTTTACAACCCTTCCTTTTCATAACCTACCATACATTCATAAATCAGAGACCATTTTCTGTAGGCTGTTTTTGAACCCAGTCAACGGCGGGTACTTTTGCTAGTATATCTATATAGTAATCCACATAAGGTACTGTTTCCTTGTATCACAACTCATCAGTGCGGCTCGAGATACACCTTTCCCCAGCTGTGGATCAAGCCTACAACCGTCACTTTAACAGTCGACAGCTCTCACCATCAAGCAACAAATCAGTGCCGTAAATATTTCTCCTCGAGTGTGTATTAAATTGACACCCTCCCGTCACAACAGTACTCTAACCATCAGCTTGTTTACAAACAAATCAATATGCATATATATATATATATATATATATATATATATATATATATATATATATATATATATATATATATATATAGCCTTTGAAGTTTTTAACCTTTAAAACTATACAAAAATTTTTTTTTAACATTCGTTAGAAAACCATCTAGTCAGTAAGTCATTTAATCACCTGCAATCACTTCATGAACTCACTCTCGGATTTACTATAGTACTAATAATGTATTTTCAAGGGATCATCAGTTGTTTACCATGAAACACTGTTTCGGGGATTTAAAAACAAAACAGTATATTACATCATGGCTCCCCAGCAGTGTTGATCAAACACCACCTCCCTTAATCCTAGGAAGAATACATGTTACAAACATTTGATCCAGTTTCCTATTCTTAATTGCAATTACTAACATTTTCATGCTATAAAAATGAATTTTTTACCTGTGTGATTCATCAATTAATTTCCAAATTAAAAATGGATATATTTTTTAATTTTTCAGTCTTGTATTTATAAGATTAGGATTAATCCATTTAACTACTTATCACCCTCACTATGATTAGTATTTTGTATATTTACATTCATATTAATTTAAAATTAAATATATAAAGGTTAAAAATATTTATACATATATACATTTTTAATTTTTTAATTTTTAATTTTTATTATATGTAGTCATAAATACATTTTATACATTGCTAATATAGTTTTGAATTTCCTTTATTAATATAGTCCGGTTAATCTTAAACAATTCAAAAGCATCAGGATAACGAACAAATGCTTTATTTAACTGTTTAAATATTTTATTTTTATCCACCCCCCACACACATATATATATATATATATATATATATATATATATATATATATATATATATATATATATATATATTATAAATTACTAACTAGCTCTACCTACGTATTGAGCACTTTTGAAGTAAATAGTTAAAGTTTACGCATAAATCTATACTTTCGTATATTAATTTTATGTGAGTAAATTAAGTAGTTATATATATATATATAAATAGATATATACATATATATATGCATATTAATGGTGTCCATATATATATATGTATATATATACATACATATATATACATATACATATATATATATGCATGTTAATGGTGTCCATCTATATATACATATATATATATACATATATATATATACATATACATATATATATATATGTATATATCTGTATATGTATATATATATATATATATATATATATATATATATGGACACCATTAATATGCATATATATATATGTATATATATATATACTCACTTGTTTTCTTATTCTTTCTTTCTTTTGAATAAAACATTGTGAATTTAATTCTACAATATCATAATGTCTATTACTAACTTTTTAATTTGATTTGAGCTCAAAGCATAAAATGTTAAGGGATCAAAATTGGGGTCAAAGTTAAAAAATATTTAACCTCTGCGGTCTCTACCAAATTACTCAGCCAACACACACACGCACACATACACACACACACATATATATGAAACTAACATAATATCCGAAATATAGGAAAAAAATTAAAAAACTCAAAATAACATATCCAACTACACCTAGGTTGAAAGTAGGCCAGGTTACTACAACGAAAGGATATCTACCCTTTTCATAAACACACAAAGGAAGAGGTGAACCAGAGGTCAACTGTGCCTTTGTCCTGAAAGTGCCTGCCCATTGGCGGATTAGGATAGGCGCGGTTGCAACTAGAAAGCTGATTGGCTAATAAAAAACTCAATAGCATGTGCGTATATATAAACTCGCGACAACCACAACTTTTCGCATAAGTCTGACAAATTCTCACGAGAATGAAACACGGAATATTCTGTGTAGCTTAATTACCATATATATTTTCATAACTTACTATATATATATATATATATATATATATATATATATATATATATATATATATATAATCAACAGCAGAGTCTTTGATATGACAGGAGCGCCGTTGAAATGAATGTTTCTGTGTAGAACACAATTGAAACAATGATTCTTGACTTTTAAATTTTAAAATTTAATTCAAGCTATTGTACATTAAAAAATAGTTTTATAAAATCAACAGGAAGTTCTCTACAGTGCAATGTAGATTACAATGCATTGTGAACTCAAACACTGCGAAAGGTATGTGAGCTTTTTTCCCTGTGCACCGCGATGGGTCCCCACCTCGAGTAAATCAGTCGATTTGATTGAAAAATAGACGATTTCACCGATTGATTGATTGAGGGAGAGTGAGTGAGTGAGAGAGAGAGAGAGAGAGAGAGAGATAGAGAGAGAGAGAGAGAGAGAGAGAGAGAGAGAGAGAGAGAGAGAGAGAGAGAATATTGTAGGTCGAACGAAAGGCGATAGAATAGTGTATATTTTAAATCCATGAGGTTACCAATACTTTTAATGAGGGACTCTAGCTGACCAGTGTTTCGAAACATGATCATTTGGTCAGCAGTTATGACGTTTTACAATTGCGCTATTATGATCGCCATTAACGAACTTAGCTGATCGGTTTTTCTTGGTTTGAAGAATGAATTTGTATAAGCAAAATCCCTGATGTTTGATAAAATAATCTTAGCCTTTACTCTATTTTTTTTTAGTTTGACCTCTTTAGTCGCAGTCGTTTTTTCGTCTCGAAATATGATTAAGAAACATTTAAAGAAACAATTATGTCTTATTATTTAATTAAAATACTGGCGTTGTCTATTTCATATGATTATATACACTTTAAATCATTCAAAATGTTTCTTTTTATTTTATTTTCGCAGGGAATGTGGCATCCAGTAGGATGCCACACATTCACCGCTATTTCAAACACTCCAACCGAGAGATCTTTTTATGGTTTCTAATTGTCCTTTTATTGGGCCGATCTGGTTGAAGTTGTGTATAGATATCATTTAGATCCCGTTTGCACTTGGTTCACCGTGTACATTATGTCATTAATTTATTAGAAACTTAAATGGAATATTAAAATTATGAATATTTCAAACGTTTGCAGATTAGTATATATACGATATTTCAAAATCTTACCTAGAAACGCATTTTATACTGTTTTGATGTTAATATACTGAATACAGGTAGAAATTTTTTTTTCGCATATATGTATACAGGGTGACCCCCCTCCAAAAAAAAAAAAAAAAAAAAGACGGGCTCCAACTCTAATTAGGCCCCGTTTCTTAGTGTTTTGTCCGAATGAAATGAAACTTTGGTCATAACTAGTTTATTATATTCAAAACATCACATCAAAACACTAAGGTCTTTGGCCTTTTTTTTTCTGTTCTACAGCATATGTTCTAGATGACCTCTATTTAGCTTTTTTTTTTTTTTGGTCACCCTATATATATATATATATATATATATATATATATATATATATATATATATATATATATATATATATATATATATGACTACTTCGTTTAATCACATAAATTCATAAATTAATATACAAAAGTATAATTTTATGCTTAAATTTTAAGTATTTACTTCAACACTGCTCAATACATAGGTAGAGCTAGGTAGTAATTTATAAAAATATATATGGCAATTAAGCTACACAGATTATTCCGCGTTTAATTCTCGTGAGAATTCGTCACGCTTACGAATCAGCCTGACGAATTCTCACGAGAATTTAACGCGGAATATTCTGTGTAGCTTAATTGCCATATATATTTTCATAAATTACTATATATATATATATATATATATATATATATATATATATATAAATCATAAATATAAAATAATATATGTAGAAATCATGGCTAATTCGAACAATTAAACACAGTTTTGTCAAACATACCTCAATTCCAACACTAATGCATATTTTAGGATACATTTTTGTTATCAAAGTGCATACGAAAAAGCTTAGGGAAACTTTATTGACTCAGCTTTTTATATTATATTTTTCTTAGTTTGTCTGTTTGTTTATCTGTTCCACTTTTTCTTGCAAACTACTGGGCCGATCTGGTTGAAGTTTTGTATAGATCTTTGTTATGATACGGTTCAGCGAACTAGGTAGTATGCTATCCGTTCGATGCGCAGTTGGGATTAATATAAATTAGTATTTAAGTTTCATTTCTTTTTCTTAGAAACTTATGGTCGGATCTGGCCGGAATTTGTATGGATCTTTGCTATGATAAGGTGCAGCGCACTAAGTATTATGGTATCCGTTCGATGTACAGCTAGAGATTAATAATGGTTAATATTAGTATTTAAGTTTCACATATTTCAAAAACTATGTGACCGATCTGGCTAAAATTTTGTATGGACCTTCGTTATGATAATGTGCAGCGAACTAAGTAATTTGGTATCCGTTCGATCCACAGTTAGGAATTAATACGGGGGTTATATTAATTAGTATTTAATGCAAAAATGAGCACAAATGTAACCATATTTAACCATCAATTTGGCGTAAAGCACTCATTCTATGCCAACGGGCTATAACTTTTGCACGTTTTTAATGGACTAACAAATCTAGTCGTTTAATAATAGGCCTCGTTTAATTTTAGTTCATGCTTAATATTCCACCCGAGTTGCCCTGTGACGTCATCCAAGACTATTTTTAGTACCGACAACAGGTGGCATACTCATTAGCTCAATTAACAAACGACCCGATTTTGCCAACAATATAAACACATGGCATCAAATTCCGATTTGTATTTGAAATCAATTTGGAAAAATTACGCAAACATTTGATGCCAGCGCCATCTTTTGTATCATTATTCAACAACACAAGTACGCATGTGCTTGGCTATCCCCCCCAAAAAAAAAAATAAAAGAAAAAATGGCCGTCATTATTTTTCATTTATTACTCCTCAAAACAGGTTCAGGTTATTTAAACCAATAATACAACAAAATAATTTGATGTGTTTTACAAGAGAGTCACCGTTTATCAAGGCCCGAAGACCAATCGAGGATAAGGGTTAATGAGTATAAGGTGGTTGGCGAGGCAATACCGTAATGATCAGTTGTGGTGGAAATTGGTTAGAAATTGATTATTTAAGAACTTGTTTACATTGAACTTGAAAGCTGCCGTGTTGTAGTCAGCTGGGAAACAATCCTGCAGTATCGAGTTTCAGAGGCAGGTAGTTCTAGGAAAGAAACTTTGTTCATGGAATTTGCATTTAGATTTAGCCACAGGTAGAGAGTAAGGAAATTTATTGACAGTGGTTGTAGATAGACGAGTGTTTGTTTTAGATGTTTTACAGTGGGGTGGGTCACGAATTGAAGTTCAGTTCAGCACCTGTCATGAAAATTACGATAGAGCAACGTCTCTTCTGCGAGAAAGATGTACAATAATTTGGAATACGGTATATCACTTTCCTGATATTTTTGGGGATGAAGATTGATAACTCGTATTATTTGAATTCTTCGGACTACTGTTCTCATCTTGAGTGTTATCTTCATAATGTTTCGGTTAATGTAACGTCCGACTTTCTTCAGTTGTATCTTGTCGTACTCGGGAATCTGCATGAAATTTTGAACGAAAGCCTTTATTTAATCCAGGGGGGTAGCATGCTCTCGTTCCATCAGCCATGACTGGATAGAAATCCTAAGTAATGTAACAGAGCTGCTGACGCTGATAGCAGGAGCAGCAGCAGCAGCAGCAGCTAACATATGCAAATGATTAAGCCGGCTATGCGATGTAACGTCAGGACAGAGAAAAAACACACTTGGACATAGAAGAATGTTCAGAAAAGCATGTGTTTAAAGCGTGTTCAGAGAAGCAGAGGTATTCGAAGTGTTCGGAGAAGTAAATGTATTTGAAATGGGTTCGGAGAAGCACGTGTTCAAGGCGTGGGTGATGTCACAGCAGGGACGAAAAGTCACACGCGGCCGGATAAAGAGAAATGAACTGTTTAAATATTTAGAAAAAAAATGCGCTGATGAAAATACCAGATATAAAGGCTTTTGTTAAAAAAAAGTGCATTGAATTTTTTTTCCTTTCTTCTGTTTCCTTGCGACGGAGTCTACAACGTGTTGGGTTCGTTAAAATATAACGATACCATTTAAAAAAGTGTACAACGTTACAGTAATTCGCAATTGTATTCTGAATCTTGTCCGCACTGAGGATTGCCCCTCCAACCCCCAGAAAAGTATCATTGCAACTGAATTTCACCAAGTACTTTATCCACTATGCTACAGGTCCTTGTACTTAAGGTACAGGTAAAGTAATTAAACAAGATCGACCTAAAGAAAGTCGGAGGTTACATCAACTGCAACATTGTGAAAATAACAGTCAAGAAAAAAAATACTGGTTCAAATAATCCGAATAACACGTATACTTAGTATTTACGGAAAACCTCCAAATCACACCTTAAGATCATTCGCAGACATTTATGCTGATGGCACTATCATCTATGGCAACACAGCAAAGGCAATAAATGACCAAGTTCTTTCTGATTCTCTCTCCTCTGATCTTGTCCAAGTGGTACAATGAGGAAAGAGGTAGCTGGTTATTATTAATGCACCTGAAACCAAGCTTCTATCCTTACATCATCAACGGCATCTGGCATCAATTAAAATGAATGGCTCTCGACTTGGGGAGACTCCATGTTTTGACAAGCTTCTGGGCTTGACCTCTACTCCTGATCTGAAATGAAACACGTACATCAAATCCATTGCCAAGACTGCTGGAAAAATGGTGGGATCCTTCTACCGCTTCAGTAGATATCTAATTGCTGACGCGATTATCTACTTATATAAGAGCCAGGTACGTCCAAGGATAGAGTACTGTTGCCACATCTGGACAGGAACTGCTAGAAAGACTTTATCTTGCCTTGATCGAGTTCAAAATAGACTTCGTAGCCTAGTGGGGGATGCCCTTTTTTCTTCCCTGCAACCTCTTTCTCACAAAAGAGCCGTTTCGAACCTGTCTCTGTTTTATCGTTATTTTCATGGCAAGTGCTCGTCTGAGCTTCAATGTATGATCTCTCCCCATCACCAAACTTTCACGAAAAACACTCGCCTAGCTGAAACCACTATCAATAATTTCCCCCACTCTTTATCTGTGCCTAAACCTAAATGTAGATTCCATGAACAAAGCTTCTTTCTTAGAACTGCACGCCTGTAGAACTCTCTTCTGTTTTTCTGTTTTCCAGCTGACTACAATATGGTTGTCTTCAAGTCCAATGTAAACAAATTCTTGTTGAACCGTTACCTTAAGTAATCTAATTTACCAAATTTCCACTACTAACGATTACTACGATATTATCCCATTGACTAGTGTACACTCATTAACTCTTATTCTCGAGTGGCCTCTGTGCCTTGATAAGTGGTGACTCCTTTGTAAAAAACACACACAAATTTATATATCTATTTTGCAAAACCATTTTTAAAAAACAGTTTATAATGAATGAATGTTTGATGTTCTGAATTTGCTATTTTATTACTTCTCGCTTTTCGTATCTCCCATTTGATTTTGTCTCGAAGAAAAAATTAAATGTTGTGACAAAAATAACTTGATTTAACATTTTTTTCTGAGAAAAGAAAAAAGAAAAAGGTGAACTTTAATTGAGAGAACTGTAATTATTATTCTTTACCTACATTGTGCTGAGCGTTAAGAAAAAAAAGGCTACTTTGAAAACACGTTCAAATCCATATGCCACTTTTTTTCTTCCTCCTTTTTAAAAGAATAAGACACGATGGAAGATTTAAAATCAACTTTAACATAAATGTGGTAATATCAAATGGGGTCGCAGCACCACCTCTCTCCAAAAAAAAAAAAAAAAAAAAAAACCCGAAGAAAAACAAATGCGGTAACACCAAAAAGGCGAGGAAAGATTTCAGGAACAACCACAGAAAATGGTAGATCTCAAAAACTATTACTGGAGGAGGAGGAGGAGGAGGAGGAGGAGGAGGAGGAGGAGAAGAAACAACAACAACAACAACAACAACAACAACAACAACAACAACAATGACGACGACAGATGCTACTGCAACAACAAGTGAAAATAGACTTATTACTACAAACTTTAACAAATAAAAGCCAAGTCATGGAGAATAATATAGCGTTCTCACAAACGCAGTCTGAAACGCTACTGACAACTTCATTTACACTTCAGACGAAGATAATACTTTCATCTCATATTTTAGAACGTATATTCGCCTTATATTTTAGAGCGCGAAAAACGTGTGACTTAACTTTTCTGAAACCATAAAACTTTTAACAAAACTGTTCAGCCCAAAAATACCGTTATTTCATAAGAGGTGGAAATGCTAAAATTTAACCAAGAAAGATTATTATTATTATTATTATTATTATTATTATTATTATTATTATTATTATTATTATTATTATTATTATTATTATTCAAATAGCCTCTGACAGCTCCTGGTTTCCTTGTGTGATTTAGCTACTAAGCGAAACTGTTTATATTAACTGGGAGCAGGAGCAAAGACGGTTCACTGGCGCCTTAAAACCAGTCGTTTCGGGCAGATGAGGCGCGTCAAATTTGGCTGGTACCTAACCTAGTAGAAGGCAACTCTGATTCAAAACCTCCGCTGCCTTTCAGGATTATCCCATCAGGAGAAAGGTTAGAGAGTAAACCCTCACAGAAAATCCAGAGACGAAGTCCCTAAAGTGGCCTAACTTTATATTGTCATCACCGGCAACTCCTGTGGCGCAGTTAGAGTCAAGCTGTATCGAATCTGACTTTTCCTTGGACCCTTTGGTTTTGCGGAGAGGGATGGGGGGTGCTGCACGGGCAACAGCTATCCTCCCATTCACTCTGCCCAGGCTATGTAACTCCCCTGCTACACTATTGTCTTCCGAGACGGACGGTTGCCAACAACCATGCAGTATTATTTTAGCCTATAGCCATATTGCAATTCTTCGGTTATTTTTATGACGCGTTTACTGGCTGTGACTCTTTCGGCCTTTAATTCCAAGCTGGTCTAAAAGTTGATGTAGAAAGTCTGCAAGGATACCCCTTGCTCAAATCTCAACAGCTCAAAGGATTACAACATAACATTGCAGGTCAGCTCTCTTAGATATTCATATTTTTCCATGATGTATTGATATTGTTTTCTTATCCGGCTCTCATAAGGTACTGTCTATTCAATCAAAGTGAGTCTTTTTCTTTCTCTGGCTATTGCCCCTTTTCTCTTATAATTTTGGGATACTTATTGTGCTAGCCAGAGAGCTGGTATCGCTAGGCTGGCAAAGAAATACGTTAGCTGAATATAACCGGAAAATCAATTGGACGAATTTTGGCTGCAAATGTTTTACAAGGATTGGAGCTCATTTTTAAACCTGCCATAAAAGCAATGTCAAAGCAGAGAACGATTAGCAATGCCAGAGCAGAGAACGATTAGCAATGTATATTCTATAAGAAAGTGACTGTAGGGAAGAGAAGACATTCCTCACTAGATTTCAAAGTCGGTTTTGTACCCAATACATTCTAGAGTACTCTGAGTGGCACCTCTAAATCTTATACACATAGAGTATTGCATCAGGAGTTAGGGTACTTGTGCAGTTTACGGACAGTGCTAAAATAATAACATTAAGCAAGCTAGTCTTAACATGTCTGAAGTGAACATTAGTCCTAAGAACTTACCAAAGCTAGGGGCTTCCTCAAAGATAGATACCTTCTTTTCAAATAGGGTAAAACAATATAGGAGTGTTGGCGGTTTAAGGATAGAATCTTGGTTCTAGAGGTATTAAAATTAATACCTTACCCCTCATCCATTGCACCACGTGCACCGTGTCGGAAGAGGGAGAATCGGAAAGCTGCGAGACATCCGAGCCAACTCATCCGATATCAACCCGATATCTTTGCTTCTTTCGCAGTCTGTAAATGTCGGTAGCACAAGGACATATTACAAAGTAAATAAATAAATAAATAAAGATATAAGCGGTGGCGTTGGCGTTAAGGTTTGTATGATTAGGTGGGGTGTAAAAACGCAGCCACAGCACGTAAAATGGTGCAGTGGCGCGGGGCCGACGAGGGTGGTGGTGGCAACAGCTGAGGCTGACATTTTCTCTCGGATCTGTTGCTGAGCCCAGTCTAATTAAAATATCAAAATTCTCGCCTGAAAAAAAAAAAAATAATAATGATGGCCTGATCTTATATTAAAAAAGATGTAAAAATATCATCATCATCATCATCGTCGTCGTCGTCGTCGTCGTCGTCGTCGTCGTCGTCGTCGTCGTCATCATCATCATCATCATCATCATCATCATCATCATCATCATCATCATCAACGTTGTTGTTGTCATCATCCTCATCATCATTATCCTCATAGTTCTCATCGTCATAATCATCGTCGTCATCGGCATCATCATCATTATCATCATCATCGTTGTCATCATCGTCATCATTACCATCATCATAGTTGTCGTCATCATCATTATCATCAATTCTTATGGGTGGATCTACGTTTTCGCCAGAAGTCTTTAGATTAAATTTAGTGCGGATTAGCTATAAAACAGGAAGTCGCTTGCATCGGTAAATATGCGGTTACACCTGGAATTTCTAAAAATTGAAGGTCACAGTATCTTGAACGTGGGCCGAGATCAAAGTATAGTATCTGTTCTTCAGATGCTGTACTTCAATTTCTTGTTCTCTGTCAGTGGAGAAGTCCTTTACGACTGAGACAATTTCTATTTTTGTTCCTGTTCTTCACATTAAAAAAAAAACGACCCTGATGTCTAACTCTGTCCCGTGGGGAGGCATTGTAAATAGGAACTAGGTGCTCATAAGTATCCACTGTTTTCCAGAACAATAGACACTTTTCATTCAATTGGACTCCTCGTATATATTTGACACACCGATCATCTTTGTCGGAAATTTATCTTGCTTCCAGATAAATTCGACGCTAAAGTAAATAACCTGAAAAAAAAATAACAGCATGAAATAAAAGAGGGGGAGGGGTTAAAAATAAAATATAAAGGTCTTGCTTTGAAACGAAGAAGAAATTTTATTCACAATAAAATTAGCTGAAAATTTTTCCCTTTGCGGGCATTAAATTTAAAAAACGCCAAGGTAACATATAATGAAAAAAAATAACACTAGTTCTTATAATGAAGATGTCGTATCCATGAACGAATACAATAATATGATGTATAATAGTAGTTCTCACACTCGCATATGTAGTAAAGTTTAGGAGCGTACTCACAAATTGAAAGCCAGTCAGGCACGTGCCTTTTTCCTTTTTTTCTCTCGTTTAAAGTCCTTTTAGAAATTTGTCTCCTTCCATATTTGCGTGTAAACCGTAGACACACAGATGGATTTCAGAAGCATGCCGCGTCACATGTCCGGGGTATTCTTGCCAGGTTTTCTTCTTTGTAGGAGGTTCCAAAATTCCTTGTCACGTAAAATAATGTCTTTTTAAAAATAATTACACTCCTTCAAAAATACGTGCAAAACCGCAGCCACGTAGATATTTTTCAGAAGCATGCCTCGTCGCATGCACAGGATATTGCCGGGGTTTCTTCTTTGAAGGAGGCTCCAAAATTCCTTGTCTGCGGCGGGCAATGAACGCATCCAATCTCCACGTCGCTGGAACCAAAACAGAGGCGAATCTCGCGCTGGGCTCGTGACGTCATCAAGGAGCTAGCATTTCCTCTTTCTCCAAATTAAAGGGAGTTTCGTACAAACCCAAAATATACGAAACTAAGAATGATAAAGGATACGAAATACAAAAAATCAAATACAAGAACCAGATAAAAAATAATAAATTAAACGGGGGAGAGGTGTACTATTATTTGTACAAAAAAAATTCCAACATCTTTTAGACTGGCCAATGGCTACTTATAGGGATATGTCACGTGACGGAACCGAGGTGTAGAATTCTGTATTGTCTAATTGCTATATCGACAAACCCTGTGCGCGGAGCGAGCCACGGGGAAAAGACCTATTGGCCACCCTCTACAGCGATACAAGGACCAACTAAGGTCCATCCTAAAAAACACCGGATTTGATCTTCACATCTGGGAAACAACAGCTCAGGATCGGTGCCTGTGGTGCCAATCCATCATACACCGTACCAAAGGATAAAAAGCAGAAAGAAGAAGACTGGTGGAGATCAAGAGGCAGGCAAGAAAAAATCGTGCTGAACAACCCCGTCCCCTGCCAAGCAAATTCCATGCTCAGATTGGTCTGAGAAGCCATCTGCGATCCAAATACCGAGGGAAGAGAAAACTGAAATACTCAGATACGAGAAATTGGTCACCGCCGCCGACAACGACGACGACGAATTGTTATATACAACATATCCAAATATCCCGCTATTATGTTCTTCTACTTAATCGATAACGAGCCTACATTCGTATTTATCATGTAGTTTTATTATATTTTGATATATTGTTTTCATTACGTTTATTTCATACGCTTAAATATACTTAACTCATATATATATATATATATATATATATATATATATATATATATATATATTAAGCAACCCGGCAGTCATCTCTCTCTCTCTCTCTCTCTCTCTCTCTCTCTCTCTCTCTATATATATATATATATATATATATATATATATATATATATATATATATATCGATTATTATATTAAACTTAATAATATATAATAGTAAAATCAATATATATATATATATATATATATATATATTTAAATAAGGGAGTAGTCACCAACAGAGTGTATTTTTTAACATTATTTTATTATAATAAAATAATGTTAAAAAATACACATTGTTGGTGACTACTCCCTTATTTAAATATACATCTTTCTTTCGTTGGAATTTCTTAACCCATTTTATATATATATATATATATATATATATATATATATATATATATATATATATATATATATATATATATATATGACTTGGTTGCCATCAGCTAGAATCGAAACCAAAACATACATCTCTCCATACGCATTCCTTAGTCTCATTCACCCCCCCCATATATATATATATATATATATATGTATATTTAAACATTATATATATATATATATATATATATATATATATATATATATATATATATGTATATATATAATAAATATGTTTTTAACTCTTTTTTCAAAGTGTTTTTTAACATGTTTTATTAACTGTTTGCTCGTATATATATATATATATATATATATATATATATATATATTATTAACTGTTTGCTCGTATATATATACATATATATATATATATATATATATATATATATATATATATATATATATTCACCTGTAATCCTTTTTTAAAAGATGGAATCGCCCGATCGTCGAAGACACGGTACAAGCAAGCAACAAAGCAAACAAAGTCCACAGAGTTTTATAATTATACAGATTAAAAATATTTTAGTTACAATATTAATTACTTGTGCAAATATTTTCTTTAAATAAACATATTCAAAAATATTCTGTAAATATACATATTCAAAAATATTATGTAAATAAACATATTCAAAAATATTTTCTGTAAATAAACATATTCAAAAATATTATGTAAATAAACATATTCAAAATATTCTGTAAATATACATATTTCCTATTAAGAATATATTCTATTATAACATAAATACAAATATCTATTAAAATATTTTTTCTTATAAATAAACGTAATTTCAATTAAATTGTTTTCGAATATTCTTATGTATTGGCCTATATTTTCCTCATGTTCTTCAGATTAAGCAATACCGTTTACTTCCGTATAGTTTCAAAACCGGAAGTCACTTGGATAGGTAAATACGCTACATCGCGTCGAGAACGAACCGTCGATATAGTATAAATGGAGTCTCTGATTTTCAAAGCAAGTTTACGCACAAGGAATACTACTCAAGACTACAACCATCAAATACTAAACAAAACAAAGGCGGGAACTTTCTTAAAAGTTGAAGGTCATACTAGCTTGAATGTTTTTCGTGACGGTCCAATCACCTTGACTTGCCGTTCATAAGTAAGGACTGTTCTCAGAACAATAGGCGTTTTTCATTTATCTTGACTTATATATTTTACATGCCAACCATCCTTAAGGCTTGCCAATGACTTTTAATATGGTTCGGTCACGTGACAGAGCCCCGGGATAGAATTGTTTATTGTCTAATCGGTATATCAAGCATAACATCCGGTTGAGAGCGGAAGGATGGGATGAATGCGTTGCTCAGTTAAATGTTGATCCATTATCTTTCGATTGTATAATATCGCCATTGTTTTTTGAGCGTTGTATAAACTGCTTTGCTTTTTCTACACGACCACCGCCTCTATGGAGACATGGTAGAATAAGTGTGTGCTTGTGTGTGTGTGTGTGTATATATATATATATATATATATATATATATATATAGTGTACTATCATAATTCTTAAAAGTTCCAAATATCAAGTTTTCTCGGTTTATTATTGCTTTTCAAAAAGTATCCACTACAATATTGTTTCTTATTGCAACAAACAAGTCTACAAAATTATGTTATTGCTGCACACTTAGTCACGTACTCTTCAGATGTTTACCTTAGAAAAACTTATAAAAACACCATTTTGGACAACTTAATGGTTCATGCAACCGGCACACTCTGCTGTTCGTTCTCAGTTATGAAGAGTATATTCGTAACTGAGAATGAACGCAAGAGCGCGTCTGTTTTCTAGGTACGTAGCTGTAGGAATTGAACAGTATATTGCGTATCTTTTATTTTTTTGCATGAGTTTAAACTCTAAATATGAAATCTGCAAAATATATTTTTTCTTTTCTTCTGAAATCCAACATGGCGTATTTATTTTTCTGAAATCCAATAAGGTGGTATTTTCTTTCTGAAATCCAACATGGCGAAGTTTTTTTTTTTCTGAAATCCAACATGGCGGATTTTTTTTTTTTTTTTTAAATCTAACATAACGGCGTAAAACATTACAAACGTTGTTTTGAAGTCAATTATTATTTTTTCTGTGGCGGTGGAGGGTGGGAGATCATTATGAACACTACATTAAGTACTTTATAATTTCTTTTTCAGACTTTGATATATATTCAAATTCTTTTTCTTCTCCAAATGCTTTTTTTTTTCATTCCGTATAATATAAAACTTTCTAAATGTTTTTTTCGGAGTAATCATTCATTTCTAAAAGTGGTTTGGTTATCTTTCGCTATCCAACGAAACTTATGTAAGACGTAATTTAATGAAAATTCAACTGTTTGCCTAAAAAATAAAATAATAACTAATAAAAAAGTGCGAATTATCTCGTCTCTTGGACTTCGAAAATGGTAAGTAATGATCTCTCTCTCTGTCCGTCTGTCTGTCTGTCTGTCTGTATGTCTCTCTCTCTCTCTGTCTCTCTCTCTCTCTCTCTCTATATATATATATATATATATAAATAAATATTAATTATTTCTACCCACAGATACTAACGTTTCATGCTTACATGATCATCAGTGCAGAAAGTGATATTTACTGTCAATCGAAAGATTCGAACCTAGTCATAAATGAAAGATTCGAATCTAGTCACGAATATATATATATATATATATATATATATATATATATATATATATATATATATATATATATATAAATAAATGACAAAAGTGTATATGTCTTGTCAATTTACTTAAAGGAATAAACGGTAAGATGGCCAACATCTTTAAATTTGGAATATGGACTTTTGTCATTTATGTGTTATATGCTATGTCATTATATCGAACTTCACAAATTATTGATAGAAATAAAATTGTCAAAGTTTGTAGATAAAAATGGTGTTGCAGCGGGCCAGGAGATGGTATATCTATATATCTATAAAAGTGAAAATGTGTGTGTGTGTGTGTCTGTCTGTCTGTCAGTGTACATTTCCATACCAAATAACACTGTAAATTTTCGATCTACAGACTCGAGATCTGATATAAGGGGTATTGAGACTTGGAAAAATCTTTTTAATCGGTTTTCGGACAGAAATTTAGCTGTTAAGGGGCCAAAGTTCAAGGATTTGACCTTTGATAACTCTATCAAATTCCTCCGCCAATTTTAGGTCTAACACTTGAAATTTTCGATTATAGGTTACTTGGACATGGGTCCAAAATTTTTATTTAATTTGAGCCCAAAACAATGAATGTTCAGGGGTCATAATTGGGGTCAATTTTAAAAAAATCGACGTTTGCGGTCTCTACCAAATTTTCTTTATGGTAGTTAAGGAAGCCTATTATAGATAAAGGCATTACCGTACATATTGATACTTTTTGATACAGTCATACGCACATAAAGTTATGAAAAGTACATAGGGCTCGAGCAAAGCCGGGCGGAACTGCTAGTATATATATATATATATATATATATATATATATATATATATATATATATATATATATATATTAAATTGTAATTCAATGAATTTCAAAAAAACTCTCATTGAAATGAAATGAAGTGGTTGAGTTTCACATCAAAGAATTTTTATTATTCTAAGCAAGACAAAGAATGTTTTAGAAAATTAATCTCCTTAACCTATAGGGTTTCGATGTCTACCATCTCATCAGAGGAGAGAAAATATTAGCAAATAGTTATAAAGGTATGCACCCTATTTGCTAAAGTCAGTGAGACATGGAAAGTCAAAGTGAAAATAATACATTTATCAGAAGTCCTGTAGCCGGAGGATTTGTAGAAAAAGGATATGAATGTTTTTGTTGATCCAACTTGCTTGGTAAAATCCATATTATACGTTCTTTACATCCGTTTGGTAACAATTTCCAAGCTACTGTATACTGGGTAATCCGCATAGCTGTGTATATATCCGAATCGGGCAAGTGCTTGTTTAAATTTGTTTTGGGTCCAGCGATAATAAATTCAAAGTCTGGTGGAATCCCTTGGATTCTACTTGTACAAATGGAAATTCTTTTAGCTTTCTTGAAGTTTTACATTTGGATTTTACCGTCACTGGATTTTTTATCTTCCACCAGACTGTCCATTCATGTGTAATCACCTTTTTCTTTACCATATTCCCTCTGCTTAACTTATTTTGTTTTCAAGTAAGATCTTTGACTTACTTGTTGTTTCATCAAATACTTCTGCATGCAAAATCCAATCCCGCATTTTGCTAATTCCTACCCTCTGAAAAGAAGGAGAGTATTTCTTCGAAACTCCGCGGATTAAGGACTAACCATTTATCTAGTGTTTCCTTTTTAGATTAAATATGTTTTTAACTCATTTAAAAGTGTTTTTTTGACATATTTTATTAACTGTTTGCTCATATATATATATATATATATATATATATATATATATATATATATATATATATATATATATATATATATATATATGTGTGTGTGTGTGTGTGTGTGTGTGTGAGAGAGAGAGAGAGAGAGAGAGAGAGAGAGAGAATCATTACTTATTCGAAAAATCCAAGAGACGATTTTTATTAGTTGTTATTATATTTTTTAGGCAAACGATTGAATTCTCATTAATTAGGTCTTACACGCATTTAGTTGATAACGAAATATTACTAAACTATTCTTTGAGATGGATGGATATTCCGAAAAAAAATTAGAAAGTTTTATGATATATGGAAGGAAAAAAGCATTTGAAGAACAAGAAAAAAATATGGAAGTATTTAAAGTCTAAAAAAAATCAAAAAACAAACAAACAAAAAAAAAACCCCATAAATTATAAAATACTTATTTAATGTTGTGTTCTTAATGATCTCCCATCCCCCAAAATAATTAAATTCAAAACAACCTAGGTTTTACGCCGCCATGTTGGATTTCAGATTTTTATCCAGCAAGATAGATCTCAGAAAAAAAAATCCGCCATGTTGGATTTCAGAAAAAAAAATCCGCCATGTTGGATTTCAGAAAAAAAAATCCGCCATGTTGGATTTCAGAAAAAAAAATCCGCCATGTTGGATTTCAGAAAAAAAAATCCGCCATGTTGGATTTCAGAAAAAAAAAATCCGCCATGTTGGATTTCAGAAAAAAAAAATCCGCCATGTTGGATTTCAGAAAAAAAAAATCCGCCATGTTGGATTTCAGAAAAAAAAATCCGCCATGTTGGATTTCAGAAAAAAAAATCCGCCATGTTGGATTTCAGAAAAAAAAAATCCGCCATGTTGGATTTCAGAAAAAAAAATCCGCCATGTTGGATTTCAGAAAAAAAAAATCCGCCATGTTGGATTTCAGAAAAAAAAATCCGCCATGTTGGATTTCAGAAAAAAAAATCCGCCATGTTGGATTTCAGAAAAAAAAAAACAAAAAAAAAAAAAAAACTTCGCCATGTTCTATCAACGAAATGTTGCATCCCTCTGCCTGTTCTACAAGTATTTTAATGGCGGATGCTCTGACGAAGTACAAGCTCTTGTATCTCCTCGAGATAAATACCCGCGACAAACTTGACAAGAAGCAAAATCTCAATAGAGATACCAAGATGTAAGAAAGCCTTCCCCAGAACTGCTAGACTTTGGAACTCTCTTTCCAGTTCCTGCTTTCCAAACTGAAATGACGTTCAGAAGTTCAAGTGTAACGTAAACAGATATCTTGCTGTTCAACTCCCTACGTAGTATCCCTCCAAGTTATGTCTCCGATAGGGCCTTATTCTTCTCAAGCGCTTTCTATCGGTACATCCGATTGTCGTCAGGAGTGATTGTTGTTGTTGTTGTTGTTGCTGTTGTTGTTTTCTTTTTCTTTATTGAGGTTTGGTGTAAAAAAAATAAACTAATACACCAAATCTCAAAAGAGAAAGAAAAACGACAACAACAACAATCGCTTGAGAAGAATATGGCCGGACAACAGCTTCCATGCGCCATAATATACAACAGGCCAGCTGATATAAAAAGAAAAGATCACTCGGCGAATCGAAAAGATATCCAACAAAATAGGGAAAAAAAGAACTCTGTCGTGTTCAATCAGACGTGCTTGAATATATATATACATATATATATATATGTATATATATATATATATATGTATATATATATGTATATATATATATATACATATATATATATATGTATATATATACATATATATATATATATGTATATATATATATGTATATATATATATATATATGTATATATATATGTATATATATATATGTATATATATATGTATATATATACATATATATATATATATTTTCTTTATTACATTTTCACCCCAAACAAGGCAAATTGCCACTTTGGTGTAGGGGGCTACTATCAGGGGAAGCCACTACTGGGGTACTATATAGGGATTTGCCAGCAAGATGTTGGTTCACGTTGCACTTCAACTTCTGCATGTCAGTACAGTTGGGGAAGCAGTGACCTGGATAGGAATTCCAAAGTCTAGGGGTTCTGGGAAAGAAACTACTGGAGTATAAAGATCTTTTACATCTAGGGATCTCTACAGTGTAGGGGTGGGATTTTGCAGCTTGTCGGGTCTGTCGAGGGTGTTCACGTTGTGGGGGCACAAGTGCTTGCAGTTCATCAGAGCATTTACCATTAAAATACTTGTAGAACAGGCAGAGGTATGCAACGTTTCGTCGATGGGACAGAGGATGAAGCTTAGATGCCAGTTTAGGGCCTATCAGATTTGCGACTCTCTTTTGAACCTTGTCTAGGAGCGAGAGACTAGTAGCCGATGCACCAGCCCAAATATGACAGCAATACTCCATACATGGGCGAATGGTTGCCTTATAGAGGTACAGGATACTTTCGGGTGTTAGTAGTTTTCTAGCACGATAGAGAGAGCCCACCTTCCTTACAGCGGCCCTGGCAATGCCCTCGATGTAATTGTTTCAACTCATGTTTCTGTGAACGTTAGGCCAAGGAGCTTGAAAGACGTACTCTCAGATAAAGAGTCGTTGGCCATTGCTATCGGTGGTAGGGAAGGTTTCTTGTAATTATTGAATGATACTAGTTTAGTCTTGGCGGCATTGAACGTAACCATCCATTTTTGTCCCCATTCCACTACTGATTGGAGGTCATCCTTTAGTGTTTCTGCCATTTCTTTAGATATATGTTCATGTGTCATATATATATATATATATATATATATATATATATATATATATATATATATATATGAACGGAAGTGTGCATTCTATCCCAACCATTATAAATAGACCTGAGGTCATCTCGTCAGAATCAGACAAGGAACACATACATCAGGTCTGTTGCCAAGGTCGCTGGAAAAATGGTGGGATTCTTCTACCGCTCCAGAAGATATCTAACTACTGATACAATTCTCTATCTGTATAAAAGCCAAGTACGCCCAAGGATGGAGTACTGCTGCCACATCTGGGCAGGAGCTGCTAAAAACTGCCTATCCTGCCTTGACAGAGTACAAAATAGACTTCGTAGCTTAGTGGTGGATGCCATTTTCTCTTCCCTGCAGCCTCTCTCCCATAGAAGAGACGTTGCGAGCATATCTTTGTTTTATCGTTATTTCCATGGCAAGTGCTCGTCTGAGCTCCAATCTCTCGTCCCCCCTCGCCAATCTTTCACGAGAAACACCCGTCTGGCTGAAACTACTGTCAATAAGTTTCCCCACTCTTTGTCTGTGCCTAAATACAAACGTAGATTCCATGAGCAGAGCTTCTTTATCAGAAGTGCACGACGGTGCAACTCTCTTCTGTTTGCCTGTTTCCCACCTGACTACAACTTGAACGTCTTCAAGTCCAACATAAACAAATTCCGGACAAACCGCCCTCTTAAGTAAGACACTCTATCAAATCTCCAATACTAATGATTACTACAATACTATCTCATTGATTACTGTACACGCAATAACCCTTATCCCTGAGTGGCCTCCAGGCCTTGATAAGTGGTGACCTCCATGTAATATATATATATATATATATATATATATATATATATATATATATATATATATATATATATATATATATAGTCTTATTTGTAGTATTCCGAATTTTACTGGGTTTATATAATTCAGTAATCTTTCCAATAAATTTTAAGCCAAAAAAAAAAAAAAAAGAAAAAAAAGATGACTTAAACAATAAGCTTCAAAATTATCATATTTCATAATTAAGCATTCATATATTGTTTTAACAAAAACCAAGACTTCAAAGAATGGGTTGATAGCAACAAAAAGTTTATTTCATCGTTAGTTTGCAATTGCTTCAAGACTATTCGGACAAATCCAAACATTATATCGTTTGAAAATTTTCACAAGAACAGCCTTTCTTCAGACTTATTGAATAAAAAAAAACAAACACTTTAACAATAAAACATTATGGAAACCATTTCCCTTATAAGGAAAAGAAAACAAGCGAAAATATTTTATCTATATCTCATCTTTGCAAAGTATTTTTTTAAAGATTTATATATTTACCTATTTTCGTATCTCCATTTAAAAAAATGTTCAAACAAATTATCATACAATGTTACCACTGTTTGAAAATTGTAATATGATTTAATATAATTTATAAAATTGTAATATGATTTAATATAATTTATAAAATTGTAATATGATTTAATATAATTTATAAAATTGTAATATGATTTAATATAATTTATAAAATTGTAATATGATTTAATATAATTTATAAAATTGTAATATGATTTAATATAATTTATAAAATTGTAATATGATTTAATATAATTTATAAAATTGTAATATGATTTAATATAATTTATAAAATTGTAATATAATTTAATATAATTTATAAAATTGTAATATGATTTAATATAATTTATAAAATTGTAATATGATTTAATATAATTTATAAAATTGTAATATGATTTAATATAATTTATAAAATTGTAATATAATTTAATATTATCATCCTAACTTTTTACCATTTAAAAGAAGCTTCAAATAAACTTAATATTTTTAAACATTCTCACAGCTTACAAAAATAATGAAAATGCGAGACAAAATTAAAGTACTTGCAAAATAACCACAGAGATTCAATATTGTGAAGCTTGGCCAATTGTGCCAAACCTAGTCAAATTTATGAAGTTTCTATGGGAAGTCCTTTAGCACCGGCATTAGCAGATATTTTGACTGACTATTATGACGGTATAGTATTTAGCACGTGTCTGTGTTAGATACTTTTCGTTTTGATTTTCCATAAAAAAGCTTAATTCACATCACAAAGCGCAAAGATTAACCAGATAAGACTTTGACCCATCCTTACGTTGTCAGGAGTAAAACTGACTTATGTAAAAATAAATTATATATAGTCGCCGCTTATCAAGGCCCGGAGGCCATTCAAGGATACTGGTCAATGGGAGTCAACTGAGACAACATCGTGATGATCAGTGATAGTGGAAATTAGATGATTTAACTTATTTTAGAGGATTGCTCATCAAAAACTTGTTTACATTGGACCAAGTTATAGTCAACTGAGAAGCAGCTCCCTGGCACTATGTTCTACAGACAATCAGTTCTGCAAAAAAGCTCTGCTCATGCAATTTTTTGGGGGCGGGGGTAGGTAGAGATAGAGAGTAAGGGAAATTGCTAATAGTGGTTATCGCAAGACGAGTGCTTGCTGTGAATGTTTAAAGTGTAGTGGGAACCATAGAGTGAAGCTCAGTCGAGCACCTGCCATAAAAATGGCGATAAAGCAGTGATTGGCTTGCAACGTCTTTTCTATGAGAAAAAGGTAGCAGGGAGGGGATGTTTGATCTCAAAATAATTTTGTACTGCAACCGGATTCTGTACTTATCAGGTGAGCTGAAGGATTGGTTCATGAAACGAAAGATCAGGTTACCCGGCGATGAGTGACAACTTCCCGGGTAACAATGCAGCAACAGCCGCATAAAGATATGCAAATGATTAAACCGGGTATACGAAGTGACGTCATAGCGGTGACAAAAGGACGTGTAACTGGAGAAGCAGTGGTGTTTGGAGGAGCTGTATTAGGAGGAATGTGTCCGCGACGTAACGAGGGAAGCACGTGTTCAAGACGAAGCCGGTATACGGAAAAGCACGTGTTCAAGACATGTGGGTGACGTCACAGCAGGGACGAAAAGTCACAGAAGGAGAAACGAACTGTTTAAATATTTACAAAAACATACGTTGTGGAAATACCGGATAGGAAGGCTTTTGTAATTGTCTGTATTTTTGAGATGAGATGTTTTCATTGATTGAGATTGTCGGACTGACTTCCTCATCTTGGTTGTTATAGTCACAACGTTTCAGCCGTTTTGCCCTCCGGCCTTCATCAGGTGTTTTGTATCGAACTGGGGAACCGTTTGTTAAGAGTCTCGAACCCAACTCTTTATTATTATTACTACGGGGGTACCGTGTTCGGACTCCAGCTAGGCTCTGGGATATAGTTGTTGATTCTCTGTTTTGAATGTTACTTTTCACTGCCTTCGTTCAGGATTGAACTCAGCACGTTTGTGTAACTGTAAACTTTGATACAACGTCTAGGACCACTCGGCCTCAAGACTCTTAACAAACGGTTCCCCAGTTCGATACAAAACACCTGATGAAGGCCGGAGGGCAAAACGGCCGAAACGTTGTGACTATTTACAACCAAGATGAGGAAGTCAGTCCGACAATCTCAATCAATGAAGGCTTTGTTTAAAATTGAAAAAAGAAAAAAAAAAAAAAAAAACAAAAAACAAAAAAAAAACAACAAAAACAAACCCGAGTTTCTTCCTTACCTTTGTTTCTTTGATATAAAAACTACGTTACTTTGGGGCCGTATTATGTTTTTCAATTTTTGAGAAGAGGATCGATAGTTTGGATTATTCGGACTATTGTCCACATCTTGACTGTCATTCTTACAACTTTCGTCCGATGTAACCCTCGACTTTCTTCAGGTGTATCTTGTCGAACATGGAAATCTTTTTAGCCTTTGTTAATACTTTATCCTTTAGACCACATTTAACGTAGTCATGACATGTGAACGCGGACACACACGTCATATGCAGAGACAGTTGCAAGGAAACAAACAAAAGGAAGAAATTCGACTCGGCTTTTTTTTCAGTTGAAACGGAAGACATTTATTCATGATACATTTCAAACTAACCCATTGCATCTTGCGTTAAAGGTTTATATATCCTTGGGTGAATATAATCAGTATAAAATAATGAGACTCAACGCACATAGTAATTTATAAGAAGTTTATTGTACAAAGGTACAACATAACAAATAAGAGATTAACACTAGAACGTATCTCGAATGCCGTAGCTTCAAGATTAATTAACTCCCCGCGTAGTTACCGCTTTCAAGCGTTTTTTATAAACTGAGTAATCCATTCTCAGAGGTTGCCAGAATCTTCCACCATATCAAAGGTATCATTTGTTCATCTCGTTTGCCATGTAGTTAACAAAACCCTGCCTTCTCGACACGGGCTTAAAAGTCTCTCACGCATCCACGGGGCCACATGTCCACCTCATGCCGGCACGTGCATTTTCTGCTCTCGTCACGTGGTGCATTTTTTCTCTATTTATTTCCTTCACTTTTCTTCTTCCCCTGTGACGTCACACCGCGCACCGGTTTGGTTATTTGCATATGTGTCATACGTCTGCTGCTGCTGCTACAAGCGCTAGCGGATCTGTTACGCACGTGCTCTTGCGTAACTGATAAAGTTCTAAGTAACGTTCAGTCTAATTCTTACTCACATTTTATCGTTATTTTCATGGCAAGTGCTCGTCTGAGCTTCAATCTATGGTCCCCTCTCGCCAAACTTTCACGAAAAACACTCGTCTAGCCAAAACCACTATCAATAATTTCCCCCACTCTTTATCTGTGCCTAAACCTAAATGTAGATTCCATAAACAAAGCTTATTTCATAGAACTGCACGCCTGTGGAACTGCTTTCCGTTTGCCTGCTTTCCAGCTGACCACAATCTGACTGTCTTCAAGTCCAACGTAAACAAGTTCTTGATGAACCGTCCCCCTAAATAATCCAATTTACAAAATTCCCGTTTATGTTTACTACACTATAATCCCATTGATTAATGTGTACCCATTAACCCTTATCCTCGAGCGGACTCCGGGCTATGATAAGTGGTGATTCCTGTGTAAAAAAAAAAAAAAATTAAGACAATATATTCTTCTTACATAAAGCTCAACATAGTACCTTTACATCTCCGTTTTTTTACTGTCTCTTCTTGGGCCCATGCAACACTGATAATTATCTTTATTATCAGTGGTGCCATCTTTTAATCCGAAACCTAATTTAACAAGTTATTGCCTTCGGCCAGGAAAGCCGCATATAATGACTAGCTAAATGAGACTTTTTCAAATCCAGTAACAAGACGTAAAACTCTATTCGGACGCCGTTCACACCGTTTACTAAAATAAAGGAAAAATAAATTCTAAGTGGCACTCTTCTCGACGTTGAAGGTTCAATCCTCATCGCGGGCGATACCAAAAATATAATTGCGAATTATTTAAAACTTCTACCCGGTCATGACTGACAAAATCAGAGCATACTACTGTGGCCTTCGTAGTATTTATCATTAAGGCCCGTGATCTGAAAAATGACGTCATCGCTGGGGTAGGTGTGTCAGAAATTTCGTGAAAAATAGTGAATAATTCCACCCCGTCTTTCCAAGCTTATAACTCCTCGAAAAATGTAATTCAAGCCCTAATTTTTTTCAATTAAAGGAGCAAGGACCAAGGTTTCATTGAAAAAAAACAAACAAACAAAAAAAAAAACAAACAAACAAACAACGTGTTTTTTTTTTTTAAAGTTTTAAACTTCGGACTTTACAGGTAAATTTCTAAAAAACACAACTTTTTTGTTTTAAATTTGAATATATTATTTATTGACCTTTTCTCTTCAATTTGTGATATATAACACTTTGGTGAGTAAATTAATTATTTACTTTTTAATAGACATTTCAAAATGGGAGGCGTGAATTATTCGACCCCTGTCTTTCCAAGCTTATAACTACTCGAAAAATGTAATTCAAGCTCTAATTTTTTTCAATTAAAGGAGCAAGAACCAAGGTTTCATTAAAAAAAAACAAAAAAAAACAACAAACAAACAACGTGGTTTAAAAAAAAAAGGTTTTAAACTTCGAACTTTACAGGTAAATTTCTAAAAAACACTACTTTTTTTTGTTTTAAATTTGAATATATTATTTATTGACATTTTTTCTCCAATTTGTGATATATAAAACTTTGGTGCGTAAATTAATTATTTACTTTTTAATAGACACTTGAAAATGGGGGGGGGGTGAATTAAAAAAAACGTTTGTCTAAAATATTGTATTCGGTTTATTGGAAAGAGCATAAAATTTCACATTGACCCTGAAAATATCGTAAAAATAGAATCAATAGAAAAATTTTGATAGATTTTTAAAGTTTAAAAATTGAAAAATATTGAGTTTGTAAAATTCATTACTGTTTTTTAAAAAATAAAAAAAATATTTCTATTACTTTTAAAACAACTTTAATAGTTTATTTTGGAAATATAATCCATAAATAAAATAAACAACCCACTTTTAAAAGAGAAATTACGAGTTTTTTATATTTTATTCGCAGTTTCGTGTTAGGGGTGTCAAAAATTCCTACAAAAATTCTGATACACCTATCGCTGAGGTCCTAGCAAGCAAAATCTGTCGAACAGCCAGACTGTTGATGAAAACGATAATTATCTTATAGTAATTAAAAAAAAGAAAGATGGAAATACAATAAAGAAAAGTTTCATGAATAAATATTTATGTATTATTTAACTAGCTGTACATATCCGGTGTTGCCAGATAAAAAAATAATATATTAACGGACAGACGGTTTAGTTACATACTTTTTAAGATACACCAAATATCCTACGTTGTTACAATTTTTCAAAAAGTTTACTCTGTTTTTGGAAGCATAAAACATAGCCATCTTAATCTATGAAAATCAAACAGGAAAATAAAACCCCATAGCTTAAAGGGAAATAACTCATAGATTAAATGAAAAATTCTTCCGTTTTTAAACGCAGCTGATTTTGGTTATAATAATAATCAAAAATAAATTGCAGTAAACGTAAATTAAAAATATATCAACTTTATATAATAGTTCTAAATAGAATACTTAAAACAAATCTTTTCCTAATTTCCAATCAGTTCCGCCACAGCGAGTATGCTGTCGGGATCAGCTGTCTTGATGTTTTTTGTAGGCTGTGAATGGCCTTCTTCACTTCGCTGATGGATGGTGGGTTGTCCAGCACGGGAATGGATGGCAGAGTTGGGGGATCATCAACAATCGAGGGATCGATGACATTGATCTTATTAAGCAGCTCCCGCAGGTGTTCAGCTCTTCTTTCCAGGACACCGCTCGTCTCTTTAATGAGAGCACTATCCTTACTACGCACATGGTGCATGGAGCGTTGCTTTGGGCCATGGACCATCTTTACTGCCTCGTAGAAACCGTAAGTGTCACCAAGGTCTGCACGCCTTTGGATATCCGTAGCCTTCTTCAGCTACCATTGATTTTCCATCAAACGCAATTCTCGTTGTATCATGGTACGGAGGGAGGAGAAACGCTCGCGGAGTCTGGAAGATGCTGGATTTCTAAGAAAGGCATCATGAGTGATAGTTTTCTCACATGAGGGGACCGATGTCCATTGCACAATCGTCGAACCAGTCCTTGCGTTACCTCTCAGAGTAGCTAAATATGGATTCTGAGGCAAAATGAAGAGCGGTTGAGATTTCTTGCCATTCTGCTGTGAGAGTAGTAGTGGTCATTGCTGAGACAGCAGCGAGGGCAGGGAGGGACGGCGATGGCATCACACAATTTGGCTGGTTGCCAGATCCCGTAGAGAAGACAAGTTGAGTCGCCGTTTTGGCTTCTGTCGACGGGCAGGTGGAAGTACGTTTAGCCGGAGACTTGAGCGAATCAGGCGGTGATCAGTTGAGCATTCAGCACCACCCATGACACGAGCCAAGAGCACGTAACGCAAATCGCAGTGTTTAACGATGACGAAATCGATAAGGTGCCAGTGTTTGGCCCTTGGGTGCATCCAAGACGTCTTGTACATGTCACGTAGCTGAAAGATGGCGTTGGTAATGGTGAGACCCAGCCCTGTACAGAGGGACAGAAGTCGGAGATAATTTCTGACCTTTTCTGTATACATTTCCGACTCCCTGTCGTCCAATGACTCCTTTCCATATCTCATGGATTTTGCAAACTCTGGCATTAAAATCGCCCAGCAGAATGATCTTATTGCTGCCTGGGGTGCTCCTGATGGTAGCCGTGAGATTGTCATAGAAACGGTCCTTGACATCCTTCTCCGGGTCAAGCATGGGATCAGGGTGGCGTAACGACACCGAGGTAGACAAAGAAGAGCTGAAGCGGGGTCGTAATACACGTGTGGCATATGACGAGAGCAAAAAAGAACCGGATATATTTTTAGAGTTGGTTTAGAAGCACTTTGGATAGTGACTGTCCAGTTTAGGACAGTTGGCGAAGAAGCTGAATGGAATTGTTAGTCAGGATGTGGTTGCCAAAAGCCCGGAAATTAAATGTTGATATATCTAGAGTTGATGTGCAGGCGGTTTTATGCGTGGCCGTGAATTTAGCGACAGTATTTTCGGCAGCTAGAAACAGTTGGGGACAGTTTGTGACAGCTAACGACAGTTGTGAATAGTGCCCAGTTTGTGACAGTTGGTGGATCGGAAGTATCCCGAATTCCCGAAAGGGATTGGAGAGATTTGAGTCGAAATTGAACGAGAGTAGATCAGGCCGAAAATAATATTACTAGGAACTGACGCGACCAGACAGTTATCAACAGGGCTATGACAACAGCATATTCTTTTCATTGTTTTGACTCTCGAGTGTGTATCTGTTGATATCTCATATACCTTTATACAGAGTGATGTGGTTCTCGGTTGATTAACTCTGTCTAACTGTGTGGGATATATACCCGAGAGTCAAAACAATAAGAAGAATATGCTGTTGTCATATCCCTAGTTATCAATGTACAACGTTGGGGTTCTGATTTCTACGTTACGTGACGGTATCACACACACACACACACACACACACACACACACACACACACACACACACACACTAACTTATTTATATCACATTAAAACACAATCATACTTTAAAACCGTTCTAGTTAGATTCTTATATCAAGTGGCTGCACACCTTGTCTGGTGTGATTGCCATAAAAAAATCCTAAATATTTTAAAATTCAGAAATTCACACGCGATGTCCACGCTAAACATTTACGACATAATAACGTTGGTACTCCGGTTTTCATCAGATCAGCGAAGTTAAGCAATGTTGAGCCTGGCCAGTACAAGATGAGTGACCATTTGGGAATAGTAGGCGTTGTATGTGCTCTCTGCTTATATAGCACAGTTTCCAGTCATCCTGAATTTCTACCTGCCACTGGAATAAAAGAATACCGACTCAGGAGAGGTGTGGTTAGGGATTGCGCAACCCATGCCAAAAAATATTTCATGCACAAGTCACAGCATTATCAGTGATGTTCGTGGTCTTCATCGCAACGATAGACGAATGAACAGTTAAACCTTAATTTTGCTAGTGAAGAAGGACAGTGGGGGGGGGGGCGCAGAGTTAAAATATCTGAATCCCTAATTTTAGTGAAGAACCAACTGGAAAGTAATTGTACGAAGTGTCTTCAATAAGTTTCCAGACTTTTACATATAAACACTTTTATTGTTAGTATACATATGAAACTTTAGTCCCCTTCGAAGTAATCTCCTCCGGCTGTAATGCACTTGTTGTACCGTTCCAACAACTTCTGGAAGGTCTAATGGAAGTCTTTTTGTGTGAGCGTGCTCAAGATCAGAGAAGAGAGAATCTCAGCCTCTTTCATCTCAATTGTCTCATAATATTTTCCTTGAGCTTAGGGAATAACCAAAAGTGACAGACAGCAAGAGCTGGACTGTAAGGAGAGTGAGAAACTGTCTTAATGCCCATCTTGGTCAAAGAGTCTGTGACAAGGATGGAGCTGTGGCCGGGTGCATTCACGCAAATCTTACGCATCTTTAGTTTCTCGCGAATAATTGTGTGTACAGTTCCCACACTGACATCAAACTGTGCACTTATTGACCCACGATGGCGCTCATCCATGAAAGTCTTTATTTGACCAATCAACTCTGGTGTCCTGACTTTTTTTACTCCTTCCACACATCATCATTCCCTACAATATCCCTGCCTTTCTTGAATCTCTTATGCCACTTCAAAACTGATGCCCGACTCATGCAAGATGGCCCCAAAGCAGTCTGAAGCATTCCATACGTTTCTGTGGCATTTTTTTTTCAAGTTTTAAATAGAATTTTTTTTTTGCATATCGTGTTTCTAAAGTGTCCTCACATCCAGATCGCATTTTTTAAATTCACCGTGTGACAATCAGGCTTTAGTAGGGTGTATTCTTATTCCTGCTGTAACTGTTCATTTGAACCTGAAATCATAGAAATAGGCCAGTCATAAGATATATAGCAATAACATACTGAATTTTCAAGAGTCTATGACAATTTTAAATGCCTCTACAAAAAAGTCTGGAAACGTATTGACGGTACCTCGTAATTGTTGACATTGAGAGACAAATTTCATAGGCTTAACAATTAAGTTAACCATAGCTGGAAACGGCATTAGATATTAATCTCTACTTTTGACAGTGAATAAGAGCAGCAGCAGAGTAAGGGTACAGGTGGGTGGGGTTAAAATATTTCATCCGGGTTTGGAAAAATTCTCCCCAAATATTCTATGTATTCCAAGTTGACATTCCAAGCGAACACTTCCGGTTGGCGGGATATCTGAGAAATGTTAAATGTCGCGCTTCTGAGAACAGGAAATGAGAAGCGGTTGTTATTATTATTGCGCATTTGAGGGCGTTAGGTTAGGGCGGAGTTTGAGGAGTGGCGGTTGAACGAAGCCCCATCGTCGATTAAAAAGGGGGTTGTTGTCTTTTTTTATCTGGGTAATGTAGGTGCCTAGATATGCATTCCTCGATTTGCAGACACTACGTGTTTTCGTCTAGTTTCGTTTTTTTTTTTGCCCTTTCTTACGTCCCTCTATTTCTCTTTCTCTTTTTTTTACATAGGCATCACCACTTATCAAGGCACAGAAGCCACTCGAGGATAAGGGTTAAAGAGTGTACAGTAGTTAATTGGACAATATAGTAATCGTTAGTAATGGAAATTCGGTAAATTAGTTAACTTAAGTGGAACGGCTCAACAAGAACTTGTTTACGTTGGACTTGAAGACAACTATATTGTAGTCAGCTGGAAAGTAGGTAAACGGAAGACAGTTCCACAGGCGCACAGTTCTAAGAAAGAAACTTTGTTCATAGAATTTATGTTTAGGTATAGGCACAGATAAAGAGTTTGGGAAATTATTGATAGTGTTTTTAGCTAGAGTGTTTTTCGTGAAAGTTTGGTGAAGAGGGCATAGATTGGAGCTCAGTCGAGCACTTGCCATGAACAAACGATAAAGCAGAAACAAACTCGCAACCTCTCTTCTGTGAGAAAGAGGTTGCAGGGAAGAGAAAAGGGCATCCCTAACTAAGCTACGAATCTATTTTGATTAGCCCTTTCTAGCAGCTCCTGCCCAGGTGTGGCAACAGTACTTCATTCTTGGACGTACTTGGCTCTTATATAGGCAGAGAATTGCATCAGCAGTGAGGTATCTACTGGATCGATAGAAGGATCCCATCATTTTTCCAGCGACCTCGGCAACGGATTTGATGTATATGTTCCATTTCAGATCAGGAGTAAAAGTCAATTCCAGAAGCTTGTCAAAACATGGAGCCTCCCCAAGACGAGAGTCATTCATTTCAACTGCTGCCAGATGGGGATCAGAGCGTTGATGATGTAAAAATAGAAGATTGATTTTAGATGCATTAAAATTAACCAGCCACCTCTTTCCCCATTGTACCACGTGCTCAAGATCAGAGAAGAGAGAATCAAAGAGAACTTGGTCGTTTACGGCCTTTCATGTGCTACCATAGATTGTAGTGTCATCAGCATATTTCTACGAATGATGTAAGGATGTGATTTGGAAGATCATTGATGTAGATCAAAAAATGTCTCTTTCCTTATTTCTCGCTCTCTCATTTTTTGTATTGCATTTTCACCCCAAACAAGACACAGCGCCACTTTGATGCAGGGAATTACTATCATGGACATAAAATGCAGAGAATTGAACAGTAATTACATTACACTTGAACTTCTGCATGTCAGTACAATCAGTGAAGCTGGCATTCGAAAGGGAATTCCAAAGTCTAACAGTCCTGGGGAAGAAACTATTAGAGTAGAAGGCTTTCTTACATCTAGGGATTTCTACTGTGTAGGGGTGAGATTTTGCTGCTGGTCGGGTATGTCAGGGGTATTTTACGCCAAGAAAGTACAAGGGCTTGTAGTTCGTCGAAGCACCTACCATTAAAAAATACTTGCAAAACAGACAGAAGGATGCAATATTTCGTTGATGGGACAGTGGTTGAAGCCTAACTGACAGTGTGGGACCTATTAGGTTGGCGACTCTCTTTTGAACCCTGTCATTTTATGCTCTCTCTCTCTCTCTCTCTCTCTCTCTCTCTCTATCTATCTATTTATCTATCAATTTATCTATCAATTTATCAATCTATCTGACTTTCTCTCCATTTCCCCATTTGTTCTTTCTCGTTTTTAACCTCCCCTCTCTCTTAATTTCTATCTGTTGATCTCTCTCTCCCTCTCTCTCTCTCTCTTTCTCTCTTGTTTTAAACAAACAAACAAAAATCAAGTGAAAGAATTTTTTTGTTATCGTAAAATACTCAAATATTTCCGATTCCGATATCCCTCAAAAGTTCCGGTTTTTTTTCCGATTCCCGATTAATCGTTCCAAAACTAGTTCGGTGTATATAGCAAAGTGTCGTGGTCATAAGAAAAGGTCATTAAGAAAGAGAAACGCAACAGGGTGAAGTAAAAAGAATATATTGTACCTCCCCCCCCCCCAAAAAAAAGAAAATAAAGAAAGATTGTCAGTATTTCCCGACTGCTAATAAGACACTTTGTAAACTCACGTTAAGTCGCGATATCCCACCCCCTCGAAAGTATTAACCTCGCAGTTTTTATAATGGTTAGCAGTGTCCATTATTCGTGAATCCCCATAACACTAAGGAAAACGCATAAAATTAAAAAAAAACAAAAAAAATAAATAAAAAAACAAACAAGCAATTAATGACTAAATAATAAAGACACGTGTGTGCACCATTTTAAGGGGACAATAAAAGTCGGTACCTGTGTATAGCTGAAAAAAGACCCCCCCCCCTAAAAAACACTACTTTCTAGCGGCTTATGTATATCAACAGTTGACTTATACTCCGGTGAATACCCTTTTAAAAAATCCCTGATAATCCCCCCCCCCTTTTTTTAAAATTAAATTAATCTGAAATCCAACATTTCCGCAATTAAGTAACACGGAATTAATTATTTATTAGAATTCGTATACAAAAGGCACACCACACCACCTTAATCCTTTTTTTTCCTCGGGATTATTTGTGATGAAGTGGCTTATATGGTAGACCCGTGGATGTATATAATCCCCCACCCCCGTATGGCTAACATACGAGGTGCGTTCAATAAATTTCCAGACTTTTTTTGTACAGGCATTTCTAATTGTCGTAGACTCTTATAAATTACATATGTTATTGCTATACATCTTATGAGATGACCGAACAATTTTTATGATTTCAAGTTCAATTGAACAGCTACAGAACGAATTGGAATACACCCTACTAAAGCCTGATTGTAACATCTGGTGAATTTTAAAAATACAATCTGAATGTGAGGACACTTTAGAAGAACAATATGCAATAAAATTCAGTTTTAAACTTGAAAAATGCCACAGAAACATATGGAATACTTCAGACTGCTTTTGGACCATCTTGCATGAAGCGAACATCAGTTTTTGAGTGGCATAAGTTGGATGTCTGTGTAGAACGGTACACCCAATTATTCAATTATAACTGAAGATGCAGAAGATTTGCGCAAACATAAATTGGAAAAATTCGTTAATTTCCGTGTAGAAATGTCGTTTTGTTAGACGAAGAGGAGGGCAGATAAAAACTTTGCTTTCGACACAGTTTACAAACCATGCATGCGCGGACGGTCGTTACGTTTTTTCCTTTTAAATAGCTAAATTTGTGACGTTATAACATATGTGTTCTGGTAGGCCCATCGATGCGTTTACTTACTAACTTCTGCGAGTTCGCACCAAACACACGTCATTTTTTTCTTTTTCTTTTTTTCTTATAAAATTTTGTTTTCGGTTTCGCGTTTGGTTGATGGCAGTTTATTTTTTATTTATTTATTTATTTATTTTTTTACGACCGGGGAATAATTATGTCTCCTTTTCAGAACGGGGGAAAAAGCAAATTCGCGCAATTTTCTTATTTCAATTCAAGGTAGGTCGAAAAGCTGCTGAAACAGCGTGCCATATCAACGAAGTCTTTGGCTCAATGGTGGCTTAAGAAATTTCGCGGCGGCAACGAGAATCTTGAAGATTATGAACGAAGTGGTCGGCCATCGAATGTAAGCAACGATCAATTAAGAAGCTTAGTCAAAGCCCCTCCATGCACGACTGTCTGAGAACTTACTTCTGAATTAGACGATTTCCAACTACTTGAGAAAGAGAGAGATTGATAAGACAAAAGAACTTGATGAATGGGTGACTCACGAATTGAACAGCAACCAAAGAAACGCCGTTATGAAGTGTCATCTTTCCTTCCTTTACGCAGCAAGAACGACCCGTTTCTCGACCAGGTTGTGACTTGCGATTGAAAGTTGGGTTTTTACGGCAACCGGCGACACTCAGGCCAGTGATTAGATGCCGACAAAGCTCCACAACACTTCTCGAAACCAGAGTTGCACCAAAAGAAGATCATGCTGACTGTTTGATGGTCTGCAACCGATTTCATTCATTACAGTTTTTTTTAATGCAATCGAAACCATTAAAACAGTGAAGTACTGTCAATAAATGGATGAAATACATCAGAAACTTCGACAACAACACCCAACATTAGTCAACAGAAAAGGCCCAATTCTCCTCCACGACAATGCCCGACCGCACGTTGCTAAGCTGACCCTGCTAAAGTTGAACGTATTGGGCTACGAACGTCTGCCTCATCCTTCATGTTATCCAGACCTCTCACTTACCAATTATCAATTTTTAAAGCATCTCGACAACGTTCTGCGTGAGAAATGCTTAAAAAACATAAGCGATACAAAAACACCTTCAGCAACTTCATCGCCATCAGAACGTAAAGGTTTGACGTTACTGGCATAAATACTCTTGTTTTGCGTTGGCAAAATGTGTTAATTCTGATGGTGCTTATTTCGATCTATAAATTTTTGTTTGGGCTGAGATATGTTCATCTGAATTTAAAAGTTAAAAACCGCAGTAAATTTCTTGTCAATCAGATGCATTTCGAATTTCATTAGATTCAGCCACTCTTATGAGTCGTGGACGACGAAACACGTGTCAGTGGAAAATTCTATTAAAAAAAAACAATATATATATATATATATATATATATATATATATATATATATATATATATATATATATATATGTGTGTGTGGGGGGGGGTGTAAATGTTTTTCCCAATTATATTTACCTTTAATTTATGAATGTAATTACAGAGAATATAACAAAATAATAACAAAAACTTACATTAAAATTTCAAGATCTTGACCATCTTACAATTTATTTATTCAAGTATGTTGATATGCGCAATAAGTGTGCTGATTGATATAATACTTAAATGAATGATTTTGCGCTACGAAACAGGTGCTGTCAGATCAACGTGAGTGAGTAAATTGTAAGATGGACAACGTCTTGAAATTAAAAATATAGACTTTTGGCATTTATTTGTTATATATATATATATATATATATATATATATATATAATGTGTGTGTGTGTATAACATATATATAACATATTTTTATTTCTGTAGAAATATATTTGCTTATAATATATATCAATCCTTATTTAAGAAGCTCAAAGTAAGTACAGAGCAATATAGAGAGTGAATAACAAAAAGTTATATTCCAAAATTCATGATGTTGACAATCTTATAATTTATTCCTTTAATTCAGTTTTGAAATATAACTTTTTGTCTCTGTCTGTCTGTCTGTCTGTCTGTCTGTCTCCCCCTCCCCCCTCTCTCTCTCTCTCTATATATATATATATATATATATATATATATATATATATATAACACACACACACACACACACACACACACACACACATATATATATAGTTTTGGTTTTAGTTCATGTTAGCAATATACCTGAACCTAATTAATCAATTAATATACATATATATATATATATATATATATATATATATATATATATATATATATATATATATATATATATATATATGAGAGAGAGAGAGAGAGAGAGAGAGGTAAATAGATCTATAGATAGATAGAATGAGATTAATAATTACTAATCCGATAGAATAGGTTTGTCATTTTATCAATAGGTGACAAATCCCGTGTCCCCCGGGGATAACCCTCAACGGAAACAATACATCATGTCATTCATCATCTTTTGTAGGACAAAGATGAAAATTTGATGAACAAAAGAATTATTGAAAACATATAGAAAAAAAACGAACCTGATTTTTCAGATGAAACAAAATGAACTATCGCGCATGCGTGCTGGGTTTTCCCCGAGTTGAACTCAAGATCATAAACATTAACACCAACCAATGGTTGCGCTTTCCTCAGGCAAAGGTTGACTTGTATTCCAACTCTAATTCTTTAAAACAAAAATATAAACAAACGTATCTAAGCACACTCAGTTAAAACACGGCCACCTTTAATAGACAAAATTGATGAATATATGTATATAATAATAATAATAATAATAATAATAATAATAATAATAATAATATCAATTTTTACTAATATAATTAAAAATGTAAACAAACATATCTAAGCACACTCATTTGGAACATGATTATCTTTTAATGGACAAAATTAATAAATATACGTTTATAATAATGACGATGATGATGATGATGATAATAATAATAATAATAATAATAATAATAATAATAAGAAGAAGAAGAAGAAGAAGAAGAAGAAGAAATAGAAGAAGATTAATCTTAACTAATATAAATAAAAATATAAACAAACATATCTAAACACATCGAGCAATATCCATGCGTTTCAGGGAAGTCTGAAGAATTAAGAAGAGAACAAACCCGTGGCTATATATATATATATATATATATATATATATATATATATATATATATATATATATATATATATATATATATATATATATATATATATATATGACTACTTCATTTAATCAAATAAATTTAAATACGAGAATATAATTTTATGCATCAATTTTCAGTATTTACTTCAATAGTGCTCAATACATATGTAGAGCTAGGTAGTAAGTTATAAATTGGCAACTTAGCTACACAGAATATTCTGCGTTTCATTCTCGTGAGAATTCATCAGGCTTATGCCCGAATTCAGTCTTATATATATATATATATATATATATATATATATATATATATATTGTTTTTTAAAAATATAATTATCCACTGACACGTGTTTCGTCGTCTATGACTCATCGGAGTGGCTGAATCTAGATGCGAAATCGGGACTCCATAGAAAGAAGCCTAAACCTCTACCACTGTCCCATCTCACGTTACTGCTGGGTTGGGGGTACCAAATTGGTGAAAGGGAAAATTAATTCCTACTTGCATATAGGTAAAAATGCACTTATGTATAATATAATTCATTCAGAAATTATCGCGAACAAAAACAAATAAATAACATATATATATATATATATATATATATATATATATATAAAATATATTTTAGTCATCGACATACAGACCTGTTTCGTTGTTTCACAACTCATCAGTGCCGCTAGACTAACACCTCTCCCAAGCCGAGGATCGAACCTAGAACCGTCGTGATGACAGTCGGCAGTCCTACCCCCTGACTACGGAATCGGTGGCCGAAATTAAGCTACTAGCAAAAGTACCCGTCGTTGACTGGGTTAAAAAATAGCCTACAGAAAATGGACTCTGATTTATGAAAGTATGATAGGTTATGAAAAGGAAGGGGTGTAAAGAGATAGCTTCAAATTTGGGGGTATAAAAACCAAAGCAAAATATGATGAAAGTAAAAATAAAATAGATAGACCCCATAATTTATTATACCATACCTGTTCACACTGAAACACTTATCACAATATTCTGTGGATTTATATTAAAAATCCTTGTTAAACTTTGTAACATATTTCCATTCTATGGAGGTGAGGCGCGAACGAACACCCCATAATTTTATTATACAATATTTCTTCAAACTAAAACATAATTATCAAAGTATACTTACGCAGATAGATATGAAAAGTCATTATAAAGCTTGTGCTTATTTCCATTCTATGGAGGCCAGGTGCGAACGCAGACCCCACAATTTTATTATACCATCCCTATTTAAGATAAAACATATGTCACGACCCGGTTAATGGATGACCGACTTGATTGGCGATCAGATCGAGACACATAAATTTATTTTATTTGATATCCAATGGCTCATCACTTATCTTCGGTTAATCGTCGGATGTCGGATCAACCAGCGAAATATATCATTAAGGGGAAAGGAACAACAGAGCAATGAATGACGAAACAAACACCCAATCAAAGTTTAAAATTCAATAAAGACTTTTATATACAAAAAGAAAGAAGAAGCCACGATAAAAAGAATGAGTGAGATAGACGTATCTTTGGAATGTTTGCCAGATGTATGCGACATGCAATTACAATATAATATGTAGAAAAGTTTGTGGATAAGATATTGGCATGAGATAGGCCAAACTTAGCTGTTTTGTCCGTTAGGGTAAAAACGGATCATAAGTTCACAAACACGATAACCAAAAACAACAAAAGTTGAGATGGCGAAAGTCTATCTTTTCCTCGAATCATAATTCCAAAGAAGAATAAATGTTGAGTTCAATCGGCAATACGATCGTATTTGAATAATAATCAGCAATTCAATTAATTCAAATCTCAGTCTTCGATGAGGTTCGATTCTCGGAGATAATGTTTACACACCGGGCTGTGCCGCTTTCTTTACGCCAACTGCCGTATATCTTCCTATTTTCAAGTCCCCTCGTGTTCAACTTTCCCGCCTCAAATGTTCGCTGTCTGGTTGCCATGACGACGTATTTCCGTTCGTTGCCGCGATTGTCACACCCAACCTCTGCCCACTTCCCCCAGCCAAGTGACTGCCACGACATATCTTCACAGAGAGAGGAGGTTGTCTGGCTGATTAGGTCTTAGGAAGAGAGAGAGATAGCGAGATATATAGAGAGTAAGTATTAACGTCAGATAGATAGAGAGGTAGAGAGATTGAATGTTCGCTTTGCTCTTATGTCACACATACTTATCAAAGTATTATTATGTATATCTATATCAAAAACACTTGTAAATGTTTTTTTTTTTTAATTTTTAAATTTTTTATTTCCATACTTTGTGGACCAGGCGCGTACGCAGACCCCACAATTTTAATGAATCATCATTATGCCAGATCAAACATACCCATTCCTGTGTCTCGATACATCTTCTATCATTATATGTGATCAGTTTTCTATAATAGTCAACCATATAGGAGTATATTCGTGATCAGACACACACACACAGACGTTCAGCTTTATATTATAGACATATATATATATATATATTTGTATATATATATTTGTATGCATATATATATATTTGTATACATATATATAAATTTATGTATATATGTATATATATATATATATATATATATATATATATATATATATATTAGCTTTGATCTCAATACTCTATATAAGGTTCAATAGAATTATCGACAGAGAATTGTCTCTATAATAATAAATACGTAATCTGGATGACTTATAGTTAAGCGTATCTTACGACCAGGCAACGCCGGGCTACCTGCTAGTACTTTTATAATACTAAAAGACAATTTAAACTATTGAAAAACAAAACAAAAAAAAAAACAAAACAAAAAATAAACAACAACATCAACAAAAACACATTTATATGAAATATAATCAAGTATTACTTATTTCGGTAAAATATAAAATGCAAAATTTAAACACATATTTTCTTTCATGGCAAGTTGCTTATTTCTTTAAAACTAAAACAGGAAGTCCGGTTTAGCTAGTGAAACATTCAAAGTTTTCATCTGACACCTACAGTTTTGCTTCGTCCTTTTTTGTGTAATGTTAAAACCTACTTTCTTTTTCTTTTTTTTATATAATTATAAACTATTTTACACGAAATAAAATGCTAAAACCTACTTTCTTTTTCTTTTTTTATATAGTTATAAACTATTTTACACGAAATAAAATGTTAAAACCTACTTTCTTTTTCTTTTTTTTATATAGTAATAAACTATTTTACACGAAATAAAATGTTAAAACCTACTTTCTTTTTCTTTTTTTATATAGTTATAAACTATTTTACACGAAATAAAATGTTAAAACCTACTTTCTTTTTCTTTTTTTTTTATATAGTTATAAACTATTTTACACGAAATAAAATGTTAAAACCTACTTTCTTTTTCTTTTTTATATAGTTATAAACTATTTTACACGAAATAAAATGTTAAAACCTACTTTCTTTTTCTTTTTTATATAGTTATAAACTATTTTACACGAAATAAAATGTTAAAACCTACTTTCTTTTTCTTTTTTATATAGTTATAAACTATTTTACACGAAATAAAATGCTAAAACCTACTTTCTTTTTCTTTTTTATATAGTTATAAACTGTTTTACACGAAATAAAATGTTAAAACCTACTTTCTTTTTCTTTTTTTTATATAGTTATAAACTATTTTACACGAAATAAAATGCTAAAACCTACTTTCTTTTTCTTTTTTTTATATAGTTATAAACTATTTTACACGAAATAAAATGTTAAAACCTACATTCTTTTTCTCTTTTATATAGTTATAAACTATTTTACACGAAATAAAATGTTAAAACCTACTTTCCTTTTCTTTTTTATATAGTTATAAACTATTTTACACGAAATAAAATGTTAAAACCTACTTTCTTTTTCTTTTTTTATATAGTTATAAACTATTTTACACGAAATAAAATGCTAAAACCTACTTTCTTTTTCTTTTTTTTTATATAGTTATAAACTATTTTACACGAAATAAAATGTTAAAACCTACTTTCTTTTTCTCTTTTATATAGTTATAAACTATTTTACACGAAATAAAATATTAAAACCTACTTTCTTTTTCTTTTTTTATATAGTTATAAACTATTTTACACGAAATAAAATGTTAAAACCTACTTTCTTTTTCTGTTTTATATAGTTATAAACTATTTTACACGAAATAAAATATTAAAACCTACTTTCTTTTTCTTTTTTTATATAGTTATAAACTATTTTACACGAAATAAAATGTTAAAACCTACTTTCTTTTTCTGTTTTATATAGTTATAAACTATTTTACACGAAATAAAATGTTAAAACCTACTTTCTTTTTCTTTTTTATATAGTTATAAACTATTTTACACGAAATAAAATGTTAAAACCTACTTTCTTTTTCTCTTTTATATAGTTATAAACTATTTTACACGAAATAAAATATTAAAACCTACTTTCTTTTTCTGTTTTATATAGTTATAAACTATTTTACACGAAATAAAATGTTAAAACCTACTTTCTTTTTCTTTTTTATATAGTTATAAACTATTTTACACGAAATAAAATGTTAAAACCTACTTTCTTTTTCTTTTTTATATAGTTATAAACTATTTTACACGAAATAAAATGCTAAAACCTGCTTTCTTTTTCTTTTTTATATAGTTATAAACTATTTTACACGAAATAAAATGCTAAAACCTACTTTCTTTTTCTTTTTTATATAGTTATAAACTATTTTACACGAAATAAAATGTTAAAACCTACTTTCTTTTTCTTTTTTATATAGTTATAAACTATTTTACACGAAATAAAATGCTAAAACCTACTTTCTTTTTCTTTTTTATATAGTTATAAACTATTTTACACGAAATAAAATGTTAAAACCTACTTTCTTTTTCTTTTTTTTATATAGTTATAAACTATTTTACACGAAATAAAATGTTAAAACCTACTTTCTTTTTCTTTTTTTTATATAGTTATAAACTATTTTACACGAAATAAAATGTTAAAACCTACTTTCTTTTTCTTTTTTTTTATATAGTTATAAACTATTTTACACGAAATAAAATGTTAAAACCTACTTTCTTTTTCTTTTTTTTATATAGTTATAAACTATTTTACACGAAATAAAATGTTAAAACCTACTTTCTTTTTCTTTTTTTTATATAGTTATAAACTATTTTACACGAAATAAAATGTTAACACCTACTTTCTTTTTCTTTTTTATATAGTTATAAACTATTTTACACGAAATAAAATGTTAAAACCTACTTTCTTTTTCTTTTTTTTTATATAGTTATAAACTGTTTTACACGAAATAAAATGTTAAAACCTACTTTCTTTTTCTTTTTTTATATAGTTATAAACTATTTTACACGAAATAAAATGTTAAAACCTACTTTCTTTTTCTTTTTTTTTATATAGTTATAAACTATTTTACACGAAATAAAATGTTAAAACCTACTTTCTTTTTCTTTTTTATATAGTTATAAACTATTTTACACGAAATAAAATGTTAAAACCTACTTTCTTTTTCTTTTTTATATAGTTATAAACTATTTTACACGAAATAAAATGCTAAAACCTACTTTCTTTTTCTTTTCTTATACAGTTATAAACTATTTTACACGAAATAAAATGTTAAAACCTACTTTCTTTTTCTTTTTTATATAGTTATAAACTATTTTACACGAAATAAAATGTTAAGACCTACTTTCTTTTTCTTTTTTATATAGTTATAAACTATTTTACACGAAATAAAATAATTGAAACAGAAGTCTTCTTGTGTAAAAGAAAAATAATCGCTTATTTTCTTCTTTTCTTACAAAACTGGAGAACTAGCGATGTGCAACGTGTAATGGAAGGGAAAAACATTAGCGCATATTATAACCGAATGCTTATGCTAGCTCAACATCAATATAAAAAATTGGAGGCACGACAAAGTCACTCAAGTCCTACACTGAAACATATGCAAACTATGATTTGTAATAGAGTGCATATGAGCATGTATGAAAATATCAGAGGCAGCCGAAAGGTAAGTGGAAAGCAATTATATTAGTAGCAGCAGCAGCAGCAGCAGCAGCAGCGTTTGAACGCGTATGCAAATTAACAAGTGTGCTCGAGCTTGCGTCTGAAGAAAAAGAAAAAAAGGACACCACGTGATCGGGGGTAAGCAAAGTGTGCGTTGAGAAAATGTAAAGTCAAAGGCCAGAAACGGCTGGCTAATGCCAGCTTGAGGTTGGAGAAGGAAGAAAAATGAAAAATGCAGTCAGGTAAGATGGACATGTGACCACGCAGAGAGAGGGATTTTTAAGATGGCGTCGAGACGAGAAGAAAGAAAAACAAAACGGCAATAAACGACTCGTTAAAAAAAAAAAGAAAGAAAAGCCAAATCGGATTTATTTACTTACTATCCTGGGTGCCCGGCGTTTCCCGGGTGTTGAGCAAAAAAAAAAAAAAAAAAAAAAAAGTGGTAGCAGGCAGACAGGCTCGAACCCGTACCGTGAAGGAGGAAAAGAACGTGAAAAAAAAAAAACGTAACGTCTTTGCCGTTGCGTCCATCGCCAAACCTGAAGTGGCGAAGGTTTAAATTAAGGCAAGGCTAGTTAATGGAAAAGAAAGGATGACTTTCGAAAATATCAGCAAAAAAAGCGACCCCTCCTTGTAGAAAGGTGCCTAGTTGAGGGTGAAGGCATTGGTGTTTTAGCCAATTTTTTGATATTTGTCGTCCAAAGGGTCGAGCGTCAAAACGATACTGATCTCGTGAAAATCCATCGCCTCTGTCGAAAGTTTTAAGCATACATACATACATACATACATACATACATACAAGAAGATACATACATACATACATACATACATACAAGAAGATACATACATACATACATACATACATACATTTAAACAGACAGGTGATATTTATATTTATTTATATTTGTTTATTCTTGCAACGTTATAGAATTAGATGACAATGAGAAGTGGTATGAGCATAAACCAGAAGTGGTGCAAGAAAACAACAATGTCAAACTACTTAAGGACATGCGCATACAAGCTGATACGGTCGTTGAACATTATAAACCTGACATAATTTTTCTAAAACACAGACAAGTGAAATTGCTCAATCATTGACATTGCCCGAGAAAAAAACATGAAAAAAAAAATGAATAAATATCCGGATCTGAAATTGCAATTAAACTATGAAAATGTAAATAAGTCATCGAAATTTGAACGTTTGGGATTTTAACGAAAAGCCACCATAAATAGCTTAATCAGATTAATGGGACAATGTATTTTCTAATTTTGATTGTTAAGAAAAGAAAAAAAAAAACAACATGTTTTTCCTCTGAAGAAAAGAGCCATACTTCACAACTCTGTAGAGCGAGGAAAACTTTTCATTTGTGTCCCTTGTCTCAAACAATAAATCTTGTAATATCTACTTTGCATTGATTTCGCGAAATTTAAAATGTCCAATTTCCAATTTCCACACACACACACACACACACACACACACACACACACACACACACACACACACACACACACACACACACATATTTAAATATATTTTCCCCACTCTTTATCTGTGCCTAAATCAAAACGTAGATTCCGTATATATATATATATATATATATATATATATATATATATATATATATATACATACATATATATATATATATATATATATATATATATATATATATGCCTTAAATTTTTTTAAACAAAAATATTTAATATATTAAAATTTCGGTAATATTCATTTACCAATAAAATGAAAGTCAAAATTAATTGACTCAATTAACTTAGCTTCATGATTTTCATTTTTCATAATTGAGCATGCATATATTTTCACAAAATCAAGACAATAAAATATAAAATAAGAACATCATATCGTGTATTTTCTCATGCGTTACAATTGTTTCGTAACTATTTGGATAAATATTCCAAAATAGCTACTCTTCAGACGGCGAAATACAATACATATATATATATATATATATATATATATATATATATATATATATATATATATATATATATATTTAAGCCCCCCTCTTTGGGTAGAGCACTGTCGTAAATAATCTCACCCGCTACTTAACTGACTGAAAATGCGAAGCTCGTTGTTTGTTTGTCTACGAACATGCGATTTGAGCACTATAAAGGTGGTGGCGGGTGTCTATTTAAATAGACATTCCGACGAGTTATTTATGGGCGTCAATTCCATGGTCGAGTGGGAGAACCGCCAACCGTCAACACGACGGTTCTAGGTTCAATCCTTGGGTTGGGAGAGATGCTAGTCTAGCGGCACTGAATGTATGTCGATGACTACATATATATATATATATATATATATATGATTATGTTCATAATCCCTATTTTAAGCGATTAAGCAGTTGGACTCACCTCTATACCATTTTTCTATTTTATTTTTGTTTTTTATTTTTTCGATTGCATCCGAATTTTATTAAATTCGAAAATAATACACACGCGCGTGTGTGCATGTGTGCGCGCGCACACACACACACACACACTTTTGTATGTATGCTTGAATTTGTCGATTCATATTGATATGTTTCAAGTTGCTCGATAAATAGCATTATATATCCAGTGGTATTTGCTACATAGACGTTTCTATCAACAGGCCATACAAAAGAGGAAGGTTGCTCGTCACCGAGCAGGGTTATAACGAAGATGAAAAATGATGCTTTTAGAGCGTGTGTACCCTTTATCCCTTACCAGTTCACCAAATGACCACATGCTTTCAGAATAGTAAACTTATATTGTTCGAACTGGTTTCGTCACACTGTAAGTCGACGATTTTAATTTCGAATATATTTGAAAAAAAAAATTATCTGTAAACGTTTACGTAATTTTAATTGTAAACAAAAAATTCATGACATTTGTAAAATGTGCAGCTCATATATCGGTCAGCGAATATTTTATAAACATCAACAGTATTAGCAAACCCGGGAGATATACACACACACTAAGGCGGAGTGTGTACAAATATTTATTCGTGCAAACATGAATTCGTTCATTGGAAACCACAAAGTACAGATATACTTACGTATATGAAATACACACATATACGCAGATTAGAACGCATACTGTTATACAACGCACACACTTACAAGGAGAGAACTTGAATGTCTACTGGAGAGAACTTGAATGCATACTAGAAACTCTATCTTCGAGTTTCTAGGGTCTCTCTGTACAGGAGTTTGTCAAGACAATCTTGCATGAGAATTGTTCCCTCTACAAGTAAACCCTGATTAAATATTAAATGTTACATAGTATTCGAAGCCCAAACAAACTCCCTTAGGTATCGCTATGCTATACTATCTTCGAAAATTTGAATGCCCACTTGAGAGAACTTGAATGTCTATTGGCCAGAACTTGAATGCTTACTGGAGTGAACTTGTATGCTTACTGAAGATAGATTGAATGCTTACTGGAGAGAACTTGAATGCCTACTGACCAGAACTTGAATGCCTACTGGCCAGAACTTGAATGCTTACTGGAGTGAACTTGTATGCTTACTGAAGATAGATTGAATGCTTACTGGAGAGAACTTGAATGCCTACTGACCAGAACTTGAATGCCTACTGGCCAGAACTTGAATGCTTACTGGAGTGAACTTGTATGCTTACTGAAGATAGATTGAATGCTTACTGGAGAGAACTTGAATGCCTACTGACCAGAACTTGAATGTCTACTGGCCAGAACTTGAATGCTTACTGGAGTGAACTTGTATGCTTACTGAAGATAGATTGAATGCTTACTGGAGAGAACTTGAATGCCTACTGACCAGAACTTGAATGCCTACTGGCCAGAACTTGAATGCTTACTGGAGTGAATTTGTATGCTTACTGAAGATAGATTGAATGCTTACTGGAGAGAACTTGAATGCCTACTGACCAGAACTTGAATGTCTACTGGCCAGAACTTGAATGCTTACTGGAGTGAACTTGTATGCTTACTGAAGATAGATTGAATGCTTACTGGAGAGAACTTGAATGCCTACTGACCAGAACTTGAATGCCTACTGGCCAGAACTTGAATGCTTACTGGAGTGAACTTGTATGCTTACTGAAGATAGATTGAATGCTTACTGGAGAGAATTTGAATGCCTACTGACCAGAACTTGAATGCCTACTGGCCAGAACTTGAATGCTTACTGGAGTGAACTTGTATGCTTACTGAAGATAGATTGAATGCTTACTGGAGAGAACTTGAATACCTACTGACCAGAACTTGAATGCCTACTGGAGAGAACTTGTATGCTTGCTAAAGATAGATTTAATGCCTACTGGCCAGAACTTGAATGCTTACTGGAAAGAACTTGAATTCCTACTAAAAAGAACTTGAATGCCTACTGGAGAGGACTTGAATGTTTACTAGATACTGTCCTCGAATGTCCAAGATCTATCTGTACAGAGGTTTGTCATGAAAACCTGGCATGAGGATAGTTTTCCCTCTACAAGTAAATCCTGACTAAATATTCCAAATAGCATCGTATTAGAAACGCAAAGAACACCCCCTCGGTACGTTTATCCTACACTGACTTATACGAGGGTTGATGCACCTTCTCTAAGTCATGTTGCTAATAGAAACAACACTAAAGTGGTTACTCAACTAGACTAGATGAATTCTTGTTCTGGAATCCAGTAAGACCAATAGACCAAAAACAAAAGATATACTATATTTAAATGGGTCTGGAATCCAGTAAGGTCAAGTGACCAAAAGAAAGATAGACTATCATGTAGTTAACCGGTCAATAAGTGAGAGGAAAAGTAATATTCCTAACTTGGCCTTCGGGCCAAGATCACAGTGTAGTATCTGTTCTGATGCTACCTTTTCTGTCCTTGGTCAGTGGAGAATAAATCTTTTATGACTGAGACAATTTTTATTTTTGTTCCTATCCAGAGTGCCCATTTTTGGAGAGCTGGATTCTCCCCACATAAAAAAAACCCCGACCTTGTGTCTAACTCTGCCCTCGTGGGGAAGCAAGTAAATAAGAGCTCAACGTTTGAAGGATAAAAGAAAACTGTAATAGAAGATTCGACTATCTATGCATCTCATGTGGAGATCAAGTGTTAGCCCTAGGATGAGGTTCCCTTGATTTCTGAAAACATTGACGGAAGAAAACTGAAACAAAAAAGAAAAACACAAACATATAACACACGTAAGTATGTCATGGCGGCTGTGGCTAATGACATTGATTGAAAAGTATTGTGCCAAGTTCGAATCCATTTCGTTCCACAGAAGCAATTACATCAAACTCACTTTTATTGGCCTTTTGGTCAAGATCAAAGTGTAGTATCTGTTCCGGCAGATGCTGCACTTAAGATAATTTGTACCAGTCAATGGAGGGGAAACCCTCTATACTGGGACAATTATTATTTTTGGTAACCAGAGTGACCCCTTTTAGGGGAGCTGGTTTTTACCTCACATTAAAAACGGCCTTGTGCCTAATTTGCTCAGTGGGGGAGCAAATAAACACCATCTGTTCCGGCAGATACTGCACTTAAGATACTTTGTACCAGTCAATGGAGGGGAAACCCTCTATACTGGGACAATTATTATTTTTGGTAACCAGAGTGACCCCTTTTAGGGGAGCTGGTTTTTACCTCACATTAAAAACGGCCTTGTGCCTAATTTGCTCAGTGGGGGAGCAAATAAATACCATCTGTTCCGGCAGATACTGCACTTAAGATAATTTGTACCAGTCAATGGAGGGGAAACCCTCTATACTGGGACAATTATTATTTTTGGTAACCAGAGTGACCCCTTTTAGGGGAGCTGGTTTTTACCTCACATTAAAAACGGCCTTGTGCCTAATTTGCTCAGTGGGGGAGCAAATAAATACCATCTGTTCCGGCAGATACTGCAAGCTATGACTAGCTAGGACTAGCTATGACTAGCAAAGACCAGATGTGGGGGCAACCCCACATGCCTGACCTTTAACCAGCTCCCATTTCCCACCTCTCAGGAGCTGGTCCCCTTTTTCTCTTCCCCCTCCCTTCACTCCTCACATTAAAAATCGGCCTTGTGCCTAATTTGCTCGGTGGGGGAGCAAATAAATACCATCTGTTACGGCAGATACTGCAAGCTATGACTAGCTATGACTAGCTATGACTAGCAAAGACCAGATGTGGGGGCAACCCCACATGCCTGACCTTTAACCAGCTCCCATTTCCCACCTCTCGGGAGCTGGTCCCCTTTTTCCCTTCCCCCTCCCCTCACTCCTCACATTAAAAATTGGCCTCGGTGGGGGAGCAAATAAATACCATCTGTTCCGGCAGATACTGCACTTAAGATAATTTGTACCAGTCAATGGAGGGGAAACCCTCTATACTGGGACAATTATTATTTTTGGTAACCAGAGTGCCCCCTTTTTGCCTACTTTTAGGGGAGCTGGTTTTTACCTCACATTAAAAACGGCCTTGTGCCTAATTTGCTCAGTGGGGGAGCAAATAAATACCATCTGTTCCGGCAGATACTGCAAGCAAAGACCATATGTGGGGGCAACCCCACATATAAGACCTTGGTCAATGTAGGGGCAACCCTTCATACCAATTGTCACTATCCAGCTCCCCTACTCCCCGGGGAGTTGGTCCCCATTTCCCCTTCATTCCTCACATTAAAAATCGGCCTTGTGCCTAATTTGCTCGGTGGGGGAGCAAATAAATACCATCTGTTCCGGCAGATGCTGCAAGCTATGACTAGCTATGACTAGCAAAGACCAGATGTGGGGGCAACCCCACATGCCTGACCTTTAACCAGCTCCCATTTCCCACCTCTCAGGAGCTGGTCCCCTTTTTCCCTTCCCCCTCCCTTCACTCCTCACATTAAAAATTGGCCTTGTGCCTAATTTTCTCGGTGGGGGAGCAAATAAATACCATCTGTTCCGGCAGATGCTGCACTTAGGATGATTTGTGCCAGTCAATGGAGGGGAAACCCTCTATACTGGGACAATTATTATTTTTGGTAACCAGAGTGCCCCCTTTTTGCCTACTTTTAGGGGAGCTGGTTTTTACCTCACATTAAAAACGGCCTTGTGCCTAATTTGCTCAGTGGGGGAGCAAATAAATACCATCTGTTCTTCAGATGCTGCACTTCTATTTCTTGTTCTCTTTCGGTGGAGGAGAAATCCTTCACGACTGAGACAATTTTTATTTTTGTACCTTTTCTCCACGTTAAAAAACGCCCCTGGTGTCTAACTCTGTCCCGTGGGGAGGCATAGTAAATAGGTACATCAAACTCACGCGTGATCTTGCGTCCAACCTCTTAGGAAGAAGATAAGTAAAATAACACGCGTATATGTATCGCGTAGGCACACACGCACACGCACACACACCCACACGCGCGCGTGCGCGCGCACACACACACACACGCGCGTGCGCGCGCGCACAGTCCCCATTTCCAATGAGTGATTTTTCTGACAAAGGGTGAAGAAAAAGCTGCTTTCTAGGTCGGTAGTACTTTGTAAAGAGTAGCCTGAGATGTCGCAAAATGTCTGTTTCTATGTCTATCCTTGTGGTCATGTCACTAGTAAGGGTGCTGACGGTAAACGTTTCATCTGGGCTGACGTTACCCGCCTGATAGTCAGGGACCCGAACCTTGGATTAACCACTAAGGAGGCTGTCCTATCAGCAGATGCAAAGTACTGGGGCTGCTGTATTGCCATTTGGTGAATGGATTCTGGACCATACAGGAGTTTCTGGTAGGACCTCTCGATGCCATACTAGTGGGTAATTGTTTCGGCTTTACCTTATCACGTGCCACACACACACAAAAAAAAAAAGAAAATTCTTGTCTTTTTCTCTCTTATTTTCCCTCTCTGTCCTGCTCGAACCAAGTCTACCGACCTGCTCCACAAACCCCAAAGCCTCAATCATGACTGTACACGCAATAACCCTTATCCCTGAGTGGCCTTCGGGCCTTGATAAGTGGTGACTCCATGTAAAAAAAAACAACAGAAAAAACACGTATAGAACCCACACATAATGTACATTATATAACACACACACATAAAACACACACACATATAACACATGAAATTATGCATATAAGATACACACACACATAACACACACGTATAACGCACACGTATAACACTCACAAATCATAAGCATATTTACATATCTAAACACGCACATATACATGTAACATACACGCTTACACATATGAAACTCACACATGTATAAAAGCAACACGTGAAATAGAACACACATATTTATATAACACACAGTCTTACATACAAAAAAGAGAGAACTTGAATGTCTACTAGATTCTCTCCTCGAGTGGCTAAGGCCTCACTGTACAGGGATTTATCAGAAACTGCCATTAGGATACTTTTCCCTACAAGTAAACCTGACAAAATATTAAAAATCCCACAGTATTCGCAGCCCAAATAAGATCTCCTCACTATCGATAATAATAATAGTTATAGCCCGAAGCTGGATACTCCACCAAACTAGATAAATTCTTAGAAGATACACTATAATATATTTAAATGGTTAATTGGGGAGAGGAAAATTATGTTCTCAATTTCTTTACTAATTTAGATTTTGAGAGATAAAGACTTTAATGGAGTATTCGAATATCTATGTATCTCATATAGAGTTCAAGTGTTAGCCCCAGGTAAGGGGGTCCATTGATTTCTGAGAACTTCGCATGAAAGAAAAAAAATACACGCATAAAACATGCACACATATAATACTCATAATATTACGCACACATTGATGACATATTCAGACATTATAACCCATATATATATAAAACACACAAACAATTATAACACACACGTGTGTGTATGTATATATATATATATATATATATATATATATATATATATATATATATATATATATATTAATGCACACACACATATATACATATACATACATATATATATATCTATATATCTATATAAATACACACACATACATATATACTTATACATACATATATATATATATCTATATATCCATATATCTATACATACATACATACATATATGTATATATATATATATATATACGTATAGACACACACACACACACACACACACACACACACACACACACACACACACACATATATATATATATCGTTGGCATTTGTTGATAAACAAACGATGCAACCACTTTAAAAATAGTAAATATTTTATCAATGTTAAACTTTGAATCGGAGAGAACAACACGAAGTAATATGAAGTGCTTACAAAATACTTGAAGATGTTGTTTACATATCAAAATATAAACAAATGCGCACGTTTAAAAACAGAAAATGTTCGATATATATATATATATATATATATATATATATATATATATATATATAGAGAGAGAGAGAGAGAGAGTGAAATGAAAAGGAACAAACCGAGTTATGTGTTCATCAACGTTTCGTCTTTATTTCATCCAGAGGAATCTCGAAATAAAGACGACACGCTGCTGAACGAATATATATATATATATATATATGTATATATATATATATATATATACACCTCAAATGACCTTGTAACGAGTGATGTAACTACTTTCCGGTTTACGACACCCGGTTGCGAATGCGCGCATAAACATCAACCATAACAACATAAACAAATAAACATAAATCGCTTCTTTTGCAGATTTTGACCTGCGCACTGAAATATTAACGTTATTATTTCGAAATTATTATTTAACATGGGAAGAGTGGGGGCGTTTTGCAACTATTCTTTATTACAACTATACTGTCGCTATTTTCTTACAACTAAACAACTTTTACCCGTTGACAAACATAAGAACAATTGTAGTAAAGCCAAGACTACTACTACTACTACTACTACTACTACTACTACTACTACTACTAATACTCTCTATCCGTCCCTTTTCCTTCCTTCCATCCTTCTTTTTTTATTCTTTGTTTACATTTCTATATACAAAATAGTTGTGTGGGAACGGCGAATTTGTTGACACATTTACTAATCTGTTTTATTAGTTTTATTTTATTTTATTTTATTTATTTAGGTTTCATTTTTTTGTTTCAGGTTTTATATATTTTTTTTTTTTTTAGATTTTAAGTTTCTATAACTTGGTTGAAGGATTCCAATATGGCTTTTTCATTCTTCTATTTCTCATCGGTAGGTTCATGTGCGTTCTTGTTGCTAAATGACTTTCGTCGGCGTTCGATTCGTAGGAAAATCATGTTTAATTTTCGATTTTTGAGCGATTATTCGGAAAAACATGTAACTTTACATGAATAGGTAGGATTTTTTTTTCATGTTTGAGTGATCCGCCTGTGCATATTCATTTTAATATACTTTCATAGAAATGTTTCTGTTATGTCAAAAAAAAACTTTTTTTTTAGGTCACAAGTGTCACGCTCATACATGAATTCCAAAGCTAATATAACATACTGACCCAACGGGTCACGGGGTGGGTCTAGTATATATATATATATATATATATATATATATATATATATATATAAATCATTCGTTGACATCTATGCTGATGACACGACCATCTACGGCAACACATCAAAGGCTGTAAATGACAAAGTTCTCTCTGATTCTCTCTCCTCTGATCTCGAGCGCGTGGTTCAGTGGGGGAAGATGTGGCTGGTTACCTTTAATGCATCTAAAACCAAACTCCTATCCTTACATCATCAGCGCTCTGATCCCCATCTGGCATCAATTGTGATGGATGGCTCTCGTCTGGGTGAGGCCCCGTGTTTTGACAAGCTTCTGGGTTTGACCTTTACTCCTGATCTGAAATGGAACACGTACATCAAGTCTGTTGCTAAGGTCGCTGGAAAGATAGTGGGATCCTTCTACCGCCCCAGAAAATATCTCACTACTGATGCAATTCTCTATCTATATAAAAGCCAAGTACGTCCAAGGATGGAATACTGTTGCCTATCCTGCCTTGACAGAGTACAAAATAGACTTCGTGGCTTAGTGGGGGATGCCCTTTTCTCTACCCTGCAACCTCTCTCCCACAGAAGAGACGTTGCGGCCTATCCTTGTTTTATCGTTATTTCCATGGCAGGTGCTCGTCTGAACTCCAATCTTTGGTCGTCCCCTCGCCAATCTTTCACGAAAAACACCCGTCTAGCTGAATCCGCTGTGAAAAATTTCCCCCACTCTATATCTGTGCCTAAATCAAAACGCGGATTCCATGAACAAGGCTTCTTTCCTAGAACTGCACGCCTGTGGAACTCTGTTCCGTCTGCCTGCTTCCCACCGGGCTACAACTTGGATGTGTTCAAGTCCAACGTTAACAAATTCCTAATGAACCGCCCCCTTAAGTAAACGCTTCATCAAATCTCCACACTAACGTAATGTACTTGCAATAACCTTTATCCCTGAGTGTCTTCCGGGCCTTGATAAGTGGTGATCACTGTGTAATACATACATATATATATATATATATGTATATATATATATATATATATATATATATATATATATATATATATATATATATATATATATAGATTGGAGGTGGAAGGACCTGAACACTCAACGTTTCGCCCGATTTATATTTATGGAGGCTTTTTCAAGAGGGATGACCATCCCTCTTGAAAAAGCCCGTATATATATATATATATATATATATATATATATATATATATATATATATATATATATATATATTATTTTTTAAAAACAGTAATCTACGGACACGCGTATTTCAGATCCCTACTCCTCATCAGCGTAGCTTGACTGTTGGTAGGATTCGTTTTTATCGTTCATCTGTTTAAGTGGTTTTTGTTTTGATTTGATACTATTTTTAAAAAATAATAAATAAATAAATAAATAATATGCCCAAATAAAAAATGGGCGACTTTCTAAGAAAAACACCAGTTTTCCGAGGCGGAGACATAAACATTACTATCGTTTAAAAAAATCAAAGCAAAAACCACTTATATATATATATATATATATATATATATATATATATATATATATATATATATATATATATATATATATATATATATATATATATATGATTAATTTAATGATTTTAATGATTTTGAACTCATTCTATTTGTTATTTTTTCCAAGGAATTCTGCCTTTTGGATCATTTTCGACCATTTGGAACTTACCTGTTGGATTGGAAATTTTTGATTCGACCATGTTTGGATTTCAACATTCTTGGATTTTTTACCCTTCACCGGACTATCCGTTCATGTGAAATCTTGTTATCATTTTTCTTTTACGTCCTACTCCCCTTACTTCACTTTTTTTTTAACCAAGTAAGATCTGTGACTTAATTGTAGTTTCACTAAATATTTTTGCATGCAAAATCCGATCCCGCATTTTGCTAATTCCTGCCCTCTGATGAGAAGGAGAGTATTTCTTCGAAACTCCGCGGATTAAGGACTATCCACTTATCTTGTGCTTCCTTTTTAAAATTAAATATGTTTTTAACTCTTTTTCAAGATGTCTTTTAACATGTTTTATTAATCATTTGTTCATATACATATATATATATATATATATATATATATATATATATATATATATATATATATATATATATAATTACTTTATTTAATAACATAAATTAATATACGAAAGTATAAATTCATGCGGAAACTTTAAGTATTTACTTCAACAGTGCTCAATACGTAGGTAGAGCTAGGTAGTAAGTTATAAATATATATGGCAATTAAGCTACGCATATATATATATATATATATATATATATATATATACATATATATATATATATACTAGCAAAGATACCCGTGCTTCGCACGGAGCTTTGTTGCGCACTCGGGTACCAAAATCTGTGGGCACCTTTCCAGTAAGTTGATGTTGTAAGAGCAACGATTGCATAAGGTGATTAACATTTTAACTACCTCTTGTAGTGACTGAAATTCAATCAGGAACTTCACAAAACATTTTCATCAAAAAGGAAGGTTACTTGATGTTACATAGTAAATTTTTCATTGAAGTAATTTTCAACTCTTGCTTAAATTTTATCTTGCACATTCAATACTAAAAACTTACCACAATCAGATCATGTCAGTTTTTCCTCATATCCATTTCTCGAACTTTTCACTGAAGAGCCTCAGGGTAAACTACATTTCTGCTGCTTTGATTTGGAGCCAGAATGTAGAGTTTTTCTGAACTTCCTGTCCGGCTGATGAAGACGTAGAACATACCGTGACTGAAGCAGTCTGATGTCAAGTCTACGCCAATGGTGTTAAATGTCTGACCTTGACTTTTGTTTATGCTCATTGCAAAACACACCTTCACAGAAAATTGGAGTCTCCGGAATTTAAATGGAAGTTCTGAGTCCGATGGAACTAAGGGGATCCTTGGCAGTAGAACGGTTTCGCCTTTGTAGGGACCACAGGAAATGGTGGCCTCAAGTACATTGGTGTGCAATCTGGTGATAACACATCTGGTTCCGTTTGTTGTTTTTGGCGGTTCCAAGGATCGAAGAATCATGATTGGCGATCCAATTTTGAGATTTAAAATGTGTGGAGGCATTCCAGATATCTCCAAAGAGTTTAAAAACTCCACAGGGTAGTGAACAGCTTCATATTCATTAGTAGCCGAATCAACTGACTTGTATTGCTTTGTGTCTCCTGGAAATTCATCCATTATTGAATTGTTCAAATGATTCACATTGCTGTTTAATGGCGAAATAATAGCCCTCTCAGCAAGCCAATCCGGTGATTTTCCATTGTTTTGCAGGTCTGGGTACACTTTGTCTTTCAGTTGCTTCTGATTACCGACACATTTACCAAGCGCAGTTGGAATCTTAATTGTGTCAGGTGAAGAAGTGATAGGAAACTGACCATTACCGATTTGGAGAAGCAATTTTGAGAAGTCTGCTGCAGCTGTGTTATCAGAGATATAGGCTCTCATATTAGTAGTCAGTCTCTTCACTATAACGTGCCTCCAGAGATAGGATTGTTTCAAACTTGCATTGACAATGTTAGCCCTTGTGCCATTTTTAACCACTGGGAGGATTTGACGGAAATCACCGCAAAATAAGGTTGGAATGCCACCCATGGGATTCTTGTTTCCTGTGATGTCTTGAAGTGTTCGGTCAATTGCTTCATAAGCACTCTTGTGCGTCATTGGGGCTTCGTCTACAATGATTGCAGAGGTGTCTCTAATTACATTTGCCAAGGCTGAGTTACCAGTAATTTTGCAAACTGGCTGATCCATTCGATGAGTATCCAAGGGTACTTTAAAAGTGCTGTGAAGAGTGCGGCCACCTTGTAGTAGAGTAGCAGCAATGCCACTGGATGCTGTTGCAAGCACAATCTTTCTCATGGATCTAATCTTTGCAAGGATCAAATTGATCACAAAAGTCTTGCCCGTACCACCTGGAGCATCAAGAAACATCATGTTTTTGTTCATTTCACCTTGTGCTTCCAACATTGCCATGAATGAATTGTAAACTTCTCTTTGAGAATCGGTCAGTTTTTCTTGCATATTTTCTGCTTGTAGGGAAAGTTCTTCAAGATTATAAGTAACTTCACGTTGATACTCTCTCGCGAGTCTTTCATCTCTCCCTTGCGTTGGTGCAGGTAATCTATAGCTTGCCAATGGTTGACCGCACATAAGGAGAACTTTTTCTTCAATTAGACAAAGAGTTTTATTGTAGATGTCCTCATTAAAATCTGCTTCTGGATTGTTAACTTCTTGCCTGTATCTGTGAAGAATGTCTTCAGATATTACATCACGAAAAGCCATCCAGATCTCAAGAGGATTTCTTGGCTCACAGGCTGTTAAAATTATCACAAATAGGCTTCGCAAATTTGAAGGTGATTGAGTGGCACTTGCCTCTCCTACTGCTTGATGCAAGTGATGGTCATTTTCTAGAAGGCCTTGAGCAAGGAACGCCGCTCTGTATGTTTCAAACACCTGACCATTGTATGCTCGCAAATTTTGAAATGAAGTTGGACCAGCAACCTCATTGAGCAACAGGCGTAAGAAATAACACTCCCCTGCTTTTGGACTAATCGTGTAGATTCTCCCAATGCATGGTGCCTTCCATACATCATCATTTTCAGTACCTTCAACTTGTACCCCACGCATTCTTCTCATCCATTTCTTTGTCGATTTGTTCCAAGTGTAAAACTCAGGGACTTCTACGTATTTGAGACCCCTTGCAAAGTCATCCTCATGGCAGAGTTGAAAAAATGCTGTCAAAGTTGTGGCAGGCGGTGGACCTTGGGTTCGTTCCAGAGCAGTATCAGCTGAGAACATGACATGCTGCCCATTTTCAAGATGAACAGAAAGTTGTACAATTGGGGGGAAATGTTCATGGATGGGATGTTCCAATATCCTCCAGGCCGCCTCTGAACTGCCGACATACCTTGCATTCTGGAACTGCTGGATCTCATCCACAATGTGACTTTGTACTTGGCCTTGTTGGTTAGCTGCTCCATCAGTTCTTTGTAGTTCAAACACTGCTTGATCACATCCTTTATTCGCGTATTTGAGGACATATTTGATGCTTTGGATCGAGCTGCAAATTTCTACGTTAATGTGAGCGTTGAACTGCTGAAGGAGGACCTTGTTGTACGGAACAATCCACTGGTTTGTTATTTCTTGATTAACATACCGACCATTTCTCTTCATCCTTATTGTACCAGTCTGGCCTCCATCTTCTGGTTTTCTTCGCCTGTACTTGGGGTAAGAGTCTTGGCCTTGCTCGGTACACTGAAGAAATTCTTTTGGGTATTTTTTGGAACATTTGTTGTCAATCATACATGGACAATTTGGATTAAATGGTCCACAAGGTCCATACACCATATGTGCCATCACTTTAGCATGAAGATCAGGATCTTCCTCTTTGTCAGGGATCTCTGCAGATATGCAGAGATCCATTTTTTCTGGTAGAAGTTTGTCCTCTGGGGCCTGCCAGGTGAGGATGTGTGCATGCGGCAGTCCTCTTTTTTGATATTCAATACTGTACAAGAAAGCCCTCAACCTGCCAAATCCTCCCTTTTTAATAAATTCAAGTAACTTTTTTAGCTTCTGCCTGAAAACCCTGGCAACAATATCTGGACGATCCTGAGAGTCTTGTCCTTGAAGACAATTTTCTGTAATTTCTGTCCACTTTGGATTTGTTGTGAACGTGATGAAGAGGTCGGCTCGGCCCATTCGCCGAACATATGCCATGGCATCACTTTGACGCTCAAACATGTATCGAGGGCCTCCTGTATAAGTTGCCGGAAGTACAACTCGTTGACCAAACTGTTCTGGATTCCCATCCTCCCTAAGAATTGAATCTCTCAAGTTGCTATAATTGTCAGCTCTCAGGGTCTGTTGCTCACGCCTCAGGAACTGTAAACGTTCTGTTTCAATCTTGCAGTACACATCCACCAGCCATTGTTGAAATAGCCTTCGGTACCAGAGAAAATAGTTTCCAGGCCGAGTCATTAAATGGTACGAATAAAATTGCTGTTGGGTAACTTTTCGCCCATTGGATGCCTTCATGTAGATGTTGTAAGATGGAGAACCATAGGGGTACATTAACGGGTACATTAAAGTATCGTAGAGGGGATGTAGTTCGGAGATCCATTTTAATGTATCATTTCTAAAACGCAAGACAATATCCCGGTTAGCTGTTGGTTCATTCTCCATTAATATTCCAATCTCATACGTTATTGTTGGAGCATTGAATCGCCGTGGATGCTCTTCTTGCGGCCTTCGGTCTTCCCTTATGACAACTTTATGTTCTACCAAGTGTTCTTCTTCAATCCTCTCCTTTGTTGTTTTCAGCTGACAAATGAAGCTGTTGTTCTCATGTAAAAATTCAGTCAGACTTTGGAGAATGTCTCTATTGAGTCTACTGTCACGTCCCCGATTATGTAGTTCCTCTTCCAGACTATCCAAGAAGTAGACTTGAATAAACTTTGCTGTTTCATCTTCAGGTGGTAAAAGACTCCCAATCTGGTGGCAAACCTGGCCTCGAATTCTAAAAGAAGGATTCCACCCATGTACTGCCGCAATTTTGTGACCAAATGATGTCATTGCAAAACAATTGTTATAACTGCGTAGATTTTGCAGAAAATCTTTAGAGATGGGATCATTGCCGGAGAGCAAATCTTGAAGCAACTGAGGCAGTGGTGGAAAGCTACAAGCACAACTTTGCCAGAAGAACAACAACAACCAGGGGTTTCTCCTTTAAATTTTACAGCTGAGCAATGTTGACATACTTTGTCCATTTTTCCTATATCAGCTGTAGTGAGAGAGTCATTTTTGTTGTAGAGCAATCCTTTTCTATTGCAGTGTTCTATTTCATGGTGTCTCAAAGCATTCATTCGTTGTCTAGCTGCCTCGTTTTCTGTCAATTGCTGGGGCAAAGTCATACTCTCTCTCCATGCAGCCTCTCGTTGCCCTTGGTATAGGCGAAAGCTTCGTTGGGTTTCCGATTCATTCTGATGTCGTTGAGCCACTCTCAACTGACCTTGTGTACGTCTACTTACCTCATATAATTCATTCGATCGTAATATTGCTTCTCTTTCCAGTGCATATCTTTGCCTTTCTTGAATTTCATCTTGTGATGAATTTAACCGCCTTACAGCATGTCTAGTTCTGTCAGCTTCACGTTGGGGTTCTCTTTCCAAATCTGACAGTCTTGCTCTCCTTTCTCTTTGACGTATCCTGTTAAGTTCTAGACGTCTTTCTCTATCTGAATTGTTTTCATTGGAGCGAATTGCAGCAACTCTTAGTCTATTAGCTTCCAATCTTTCCATTCTTTCTTCCTCACTTTCGTTTCTACTTCGTTTGGGTGGCATAATTTCGGTTTTAAACGGAATTGTTTAACGATATTAATGATTGTAAATTAATTAAGCGTAAAGGAAATGTATACTAACTGAAATGGACGAACTATAAATAATATTTCTGAATAGTACAATTATAAACAATTATATTGTACCTATTTACTATGCCTCCCCACGGGACAGAGTTAGACACCAGGGTCGTTTTTTAACGTGGAGAAAAGGTACAAAAATAAAAATTATCTCAGTCGTGAAGGATTTCTCCTCCACCGAAAGAGAACAAGAAAATGAAGTGCAGCATCTGAAGAACAGATACTACACTTTGATCTTGACCAAAAGGAATGAATAAAAGCGACCTACGTGTGACTCATTACTTCCGGGTGTAAACGTCACAGTCTAAAAGTAATAATTAAAAAAAAAAAGTAAATGTAAAATAAATGTAATACCAACTTAGGTTAACTAAGTAAACAGTACAATTAAAACAGTTCTATTAAAACAAATAATTACTAAGATCTAGGTAATTGTTAGTCTCATTGTTATGGTTTTAAAGAAAAAAATGTGTAAAAAAAGTTCTGCTTTTGTGAGTACGTGTATTTCTTTTAAATTACATAACCTTTTTATTTTATTATTTTAAATTTATATATTTTGTTAGTAAACTGGAAGAAATTCAGTTGAATAAAACCTTGTTCGTGTTCTTTACGTTAAACTCATATTTTTATAAAAGGTTCATCCGGTTTAAAGAAAGCACTAAGTTTAAATAAGACTGGAAATAACTAATTCAATATATAAATAGAAAAATGAAATAAATATAAGCTTTAAGTCTTAAGATAGTAATAATCAAAATGTAATAAATTATTTGTAGTTCAAATCTATGATAAGACAGGCTTTCGAAATAGGCTCGACCAGAAAGATTAAATTGGAACGAAATTATAATCTCCGTGCCATTTTCAAAACAACCCCACAAAAGTAACGGTATCCTGCAGTTGGTTAAATGACAATGGTTGTAAGAAAAATGTAAAAGAAAATGCGCTTATCTGTTTATTTTGACCTGTTTTATTTAATTAAAAAAAAATTGGCTATAACTGGAAGAGAGCGTTATGTTTTGGGGGTTGTTTAAAAAATAGAATGGAAATAAAGTTAGTTCCGTTTTAATTGTGTTTAATTGCGGCAAGCGCTAACAAAATCGAAAAATCACTGTTTACATTCGAAATGTTAACTTTTATAGGTTTACAGGTTTGCTGACAAGGCTGGGGGTGTTTAATACAATTATTTTACTAAATTGATTTTTTTCATTTAAAAATAAAATTATTTCTTTTTTAATAAAGTTTTATTTTAAAATATTTGTTTTTGTTTATTTATATAAAATTTCGATAGTTGAATTGTATTCTTTCAATTATATTGGCAAGTAAAATATAAAAGATTAAAACGGAACGAAATTGAAATTTCCATTACATTTTCAATACAATCCCAAAACATAAAGCTTTCCTCGCCAATGAATTGTTTTGATAATATACGTAAAGTGAAATAAATCGAATATAAAATTAAATGAAAATATATTAAATAATTAAATGTTAAATAGATTTTGTAAATAGTACAGTTGAAATGATTAGAATATTTCCAATATGTAATAAGGTCGAGGTAATTAGTTAAAGAGATTTAATATAATGTGATATGCAAATGAGCATAAGTCATTCGATATGGGGGTGGTTTGTAGACTAGTATATAAAGAAATTAGGCATAGATTCTTATGTCTCCTATAACAGAAACATCCTAAAATGGGTTCTAATGTTTCTCTACCAGGAGAGATCTACCCTCTTACCTCCTTTATATTTCGTTGATGATGGAGAGCTGTACACACAGACAGAAACACACGAACCCTATTACTTTATAAAAATATAGATATAGATATACAATATTTATTATGACACTATATATACATATTTCAAGGTCGTACCATTGGTTTCGATACACCGAAAACAGTAATAATATACTGTGGAAAATCGGTATAATCTCTTCGGCGACAAAGAAAAATCTGGAACTAATGCTAAATGAACGAACATAGAAGAAACGCGTTTCTGGCTCTCTCGCTCTCTCTCTTTATATAAATATATATATATATATATATATATATATATATATATATATAGAGAGAGAGAGAGATAAATAGATAGATGAATATATATATATATCTACGTTATATATATATAAAGAGAGAGAGAGAGAGAGAGAGAGAGTATGCGAAAAATAGATTATGTAAATAAAATTGAACAAATTATAACATTTATTGATATATCAATTTGGAAATATCAAATATTTAAGATATCACTGAATAATATATCAGCAATTATTGGATGTTTCAGAATTTAAGGAATTTTTTATGCAACATTTCACACTTGTATTGTTTACGTGGATTTAAGTTTCAGCTTTTGGCCTTCCAGATTATTGTTAATTGATCGGGCATTTAGTTGTGTGTCCGCTGATACTTTTGTCCGCTTTCAATTGTTTAGTTTTATTCAGCTGACGGTTCACCCATGTTTCATCCATTTTCGGATATATAACCTTTTTTTTTTGTTATATTGAAATTGTTGCAAACAATATTCTGGGTATTCGACGCATTATGTTTTAAAAAATATTTTGTATTATTTAGTTCAAAGCAATACCCACATATATACATAATACAGAATATTTCGATAGGTACAATAATAGACGTCCGTGTTGGGTAGCAACAACTGATAACTGAGTAAGTAAACTGCTAAGGCTTCGCTATGAATTCAAACTTCCAACTCACAGTTTCAATTTACACAAAGAGCATCGCTTCATATGCTAATGGTAATTTGTATATCACTTCCCAACTGCTCAACCTAGGATAGGGAGTATTATAGTCACCACTTGTATTGTTTACATGTATTTCAGTTTCAGATTTTAACTTCCCAGATTATCGTTTGGAGTTAACTGATTGGATATTTAGCTATGTGTCCGTGGATACTTTTGTCGGCTTTCACTTGTTTAGTTTTATTCAGCTGATGGTTGATCCATGTTTCATCCATTTTTTGTTACGTTGAAACTGTTGCAAACAATGTTCTGGGTATTTGACGCATTATGTTTTAAACAATATTTTGTATTATTTAATGCAAAGCAATGCCCACATATATAAATAATATAGAATAGATTTATTTCGATAGGTACAATAATAGACGTCCGTGTCAGGTAGCAACAATTGATAACTGAGTAAGTAAACTGCTAAGGGTTCGCTATGAGTTCGAACTCCCAACTCACGGTTTCAACTTACATCTAACAGTTTTACTCTGTTTAAATATCCGTAAATTATAGTTGTGTGTTCGAGCCACATCCGGGCAGAATGACTGTGAGCAAACGCGGCACCCACTTTGAACACAGCATTCTCATTGGTAAATGTTCATGCAAAATGGTGATCGTATGTTACCTTCAACTCTTCTGCTACTCATGAAACTTCAATTTACTATCAGCCAGAACAAGTTTATAGATTTAATCACCTAAAAATGGAGAATAGTGTTTTTCTTTTAGAATACAAGTTGGATTTAAAAAAAGAAGTAGGTTTTCATACTTAATTTTATGTTTATTGGCTAGATAAATGCATCAAGCTTCTTGTAAAATAAACTTTATTTATTTTTATTCTTAAGAAAAAAAAAATTTCGTTACGCCACGCAGAGATTTATCAAAAAAGTTAGTTTTTTTTAATTTAAATTTTTTTTTTATTATTACATTTTCACCCCAAATAAGACACATTGCCACTTAGGTGTAGGGGGCTACTATCAGGGGCAACAACTACTGGGGTACTATGTAGGGATTTGGGCAGCAAGATGTCGGTTCACGTTGCACTTGAACTTCTGCACATCAGTACAGTTGGAGAAGCAGGGACCTGGAATGGAATTCCAAAGTCTAACGGTTCTGGGGAAGAAACTACTGGAGTAGAAAGATCTTTTACATCTAGAGATCTCTACAGTGTGGGGGTACAAGTGTTTGCAGTTCGTCAGAGCATTCAGCATTAAAATACTTGTAGAAAAGGCAGAGGGATGCAACATTGCGTCGATGGGACAAAGGCTGAAGCTTAGATGCCAGTTCAGGGCCTATCAGATTTGCGACTCTCAGCAAAACATCGACTTCAGCTTTGTTGTTGGAATTAAAAAAATAATAAACATAGTTTTTAAATGTAATGTTATGTTTATTCGCGAGATAAAAATGTACAAATAATACAATAATTTTTTTTCTGTAGAAATTTGTTTTATGGCGGAATTTAATTTGGTTCACTGGCATATTTTTTGTGCGAAACAAAGTGGCCGATTGAAATCTAACGTCCTGGCGTTCTGGCGTCCCAAAAAAGAATTACAGATTATTTTACGTTAAATTTATATTCAAACCTGATCTTACCTTCTAAATACTAAAATGATAGTTATTCTTTCCGTCAAGTTTTTTTTAGGGTTTCAATATTTCATTTTGGAATGGGGACTTAACTGAGAGTATTAATCTATAAATTTGTCATTATTATTATTATTATTATTATTATTATTATTATTATTATTATTATTATTATTGGTCCACACTAGTGGTATGAAAATTAGGAACTTTGTTGGAAAAAGTGTTGCATTTCGGCAGAACAACCTTTTCTGGAACAAACAGTCTCAGCTGTATAAAGAATTAAATGGTAGTAAACAGACAGGAAATAACAACACTCCAAATGCAAAAGATGCAAGGAAGTTCTGGAGTGGGATTTGGTCTGTCGAAGGGAGATATAATGAGAAGCCTAGCTGGTTGGAGAGGTCAGAGAAAGACTATCAGAAATGCAACAGATGAAGAACGTTGAGATAACCATCGATGACGTTAAGACTGGCATATGAAGGATGACAAACTGGAAGGCACCTGGTCCAGATGGAGTGATGGGCTTCTGGTTTAAACAGTTTCCATGCCTTTATCCACTTATAGCTGCTGCTCTGCAAAGGGTTGTAGAGTCGGGAGATGTCCCTGATTGGCTTGTGAAGGGAAGAACAACACTGATTAGGAAAGATCCTGCAAAAGGAACATATGCCGATAATTATAGACCAATTACATGTCTGCCATTGATGTGGAAACTGTTGACTGCAATATTTGCGGAAAAAAATTATGAACATCTAGAGAGTAATGGTGTTTTTCCTGACAAACAAAAGGGGTGCCGGAAAGGCTCGAGAGGTACCAAAGAGCAACTACTAATTGATAAAGCATTAATGCAGGATGCAAAGAAGAAGAACAGGAATCTGAGCGTAGCATGGATCGATTACAGAAAAGCTTATGACATGGTTTCTCATTCATGGATACGTGAAACACTATTGAAGATGAAGGTTGCTGAGAATGTGGTAGGGCTTTTGGAGACAAGTATGGCTCAATGGAAAACGGTGCTGACAGCAAACAGAGAGGAGATATGGAAGGTTGACATTAAACGTGGGATATTTCAAGGAGATTCCTTATCGCTACTTCTTTTTGTAATGATAATGATGCCACTGAGCATCCTCTTGAAGAGAGAAAAACTGGGGTATAACTTTGGATCTGGTGACAGACGCCTCAACCATCTACTGTTTATGGATGATTTGAAAAGATTCGGTAGAAATGAAAAGGAAATGGAGAGACTGGTAGAACTTGTGGGGACATACTTAGAAGACATTGGGATGGAGTTTGGGATTAGTAAATGTGCGGTGCTAGTGATGAAAAGAGGAGTAAAGGTTCATTCTAATGGAATAGTGCTGCCAAATGGAGAAATCAGGAAAGAAATAGAAGATACAGGGTATAAGTATTTGGGAGTGCTGGAGGGTGTAGGCATCATGAACAGAGAAATGAAGGAAAAAGTCAGGAAGGAGTATTTTAGAAGAGTGAAACTAATTGCAAAGTCGAAACTGTACGGAGGAAAACTAATGAAAGCAGTAAATGCATGGGCAGTCAGTGTTTTGAAATACAGTGCGTGAATTTTAGAATGGTCTGATAAGATTGGTTGGTTATTTTTGTTTTACGGCATATCAACCCTTTTCGGGTTATTTAATGCCGAATCCAAAGATTTTGAAGAAAATTTTTTTAATAGAATATATTTGTTGTTTTCAAGTCGGTTTCTATTTAACCCATAGTTACTACCACTCCGGGTCAGAGTGGACCTGGGAGCAATGGTAATTAAAGGGTGGCTCCACACTCCACAAAGCCCGCAAGCTAGGGCCTCACCACTGGATATAGTTTAAGGTCATATCCAGGACCCCCCATTGAGGGACTTTTACCCTCTGCAGGGGGGCAGTCGGCGTATTCTAATGCCCCACCGACAGGGCCGGTCTGACAAGGATTTGCATGCCATGGATATCAAAACAAGAAAAGTTTTAGCAATGTTTGGTATATTTCACATTTGAAGTAGCGTAGCAAGGCTGTATCAAAAGAGGAAAGATGGTGGGAGAGGATTGAAAAGTTTAAAAGATTGTGTTAGAACCGAGAAGATGTCATTGAAGGAGCATGTGGTTAGAAGTCAGGAGTGGATGCTTAAGGTTGTGGCCAATGAAGTGGAGGTATGTGAGACCAAGGCTGATTATGTGAAACGTATGGATAGAGAAAGGGCAGAGGAACTGGCTAGGAAGAAAATGCATGGAAGGTTCTTCCAGGATATAGCAGAAGTGGCTGATGAAAGTTCATGGCAATGGCTTAGAGCTGGGTATCTGGCTAAGAGTAATGAAGCTTTTATTTGTGCAGCACACGAGCAGGCATTAGGAACACGATTGTTCAAAAAAGTGGTTCTAGGAGAGGAAGTTGCTGCAAAATGCCGGATTTGTGGTAAGACCTCAGAGTCAATTGCGTGCCTTGCAGCAGGGTGTAATGGATTGGCCCAGAGAGAGTACCGCAAAAGACACGATCACATCGGACTCCGGATATATTGGGAAGTGTGTAAAAGGGTTGGAGTGAAGTATGTTGGAAAATGGTTTGAGGAGGTGTCTGATGAAGTGAGAACAAGTGAGGATGGCAAGGTAGAGGTATGGTGGGACAAAAGTGTCATAACGACCAAGCAATTGGAACATAATCGTCCGGATTTGGTCGTCATTGACAAAGTTTCAAAAACTGGCAGATTGTAGACTTCTCAGTACCCTGGGACAGGAATGTGAGAGAAAAGGAGAATGAGAAGTGGAGCAATTATGCTCCATTGGCCTTGGAGATAAGACGTATACACGGGGTTAAAACACAAATAATCCTGGTCGTAGTTGGTACGCTAGGAGTAGTACCAAGTCGTCTGGAAGGACAATTGAAAAAACTACAAATCCCCGATATTTTAGGAGGCCTTCAAACCTCTGCAATCATAGGTACCGCCAACATCCTTAGAAAAACCCTTGATCTTTGAAGCTCCTGGTTTGAAGCTGGGATTAAGGGAAATTCTCTGGAAATGAATCTCATTCCTTTCCAGAGAGACTTTCATAAACGAAATCAGAATTATTATTATTATTATTTGCATTTTGTTTTTTATTTTGTTTTTTACAGCAAAGCAAATCAATTTAATACCCCACCAAATTTTTATAATTAAAATAAAACTTTAACTTCATTCATACAGAGAAGGCACAGAATAGTTACCAAAGCACATTCCCTCCCCATGTTAAAATGTTTTTCTAAATAGTAACATTATTATTTAGAAATTCGATTGTAACGATGGAGGGGGCATTGTTAAATATTTTGTCCTTTGTAGTAGTAATTCTTCTAAGGCACTCACCTCCAAAAGACAGAAAGTCTGCTCTGTTTGTTATCAACACACAGGGGCTGGGAGAAGAAGAAGAAGAAGAAGAAGAAGAAGAAGAAGAAGAAGAAGAAGAAGAAGAAGAAGAAGCGGTAGACGTGGTTGGTTTTATGGGAAAGAGAGTGAGACTAGCCGCGAGAATTCCCGAGATTTGAGAGTAATAAAAGACCAAACTCAGATGGATAGGCGCCTGTGCTTTTGCTCAAGCAGAGAAGTTCTGGCTCGAAGTGAGAAAGTGAAGCCGAAGGACCCAGCAGATTTGAAGCTATTCAGCTTATAAATTGCAGGCAAAATGATACTGTGTAGGGCCGGATTCATCCTCAGCCTATGCAGGAAAGGCTCCAACGCAAGCATATAGAGCATCGGTGATAATGGACAATCCTTACGAATGGATCATAATAACTGAATGGCATCGATCTCCTTCCATTCACTTCTACCAACACCGCGGGATTGGCATAAAGGAGGTGAACCCATGAGCAAAACTGCAGGCCAAAACCAAGTAACAATGGTCCACCCTATCGAAGGCTTTGGACTGATCTAAATTATTCAGCACGGCTTCAGTGTTGACTTTTTCTATGATCAAGCGAATTGAATGCAGATTAACCTAAATTTTCTTGTCTTTTTGTAGTAGTAATTCCTCTAATGCACTCACCTCCAAAAGACAGAAAGTCTGTTCTAATTGCTGCCAATATACAGGGGCTGAGAGAAGAAGAAGAAGAAGAAGAAGAAGAAGAAGAAGAAGAAGAAGAAAAAGAAGAAGGAAGCGATAGGCGTGGTTGGTTTATGGGAAAGAGGGCAAGACTAACCGCGAGAATTCCCAAGATTTCAGAGGAATAAAAGACTGAACTCGGACGGATATGCGACTGTGCTTTTGCTCAAGCAGAAAAAACGGTGAGAGGAGAGGAAAGTCCCTTCCTAAAGAAAGTTCCAGCTCAAAGTAAGAAAGAAAGTGAGGCTAGAGGACCAGTTTTCAAGCTATTTCGGCTTATAAATGGCAGGCAAAGCATTTGATATTTGTTTTTTCCCTGAATTTCATGGCATCTCACCTGATCACACAGTGTCCGAATGGTTGGAACAGATGGAACTGGTGTGTGAAATATGTGGGGTTGACAATGTTTAGCGTGTTTTACCACTCAGGCTAAGAGGTAGTGTGCTGTCTGTATACCAGAGATTAACTCATGACCAAAGGGTGGATTTGAAGCAAGTAAAACGAGCCCTCTTCGTGGCTTTTGCGCTAGATTTGATAAAGACTACATCCATTTGCAGTGCATGTTCCTTCACCAGTTTCATTATTGTATCAAGACGCCGTCGGATGAGCGTCTCACTTGTAGCTTTAGTCCATACTCTGACTCTGCCGGTAAGGGTATTCGGGACCCATTTATGAACACATGCAGAATCAGTGAATAAGTGCAAGATGGTCATTTTTCAGGTTGCTGAAAAATAGTTCGACCATACTACCGTTTCAGAAATTACCTCACGCCAAATACAATCCTCTACCTGTATAAAAGCCAGATACGTACTAAGATAGAGAACTACTATCATATCAAAAGGAGGGGTGCTTGGATTATAACGTTATCTGGAAATCAACACACGTCGTGTCCAGTTTCAGTCGCAAAGAAAACCAAACCAAAGAATAGGAAATAACTCTAACTCACTTGTTCTTTGTAGCAACAACATTTATTTTCTCTCTTTAGCGTTGTGACGTTCCTCGCGTGATCGTCTTCTCGAGCGTTCTTCATGCCTCATGCGTGATCACGAACATTATCCACATCTCTCTCATGATCATTCTCTTTCTCTGTTTTTCTCTATTTTTCTTTCTTGGTGACGTCATTTCACATGCATATACATACGTGCGACATTACAGGAGCACTTTTCCTCCTGTCTTAACAAAGTCTAAAATCGACTTCGTAATCTAGTAAGAGAGATATTTTCTTCTCTTCCTTACAGCCTCCTTTCACACAAAAGAGTTATCCATAGTTTCTTTCTACAGTGTGGCTATATTCATGATAGGTGATCGACTGAGCTCTAATCACCGATATCACTGTAAAACACTCACAACAAGAACTCGTCTAGCTACAAACTTTTATTTCTTTCTGTCTTTTTACCAACAACTAATCAAAACGTCTATGAACAAAGTTTCTTTCCTAGAACAACCCAATCTATGAAATTTAACACGAGTCTGCTTCCCAACTGACTACAGCATGGGCGCCTTCGAGTATAACCATAGAGCTGTCTTCTTGCATAATTAATTCATGTTATGTAATCTTATGTCCATATCATCCATTGTTTCCTGTCATCTTGTTGGGGCGATCATCTGTGGCTAGCGAAGAGCAATGCCTCGGGTGCATAATATGTGAAAATTAAAAAAATATAATAATTCTGTGGTAGTTAACTGGACCACTTTTTGGAGGGAGGTCCGTTTTCATGTCGCGTTTTTCGCACGTCACGTACGCATATCAAACTAAGACTGTTTAAAAAGCTTATATTGCAATGTCATAACGTTATAAGCATAATTCGGCGTCCAAAATGAAATTGCTTGAACTCGTTTCTGCGCAACTGGTTCGGCGCATGTACTCGCATGAATTAGTAAAAAAAATAACAAAAATAAATAAAAATAAATAAAACATTCTAAGCCAATCAGATGCACCTTTCTTAACTTATAAAATTTGACGTTTTGACCCAACCTGAAATCCATAAAAAGACAATTGAGCCAAAATCCAGAACAGAGCTTTCCTCAGCCCCCCCATCCCTTTGTTGGGCTTAACTCACACATACACAGTCATAAGCATACACATACGGGCATTAACGAATACACATACACACAACGCATTAACTTTTCTCATTATCATCTGCTTATCAAAAACAAATGTATAAACTTATTCATTTTAATCCTCCTAACATTTCTCACTGAACTTTAGTTCTATAACGAAGACAAATGCAATTTGTATAATTGAGTAGGAAGTTTTAATTATGATTTTCAGACACGTGAATAATTCACGGACCTTAAATTTCTCCCTGAACTCTTTTTCTACAAACAAATGCACTCGCTTGAATTAGTAAAAAAAAAGAATAAAAATAAAAATAAAACATAGAAAAAAATTAAAAAAATATTTTAAGCCAATCAGACGCATTTCCCTGAAGTTATCAAATTTGTCATTTTGATCCACACTGAATTTATAAAAAGACAACGTGAAAAAACTCCACATTTTTTAGGTGTGCTCTTGAATAATTAATATCTGTTATGTAATCTTCTGCCCATATCACCTATCGCTTCCTATCATCTTTTAGAGGCGATCATCTTTAGCTAGCGAAGTTTAGTCTTTGGCTTCCAAAATGAAAATGCTTAAACACGTTTCTGCGCAACTGGTTTGACGCATGTATTCGCATGAATTAGTACAAAAACAAACAAAAAACATTTTAAGCCAATCGGACGCATTTTTCGTTTTGATCCAACATGAAATGTATAAAAAGCCAGATTTTCCTTCAATGAAGAGTTGAGCCAAAATTATGACAAATTCAGTTTACCCTTCGGCGTCTAAAAAATGAAAATGTTTTAACTCGTTTCTGCACATGAATTAATAAAAAACAAATAATTACATTTTGGACGAATTAGATGATTTTCTGAATTTATTCAAAATGACCTTTTGGTCTCATTATTTTGTTTTTTTGTTTATCGTTGGTGTTTTGTAACGGGAGAAGTGTCTTTTGGATGAGCCGATTTCAGAGAAATATTTTCATTGAAAAAGTTTTTTTTATGTTTGTAATTAAACTATCATGAATGCCCGGCGTTGCCCGGGTCGACATGAAGTTCCGTTTGGACACGGCTGCTATACTAAGAATATTGAACAGTTTTTCATCATTATATGTCAAGTCCATCGTTACCCCCACGACAATTTCAAAAATAAAAGAGCGTATAAAAACATGAAAGTGTAATGCCCTACCCCCTAACAAAAAAGAAAAAACAATCTCCTTACTAGATATTTCGGCAGAAGGGATACGAAGAGAAGTAGCTATTTTCCGGATATTGAGCACTTCTTGTTGCTTGTGCGTTAGAATAAATAAATAAAAATAAACGAATCAAAACAAATTTTCTTTCAATCAAAATACCAGGGAGTGTCCGTGCGGCTGCAAAAAAAAAAAAAAAAAAAAAAAAATTAACCGCAGCGACCGGGCTCAAACATGAAACGCGAAAGGAGGGAAGAAGACAAAAAGTTACATTTGTTCACACAACCACGTATGCTTATAACGTTATGACATTGCAATATAAGCTTTTTGAACAGTCTTAGGTTGATATGCGTGCGTGACGTGCGAAAAACGCGACATGAAAACGGACCTCCCTCCAAAAAGTGGTCCAGTTAACTACCACAGAATTATTATATTTTTTTAATTTTCACATATTATGCACCCGAGGCATTGCTCTTTCCGATGGTACCAGTTTCGATCCGGTCGAATGCGGACGACAGAAGTTTTTAGCAGACATACAAACAAACACACACAAACACACAGACGACTTTTCTTTATATAATAGACTTGCGGGGGGTACTCGCCGTTGCCAGGGTATGGAGAGATGGTGCAGTAAGGAACCTCGGTAGGCATCCTGGGTGGAGTGAAGTGTTAAAAAAGTGGCGGGATGCCCGGGTGTGTAGAGGTGGGGGGGGGAGAGAATTAAAACAACAGTGCCAGCCTGGGTTGAGAGAGGTGTAAAAAAAGTGGTAATAGGCAAAGAGGTTTGAACCCGCAACACGAAGGAGGAAAAGAAGGCAAAAAAAAAACCAAACAAACTAACGTCTTAGCTAATGCGTTCATCACGAAACTGGACGTCGCGAGCGTTGGAATTAAGGGTAGTTAATCGAAAGGAAACGATGACTTGCAAAAATGTCGACGAAAAACCGACCTTCCTTGTAGAAAACTACCCAGTTGGGAGTAAAGGAATTAATGTTTTTGGCCGATTTTTTTTATATTACTCGGCTGAGAGACTAAACTTTAAAATGATACCAATGTTGTCACGTTCCGACGCATCTGTCGGAAGTGTTTGCGAGATATACAAACATACATACATACATATATACATACATACATACATACATACATACATACATACGTACATACAGACAGACAGACAGACAGACAGACAGGTCAGATTTATATCATAGAAGATGTGAGAAAAAGAGAAACATGTTATACGACAAACACAATCAAAATGAAGAATTCAGAGACATAAATAATAATAATAAAAAGATATATAAATATAGATTAATATATGTTTAAAATATTATAAATGATAAAATATTATATTAAAATATTATAATGGCATATGTTTCTCAGAATTGTCTGATCTGTTCCTTGTTTCTTTTGTCCCAGCCCATTTAGCTCGTTGGTAATGCAATCTTCATCAAGTCGTTGTTTTAATAACCCATTGTAATACAGCTTCCTATTCCAGTAGCTTCTTTCTAATAACTGCAAGGTTGTAGAACTCTCTTCCTGCTCGCTGTTTTTCTTCTACCTGTAACCTCTGTCTTTTTAAGACTAAGGTCAATAGGCATCTATTGTCTTTACAATAATCACTTTTCATTTTTGTTAGTTTTTTTTGCATCAAGTGGATGAAGCGATTTCCATAAAAACAGAAGTTTATATAAACGTAACGGGACTCTCATCAATGGAGAGGAAAGTTCTAATATTCTGGACTTCACGGTGTGAAAATGTGATAAAATTATTGTACGTATCACACAGGAGTTCTTCGCTCAACAGGTTGATGTATCGTTATTTTGGCGAGAAGACAAAGAGAAAAAAAGCAAAACAAAACAACCAGAAGCGACACTCGCTGCGAGAGCGACAAAGGAAAAAATAATGACACAAGCCGTTCTTTGATCTTTCAGATATTTATATTTTAACTAATGTCGTAGTTCAGGTCGCTGAAGCAATCAACAATAGATAACAAGAAAGAAAAACAGTCAATAGCAAAAAAAAAAACAAAACAAAAAAACAAAAATAACAAAAGATTGCACGCTTAATAACGGCTTTGTTAATTTCTCTTCCGTGCGTTCTTTTTTCTTCTTTTTTTTTCTCTTCAGACGGAGGGGGAGGGGGTATTCGCTCTTATACGTTATTTTGAAATCGGGGTTTCATTTCTTCTTTTTTCACTTCTTTTTCTGTTTTTTTTTTATCGATCAACTAACAGGAAGTTAGAAAGATAGATCTTCCGGTTTATTGTTGCTATTCCGAAGTTTATAGCAGTAAGGTAAAAAAGTTTCCCTGTTCTATGTAAACACTTAGACGCACCTACTATTTATAAAATTAAATACAAGAATTAATATTTGATTAAAAGTTAATACATTTCTACTTCACAGGATTTTTTTCCCTTGTTTATAATTAAATTATATAATTGAAATTCTGTTTAGATCCGCTGTATTACTTCCGGTATTCAATCCATCGTTCATTACGGTTAATTAAATAATGAAATGTAATATTTTTATGTTAAAAATAGTATTTTAACTTCTGTTTAAGTTCTTATTACTAGTTATTTTTTTTTTAAATAATTTAAATATTATAAAGTATGTTCCTTTTCCTAGGTATAACATTATTTGTTTTGATTTACTGCTACTCGACCATGCGCTTCCAAAAAATTACAAACTTCCGGTGTAATGTCACTCTATGACATCTAATGGCAGCCGAACAAACAAAAACCGTTCCCCTATTTCTATGTAAACATTTAAAGCCACCTATAAAGGGATGTATTATGAATTACATTTAAATATTCATTTAAATATAGACTCCTTTATAATTAAAAATAAATTAATAAAATGCAACACTCAAGAAGAACACCAATAAATAGCAATCAACTCGCACACGGCATTTATATACAAGGTATTCGAAAAGTCTTGGACACATTTCAAGTCTTCATATCTGCTTAACTATGGATGATACTAAGATGAAAGTGGTGCCATTTTAAAGCTAAATGCATTAAGTTTTTTTTTTAATTAATTAATTAATTAATTTATTACTATTTTTTTAATTTCTTTTCAAATCCAGTAATAACGTTCACTCAACCAAAAAAAAAAAAAAAAGAAGCGTTTTGTGTGATTGAAGTTGCAAAAACTGTGCCATTTTAAAGCTAAATGCATTAAGTTTTTTTTTTAATTAATTAATTAATTAATTAATTATTTTTTAAAAATTTCTTTTCAAATCCAGTAATAACGTTCACTCAGCCCAAAAAAAAAAAAAAAAAAGAAGCGTTTTGTGTGATTGAAGTTGCAAAAACTGAATCATGGACACTTGTTCAACGTACATTTCACAAAACATTTGAAAAACAGCCACCACAAAAGACGTCCATAAAGTAAATTCATGGCAGATGGGTGTTTATGGGTGTTTATGCTTAGCTAAGAGGACGAGATGCCCCTGGTACGCATTTGGCAAGAATTGGACTATCAGCTTGATGTGTGTCGTGTGATTAATGGTACTCCCATTGAACATCTTTGAACATTCCATGAAAAACCGGAGATTACAAGCTTTCTTAATGTACCAGATGCGTTTTTATATTTTTAATAGTTTGAGATGATATTCAATATCAAAATGTTCACAAGGCGTTTGGAACACCATGTATTTGAAAAGAAAAAAAAAAAAATAATCCCCCCCAAAAAATAAAATCCAAAAATAAATAAAATACATAAATAAAAATTTTTTTTAAAAATAAATAAATAAAATAAAAGAAATTTCTTTTGAATTTTTTTTATTCAAAAAAAAATTTTTTAATCAAAAAACAAAAAAATTTTTAAATCAAAAAACAAAAAAAAAATTTCTAAATAAAAAACAAAAAAAATTTTTAAATCAAAAAACAAAAAAAATTTTTAAATCAAAAAACAAATTTTTTTTTTAAATCAATCAGAAAAAAATTTTTTTGAATAAAAAACAAAAAAAAATTTTAAATCAAAAACAAAAAAAATTTTTAAATCAAAAAACAAAAATTTTTTTTAAATCAATCAGAAAAAATTTTTTTTAAATAAAAAAAAACTTTATAAATCAATGAATGTTCAAAAACTGAATCATGGACACTTATTCACCGTTCATTTTACAAAAAAAAACATCCACCAGAAAAGAAGTCCATAGCTAAGAGAACAGGATCCCCCTCAACTTCAGAAGATGTGGTTGACCAACACAATGCTGGTACGCATTTGGCAAGAGTTTGACTATCAGCTTGTTGTGCGTCGTGTCATTAATGGTGCTCCCATTGAACATCTTTGAAGATTACAAGCTTTCTGAATGTACCAGATGCGTTTTTATATTTTTAATAGTTTGAGATGATATTCAATGTCAAAATGTTCACAAGGCTTTTGGGACACAATGTATTTGAACAAAAATAAATAAATAAATAAATAAATAAAAATACATAAAAAATAAATAAAAAATAAATAAAAATAAATAAAACAGAAAAATAAAAAAAATCTAAATGCAAGGTATTTTTTTTTTACATGGAGGTCACCAATCATCAAGGCCCAGAAGCCACTCGGGGATAAGGGTTATTGTGTGTACAGTAATCAATGGGATAGTATCGTAGTAATAGTTAGAATTGGAGATTTGATAAAGTGTCATTACTTAAGGGGGGGCGGTCCATCAGGAATTTGTTTGTGTTGGACTTGAAGACATCCAAGTTGAAGTCGGTGGGGGACAGGCAAGCGGCAGAGAGTTCTACAGGCGTGCAGTTCTAAGAAAGAAATATTTGGTATTCCGAAAGTTTTGGACACATTTCAAGTCCTCATATTTGCTTAACTATGAATGCTAGTAAGATGAAAGTGTTGCCATTTTAAAGCTAAATGCATTAAGTTTTTTTGTAATTTTGCTATTAATGTTTTTTTTTTTTTATTTCTTTTCAGATCCTTATACTTAATAGTTCTCGAGATATTCAATGTCAAAATGTGGCCAAGACTTTTGGAACACCCCTTTTTAAATTATTAAAAATAAAAATATATTAAAAATAGTTTTATTTAACACAGTAATTTCTTTTATTAGTGGTGTGGAGTATTAACTCTGTCTTATCTGGTAATCTGTTACGAAATTAAGAAGGTTGATATTCCTCAACATGGAATTAAAATCTATTATATTTTTTTTATTAAAGCAGGCTTAGAAACGTTTTGATGTAAACAGCTACGTATAAATCCATATGTATGGATAAAAAAGAAAGGTTTAAAGAAAGTAATTCATCGCTATTTGCGTAAATAGAAATCTCTTGATAAGGTATTTATCCATTGGCGGGAGTCACTTTAGCATACGTATTTCCTGGTACATAATTTTTACATCTTGCGATAGAGTTAGGAGGACTGGTTTCTTACTAAACTGATTTTATTTTTCCCGCGTACTATATGTATAAACGAAATTACAACGCTCTCAGCCTGTTTACTGTACCCACGTGCGAAAAGACAAAAAATAGTTCCCGCAGAATTTACATGACTTTGGGACGAAGCAGGCATCTGTTTGCGTGGGCGAACCGGTGTTCTTTTAGATCTAGCGTCTATTTTAAAAATTTAAATAATTTCAATTGAGTTATTTCCCTTTGAATGCATATAGCGAACCTGTTTTTTGAATAACGAATTGCTACACATTTGTTGTTTAGAATTGATTAGATTAAGGTAGTGTGTATTTTATTCAAACTTAATGCATATCTATTTCTAATGCTTTGTCACTGTGCTTACTTATTGTGCGAGCCTTTTCTAGTCCCGCACAAAACACACATTCACATTTCAAGCTATGTCATATACATACGCACACGCAAACATACGCGCCCACGTCCACACACATACATATATTCACGTTCGCGTACATACACTCACATTCACGTGTATATACACACACGCTAACGCACACATATGTACTCACACACGCGCACACGAACGCACACATGGACGACGTCACTTCCGATTTCTAAGGAAATATACACATGCGCAAATGACCACCGGAAACGAGTATAAAACAAAGAGCAACAAGCGGCTCCTTCTTTTAGAACCAACTTTCGACCAGAGAGGTTGGGTTAACCAGCCGCCTCCCGAAAGGGAGGCGCACGCTCGTGCGCGTTCACGCCCAGTTACTACTATGTATGGGGCACGAGCTAACAGACCGTATGTACACATTCCTACTCTTTCTCTTTCTCTATCTACTACTGGTCCCTGAGAACACCACTGCGTAGCTGACTACTAACTGATGTCAACTCTCCATTCTTTGTCTTTGTCTACACGCTGGACTATCATTCTCATTTTCATTACAACACTCATTTCTCTTCCCACGCGCGAACAAACGATAGTAACCCGAACTTGAGATGAACACACATTTCCTACTCTTTCTACAACACCAGCCCCGGAACGAACATTGGTTACACACGCGCGGACATGAACACATGTTACAACTAAAACATTCTTTCAACAGTAAATAAACGACGTTTATCTTATCCATCAATTGAGTCTTTGTTTCCTTCAATTCCATTCGTTTCATTATTTTCTTGTAGCGAGCTTACATCATCCTTACATCATCAACGCTCTGATCCCCTAACCCTAACCCTAACCCTAACCACTCCATATCTGTGCCTAAATCGAAACGCGGATTCCATGAACAAAGCTTCTTTCTTAGAACTGCACGCCTGTGGAACTCTGTTCCGTCTGCCTGCTTCCCTCCGGACTACAACTTGGTTGTATTCAAGTCCAATGTTAACAAATTCCTAATGAACCGCCCCTTAAGTAAACATTTCAGCAAATCTCCTCACTAACGTAATGTACTTGCAATAACCCTTATCCCTGAGTGGCTTCCGGGCCTTGATAAGTGGTGATCACTGTGTAAAAAAAAAAAAAAAAAAAAAGCTAGGGTATTATATCCTGGTCCGTTACATTATATGCTTTCATATTAATGTATGTCAGAAATTAAACTCCTTTTTCATATCAGATGAGTTCCTTCTGGTGTTCTATCCAACAATTCATTACGGTTAGATTAGAATATGTAATATTTTAATGTTCGAAACTATATTTTAATTTCTATTTCAGTTCTAATAACTAATCATTTATTTTAAATATTTTTTAAAAATATAACATTTCATTATTTTCTACATTAATTTTATTTAATGGTAGTATTCATTAAGAGGATGTTACGTGAATAAAAATAAATACAAAAATACAAAAGTTTTCGTCTGCATCAGATAAGAGTCCGCATTGCACATCCACCAAACCGGCGTAGTATAAGAGCGAGTCAGAACACCCAGACAGTATGCTTAGAAATGAGTGAACACTGTGCATTGACTTTCAAACAGGCATACAAAGATCCGTTCGCGATAAAAGAAAGAAAATACTACACACAGATACGCATGCGCAAAGCCTATCCACAAAAAATAAAACAAAATGGCGAATGTTTTGCAAAAAAAAGAAAATCGTAAAAAGTCAATACGAGAAAGTACTTGATTAATGTGGTCAAATATCTTAATCATTTACCTACAATAAATTGCCCCCCCCTTTTACTACGCCACTAAATAGTTCGTTTTTTTTTTCAATTTTCTTATTTTTGTTCTAGCTGTGGATGAAGTATCCTAAAGAATGCTCATACATTCCAACCGAGACATCTTTTAAAGATTCTAACAATCCCTTAAAAGTGAAATTGTTTGTATCTTTCTTGTACTTGGTTAACCGGGTATATTCGTCGGGTAGTTCTTGAAATTCTTTTTCATGAGTCCAGTTGCTCCTAATTACTGGAATGCTGAAGATCTTCCCAAGCTTACAGTTTCTTTTCATCTCATACATAAGACTTCGGTATTTCGTTTTCTTTTCCCTTTCAGTTCTGTTTAACCCATCATCATGGTGGACGCTAACTTTTACTAAAGTTGTTTTTATTTGTTTCATTTTACTTCAGTTGAAGTTCTCAGAAATCAAGGGCCCCCTTCCTGGTGACAAACCTTGATCTCCATATGAGATGCATAGATATTCGAATATTCTATTAAAGTTTTTTTTTTTTTATCTCTCAAACGTTGCGTTATTAAAGAAGTTAGGAATATTAATTTTCCTCTCATTTATTAACCAGTAAACTACGTCTCTCTTTCTTTTGGTCTCTTCCTTTTATCGGATTCCAGGACGAGAATTCATCTAATCTGGTGGAGTAGTAAACTTGGTGTTGTTATTATAGACAACATCGCTAGAAGAAGATGCACTAATTCTTGTATAAGTCAGTGTAAGGTATTGTAAAATGTTTTTGACTCCTAATGGGGGTATGAGACGAATTGATTCGCCAATCCTTTTTATAACCAACGGCTTTGCTAAACAACCAATGAAAACGTCCCAAAATTATTATAAAAATTGTCGAACTTTGGATTCAATCAGTTGTCCGTTTACTACGCCACGGACCGCATTTGATTCTTAGCCGCCATCTTGGTTACTGATCTGAACTACGCCGCCATCTTTGTTCAACACAATGTCTCAAAACTTAACAGGTATCCTTACCGAGGAGGTCTTATTTGGGTTTCGAATACTGCGCTATTTCGTTAGAGTTTACTCGTTGAAGAAAGTATCCTCATGCCATGTTTTCCTAACAAACGCCTGTAGAGAGAGATCCATAAGGCTGCGTATAGTAGGCGTTCAGGTTCTCTGCAGTAGGCATTAAAGTTCTTAGTTTCATGTGGATGGTGCCATACCAAATCAATCAAGCTAGAACGAAATAATGCATGTTGTAGAATAACTATAATATGGTTGCTCATGTAGCAACGAAACGGTCTGTCAAATATTTGCATTTTGAAAGGCGACTAAAAGATATGTTTACCAGTGTGCTAGACAACAAACACCGCCCATTTCTCCTCTTTCATCTTCTTTACTCGCCGTGTCGTTATCTCTTACATTGGCGGCTGCCGAGGGGGACGTGCACGGGTTCACAAGTACAGGGTGGAATGATAAAATTATCGCCACAGAGAAGACATTATTCCATTTCCGTTTGATGAAAACCGGTTTTCGTTTTTTTGTTACAGACCATCTACCAATTGGCAAGTTGTGTACAAATCCCAAGAGCGATAGGAGCCTTCTATCATGTTTGAAAGTGACACAATGTTCAACGAGTGAGATCAGAGATGTGCCACTGTACAACTCATGCTCTCTACCGATTCAAGTTATGACAACAGGACCATTGACAGCACCCTGAAAATGCATTGTTGGATTTCTACGAGTAACAGGGGCGTGCCCAGGGTGATGAAAACAACATTTCCGGCCTTGGTTATGGTCTTTGGTGTGGTTTTAAGTGAGGGTCACACCCTGCCAACTCACATTTCCGAAGTTGGCTTGAAACTTAACACCAAAGTGTACCTGGATGTACTTAAGAATCAGGTGACCGTTAGCACACCCCGAGTGTGGCAGCAGGACTCTGCGCCAGCTCACAATTCCAAAAAGACACAGACTTGGTTTCAGAAGGAGTGCTACGACTTTGTACTCTTCTCTCATTTGATATCTCCCTTCTCCACTGACCTGGACCCGCTGGACTACTTCGTTTGGTCATACATCGAGTCACCAACATGACCACTAACAACACCAACGCCAGCTTGATCGCCGCCATCCGCCGAGTATTCGCCGAGCTCCTGCCAGCGTTTGTCGACATCTACTACTAACCGTGCAGATGATGACTGGCATGGAACTTCCCTATATCCGAAGGGATGCTCAAGTGAGTATTCAAAAAAAGAAACAGGAAGCTGACAGAAAACATCACTTATCTGACCGTGAACAACCAAGAGGGAGATCGAAATTAAAAAGCAGTTTCATAATAATTGAGTGTGGCTTTAGTTTGCAGAAATTGTTTGTGAAGGAATTGTTTGTGAAGGAATTGTTCAAAGGAATTGTTTGTGAAGGAATTGTTTGCGTAGGAATTGGTTATGAAGGAATTGTTTGCGGAGGAATTGTTTGCGGAGGAATTGGTTATGAAGGAATTGTTTGCGGAAGAATTGTTTGCGGAGAAATTGGTTATGAAGGAATTGTTTGCGAAGGAATTGTTTGCTAAGGAATTGTTTGTGAAGGAATTGTTTGCGAAGGAATTGTTTGTGAAGGAATTGTTTTGTGAAGGAATTGTCTTTCAAGGAATTATTTGTGAAGGAATTGTCTGTGAAGGAATTGTTTGCGGAGGCATTGTTTTGTGAAGGAATTGTCTTTCAAGGAATTATTTGCGAAGGAATTGTTTGCGAAGGAATTGTTTGTGAAGGAATTGTTTGTGAAGGAATTGTTTGTGAAGGAATTGTCTTTCAAGGAATTGTTTGTGAAGGAATTGTTTGTGAAGGAATTGTTTATGAAGGAATTGTTTGTGAAGGAATTGTTTCTGAAGAAATTGTTTCTGAAGGAATTGTCTTTCAAGGAATTGTTTGTGAAGGAATTGTCTGTGAAGGAATTGTTTGCGGAGGAATTGTTTTGTGAAGGAATTGTTTCTGAAGAAATTGTTTCTGAAGGAATTGTCTTTCAAGGAATTGTTTGTGAAGGAATTGTCTGTGAAGGAATTGTTTGCGGAGGAATTGTTTTGTGAAGGAATTGTTTGCGGATGAATTGTTTGCGAAGGAATTGTTTGTGAAGGAATTGTTTGTGAAGGAATTGTTTGTGATGGAATTGTTTGCGAAGGAATGGTTTGTGAAGGAATTGTTTGTGAAAGAATTGTTTGTGAAGGAATTGTTTGTGAAGGAATTGTTTGCGAAGGAATTGTCTTTCAAGGAATTGTTTGTGAAGGAATTGTCTTTCAAGGAATTGTTTGTGAAGGAATTGTCTTTCAAGGAATTGTTTGTGAAGGAATTGTTTTTCTGAAGGAATTGTTTGCGAAGGAATTGTTTTTTTGAAGGAATTGTTTTTGAAGGAATTGTTTTTCTGAAGGAATTGTTTGTGAAGGAATTGTTTTTGAAGGAATTGTTTTTCTGAAGGAATTGTTTGCGAAGGAATTGCTTTGTGAAGTAATTGTTTGTGAAGGAATTGTCTTTCAAGGAATTGTTTGCGAAGGAATTGTTTTGTGAAGGAATCGTTTGTGACGGAATTGTCTTTCAAGGAATTGTTTGCGAATGAATTGTTTGTGAAGGAATTGTTTGTGAAGGAATTGTCTTTCAAGAAATTGTTTGTGAAGGAATTGTTTTGTGAAGGAATTGTTTGTGAAGAAATTGTTTGTGAAGGAATTGTTTGCGAAGGAATTGTTTGCGGAGGAATTTTTTGCGGAGGAATCGTTTGCGGAAGGAGTTTTTGCGGAGGAATTGTTTGCGAAGGAATTGTTTGTGAAGTCCAACGTGAAGTTCAATGTGAACAGCTGTTGATTGCCTTTTGTTCGACACACGACCGTAGATTTCTCAGAAACTACCAGTTCTCTACTTTCTCCAACTCAATGCGTCCTCTGATCAACTCGTTATAACTTTTCTTTGCTCCGATTATTACAATCTTACATTGATTTCTTAAAATTAAAATACTTAAATTCAACACTATTTCACGCGGTTAATGGTAGCCGAATTGATTAGGTCTTCACTAATCAAGCCAGAGATGTCTCGTGTTGCGTGGTTCGAATCGTTCGACTGGTATTAATTCTGACACCCCGCACTGAAGATTCCCAAAAGGATAAAGCACTAGTGTCTGTAGATATTTAATTATCATAGTAAAAAGTAATTATGACAGCCCCCTTAAGAAATTCGTTTCTTATCATTGAGCACTTTCAGTTGAATTAAAGTCGGTCAATTTAGCTCTTATGCATAGATCCTCGTATAACGATTAGATCACTGTCTGACTGACGTAAATGAACATTTAAAATTAAAATGTTTAAATTCAACGTTATTTCACGCGGTTAATGGTAGCCGAATTGATTAGCTCTTCGCTAATCGAGCCAGAGATTTCTCGTGTTGCGGGGTTCGAATCGTTTGACTGGTATTAATCGTGACACCCTGCACTGAAGATTCATGAAAAAATGAAACACTAGTGTCTGTAGGTATTTAATTATTATAGTAATATATATATATATATATATATATATAAATGGACTATCATAAAAAAGTTAAGTCTTATACTCCAGGCCCTAAATCATTTTGCCTCTGCACAACCGAAGCTATAACTATAATTACTTCCCCTCAAAGTAACAATATAATAAATTCTAAAAACGAACTGGTCTCTTTCTGTAAACATAAGTCCAAATTTAATTATGGTAATTTTGAAATTACATAACTATTACTTCAACTTTTCAGATATATATAATTTTTCTTTAACATTATCGTTTTTTCTACATACTTTCTTAATACTTTAACTTAATAATCCTTTATTTTAATTCTTTATTTCTTCTTTGTTTGGCCGTTTTTTTTTAAATCCGTTTTGGTGTTTAAATATTCCTATCTATCAAATATATCAATCTACCTACACTTTCATATCCTGTATATATTTACTTACAATTACTTATATTTTACTATATGCATTTACTTACATACTTACTTGCTTTATCCGGAATTTGCAGATACCGGCCATACTCTCCCCTTTATTTTTTTAGTGTCTTTTAATAACTTCTGCTGATAATTTCTTAAGTAATAACCTGTACCCTTCAGTTGACCTCTTTTTTTGCCCTATATTTTTGGCGCCTTTTAACGTCGTCTTGTCTGGGTCATTTTGACATTTGCTTTTCTATTTTATATTTAATTCTATCACCATTCAATCTTTTTTCTTTTTTCTCTTCTACTTCTTCACTCATTTTTTCTCTCTTCTTCTTCACTCATTTTTCTCTCTTCTTCTTCATCCATTTTTCTTAATTACGCCTTACCTCGGCAGCCGAGTCTAACGCATATCTTATTTTTCTTTTAATAATATTATTGGAATTCTTTCCCCTTTTCCTTGTACCTATTTGTGAATTATTCCATGGATTTCGGCCTTTTGGATTATTTTGGACCATCATCCAATTACGCGATTTCCTTGGATTTTACTTATGCGAATAGAAATTTAACTAACTTTCTTGGATTACTTTTTTGGATTTTTCCGTCATTGGATACTTTACCTTTCACCTGACTATCCATTCACGTTAAATCACATTTTTCTTCACCCTATTCCCCCTGCTTCACTTTTTGTTATCAAGTAAGATCTTTGACTTACTTGCAGTTTCATCAAATACTTTTGCATGTAAAATCAGATCCCGCATTTTGCTAATTCCTACCCTCTGATGAGAAGGAAAGTATTTCTTCAAAACTCTGCGAATTAAGGACTATCCACTTATTTTGTGCTTCCTTTTTCAAATTAAATATGCTTTTAACTCTTTTTCAATGTGTTTTTAACATGTTTTATTAACTACTTGTTCTTATATACATATACATATATATATATATAGATATATATACGTATCTATCTATCTATCTATCTATCTATCTATCTATATATATATATATATATATAGAGAGAGAGAGAGAGAGAGAGAGAGAGATAGTAATACATAGTAAATAGAAAATGCACATATAATAATAATATGTATTAATAGTAGTAGTAGTAGTAGTAGTAGTAGTAATAATAATAATAATAATAATAATAATAATATGTAGTAATAAATGTTGATGCATAATGATAAATAATAAGAATGTACATCTAAAAACAAAAATAGATTTAAGGCTTCCAAAATCCATACTAGAATTACCCTCAATTGTGAGTTACACTCTTCTAAAGGTTGCTAGTTCAAACCTCAGTGCGGGCGACACTCAAGATACAATTTTGAATTACGTAGAACATGCTATGGATTTAATGAACGGCTCCATTCGAAACTCCATGCAAATCATCAAGTTCGGCAGAAAGATTCTCGAGTTCGCCAAATTACCCCGGAAAAGGTCAGAGGTTACATCGACGGAAACGTTTTAAAAATAACACTCCAAATGAGAACAGTCGTCCGAATAACCCAAACAATATGAATAGTCAATCCTCATCTCAAAAATTCAGAAATATAAGAACCTATCTCTGACAAGGTATGTATTTTTCCCTCTTTCTTGCAAGTCCATCTGTATCACTTCTTCCCGTGTTTTCTTGTCCTTTCCCTGACAACAGACTCTGCTACCTAAACTGTGCTATATCAACTAAACGAAGCGCTTTCATTGTTTCTTTCTTCATCACATTCGATTTTACATCAAACCAATCTATCTCTGACCAGGTCTGTATCCATCCCTCTTTCTCTCGAATCTATCCTTATTTTTTCTTCTCATGTTTTCCTTGGTCTTCCTCTTCTAAAAATGGCGGTGTGAAATTCTGCTGGAAAATGAGACAATCAACACACCTTCTAATTTTTTCAAATCCAAATAATACGAATTATCAATATTCATCAAAGAATTCGGATTAATTATATCTTAAATTATATATTATATCTGTGTGTATGTTTGTATGTCTAGCAAATTAAGAAAAAAAAAACGAAAAAAAAAAACGAATCATAATCAAGTTGGTAGCATAATTGACTTTCAAACTAAGCTATCTCTGCCAGGCCTTTATTTTTCTCTCTTTCTCTCAAGTCCATCCGTATCACTTCCTCTCACGTTTTTCTTAGTCTTTCCCTGATCCTGCTACGGCAACTGTGCTACATCAACTAAAACAAGCACTCGCATCTTTTCTATTTTGATCATATTTGATTTTATGATATATTCCAGCTGATAGCACCCAAGTCACACACACACACACACACACACACACACACACACACACACACACACACACACACACACACACACACACACACACACACACACACACACATATATATATAATTATTTACTATAATAATTATTAAATACCTGCAGACTCTAGTGTTTTATCCTTTCGGGAATCATCAGTGCAGAGTGCAATGATTAACACAGGTCGATAGACTCGAACCCAGCAACAGAAGCCATGTCTTGCTTCATTAGCATTCGGCTACTGTTATATATATATATATATATATATATATATATATATATATATATATGATGAAAATAATGGAAATAGTATTCCGACAAAATAGAGAAATAAAAAGGAACAAACCGTATTATGTGTTCATCAACGTTTCTTCTTTATTTCGAGACTTCCTCTGGATGAATCAGATTAAGAAACAAAAAAATACCAGTACAAAATATTTGAAAATGTTTCACGTGCACAGTGTGATGCAATAATGCAATAAGCTGTAACACACTAAACAAACAAGAAATTCCTATCGTACAAACCACATCACTAACCATAAGACATATATTAAAAACTACGAAACATCTCCAAAACAAACCAGTTTTCAATGGAGGTATATACACTATTCCTTGCCAAAATTGCTATCATAAATACGTTGGTGAAACCCAGCGTAAATTGGAAAAAAAGCTCAGTGAACATAAAAGAGATATAAAAATAGCAATTCTTTAAGTGCATTATTCTCTCATTCATTGCAACATAATCACACCTTTGACTTTAAACAAGCAAAAGTAGTTAAATTTATTTCAAATAAACCGCGCCGGAGACTTCTTGAATCTGCGCTTATCGCAAATTCAAGCACAATTAAACAACGTGCAGGTTTCTATAACATAGCGCCATTAATAAGTAAACTTTTATTAAAAGAACATTATTTAACTGTAGACACAGATTAACCTACTCACACCATTCAAACACCCCCTGTAAAAACACTCATTTCATTTCTGTTACAAACCTATATTTGAATTTCAACAGATATATCTTTTTTCCAGTAAGAATATTGACTGCGTTCATATTTTTAAAATTACATTAACGACTATATGACGTCACTAAGATTTCCCTCTCTTTAACAGCGCCAACCCTCCCCCCTCCTTTTTGAATTTCCAACATCTTTTTCCGTTTTTCTGAAATAGAACTGCATCACACTGTGCACGTGAAACATTTTCAAATATTTTGTACTGGTATTTTTTGTTTCTTAATCTCATTCATCCAGAGGAAGTCTCGAAATAAAGACGAAACGTTGATGAACACATAATACGGTTTGTTCCTTTTTATTTCTCTCTCTCTCTCTCTCTCTCTCTCTCTCTCTATATATATATATATATATATATATATATAGTTTTGATCTCAATACTATATATTAGGTTCAATATAATAATCGATAGAAAATTGTCTCTGTAATAATAGATACGTAATCTGCACGAATTAAAATATCATATTTAAGCGTATCTTACGAGCGGGCAGCGCATTGCGATGTGCTAGTAAATTAGGAAAGTTCGTTGGCGGCCACTTTTCTTCGAATTGTATGGACAATGTCAATGCTCGTATGTCCGGGGGAAAAAGGTAGGAGCGTGGAGAGAGAACGCCTTTCTACTTTGATGCCAGGAAACTCTCTGGGACTGGGCTGCTGTTAACATCATATGGTTACGAAACTAGTCTTTCGTGGGTCAGATGTAATTAAAGCACCCTAGAGGTTGTTTGATTCTCATGTGACCAAATCACTTCGCAGGGATTGTTCTCCGTCAGTAGAAATAAATGTTAATATTTACAATCACTACAGTTCTAATCCCCATTTTTTACAACCTGTTTATTAGTCTAATGTTTAGTAGAAATGGATATAAATATACAGCAAAAGACTGCTGGCAGATGAAGCAGCCCAAATATGGCAACAATACTCCATGCATGGGTGAATTTTAGAGGTACAAGATACTCTCAGATGCGAGTAATCTTCCTTATCATATTTGGTTTAACATCCCTTTTACATGCTGACTTTTATAAAACTGATTTTCAAACTTGCCTCGACGTAATTGAATAAATTAGATCCAACATGATTCGAATTCGCTTCACCTGATCCCATAATCCGTAACGGTATCAATTACACTCAACACGCACCACCTAAAATACTTGTTAATCATCTATCTGATCGCATCGATAATAGGATAAAAGATTTACAATAATTTATATTAACTGAAATAATAAAAATGGGATTATCGAATCAAAACTAGGGATTATCTAAATCCGTACTTTTGTCGAGATTGTCACATGTTGTCGGTGACTTACGTACGTACGACAGTACATGCATTGTTTGATTCGTGTTTGACAAGACGATGACAATCCTAACCCTAACTCTAACCCAAACCCTAACCCCTTCGTGACACTGGTGTTGGGAGAAAAGAAAGCGGTTATAAAATTGAAAGGAAATTTAATGCAATATTTAGTGATGGGACGATTCCGATATTTTCCCTGATTCCGATATAATTACAGATTCTGTTCCAAATTCCCAATTATGATATTTTGGGGGCGGTGCCCCTACAGATTCTGGCGATGGACTATTCCTGACGTCATTTCCGGTAAGCAGGTCTTGCTTTCCAGTCAGTCTGGAACCAAGTCCAAGAGGGAAAGAGTTGTAACATTACTTGCCATTCAGTTGGGTGAAGTTCCCACTCAACTAACATATATGTCTGTATTTCTGTTAATATTTTATTCACTTTACTATTTCCGAGTTTCCCGTTATTCTTTTAAACATTTAAATATAATTACCGAATTCTTTTAAACTACAATATAATTACCGAATTCTTTTAAACAACAAATATAATTACCGAATCTGATTCCGATTCTTTTTAAATCTATCTATCTATCTATCTATCTATCTATCTATCTATCTATCTATCTATCTATCTATCTATACTATACTATACTATACTATACTATTATATAAAAGCAGGGCTCTACAGGCAAATTTGTCTTTAGTTGACCTTTGACAACTAAAGATTTTCATTTACTAGCCAAATAGAAAAGTTACTAGCCAAATGCACGTGATTTTTGGAATATGACATCTTCGTTCTGGGACGAGTACATACATCATAAAGATTTATTTGTATTTTCTTTTTTAAGTGTAATTCTAAATATACACCAAATTTTATGTTAAGATATGATGGTATAAACATTCAAATTTCTTCAGATATTTTCTAAACAACCTTCGTATATAAAAAAAGTATATTGCTATATTAAACGTTTTATTGTTTAACTAATTTGACTTTGTTCGTTTAATTAAAAAAAAAAAAAAAAAAGTTAGAAAGACATTTTTTTTTTTTTTCTAATGAGGTTTTTGGGAGATTGCCGGTGAAAAAAAAACACAATCGCCAAAAGATAAGCGTTTTATCATTTCTAGTCGCCATTTTGGAAAAATCACTCGCAGATGCGACTGTTTCGCTTGCAACGCAAAGTCCTGAATGAAACTTTGTCTGTATGCGTGTGTGTGCATGCGTGTGTGTGTGTGTGTGTGTGTGTGTGTGTGTGTGTGTGCGTGCGTGTGTGCGTGTGTGTGAATTAATTCCCTATAGATTCATAAACGGTTGGGCCGATATTTTTTTGAAATTTTACACGAATGTACTTTACGTGCCTGTAAGTGTTCTTAGATAGGTTTTGTATTGGAATGTCTTCGATAAGTATCGATAATCAGCAATAAAAAAAAGTCCGATAAAGAAGGAACTAATGATTTTGACTAAAGTTAACACCGTATACAGCCTAGCATCAGAAGTGCATTTAAGAAGTTTTGTTACCGCACAATTAGAAAGGCCCGACATATAAAATCAACAGTAGGTGCTTTGATATGACAGGGGCGCGTTTAAAATTATTGTTTCTGCTAAGAGCAAAATCGAACAATGATACTTGACTTTTTCATTTTAAACTTAAATTCGACTCATTATTACCGCAGAAGTAGAAAGGTCCGGCTGTAACATAGTGTATATGAGCGTGTGATAAAATATCAGCAGCAACGAAGGATAGCTAGCTTACAAAGAGATTAGCAGCAGCTTAAAAAAGCGCATATGCAAATTAGGGAGTATGTGCCGACCCGGATTTTTATTTATTTCTTTACTTTGTTTGTAACTACCACGTTAAACAGCGTATAAAATTAACAGCAGTTTCTTTGATATTACAGGGGCGTGGTAAAAGCATGCTCCCAGTTCCGGATCCGTATCGAGGCGGTGATTGAAGCCGAAGGCGGCTACATTGACTAGATGTCAGCTCTACTACATAATCAAGGTACCTGAATTGATTTTTTCAATAAAAGTTTAAAAATAAAGTTTTCTTTTGGGCGACAAATTTATCGCCCTACTATATATATATATATATATATATATATATATAGTATATAATGACTATATATATATATATATATATATATATATATATATATATATATAGTCATTCACATACAGTACTGTTTCGCAGCTCATCAATGCGGCTAGCCATGAAACTACCTCAAGTCAGGATCGTAACCCCGCCGCCTGTACGACAGTCAAGGCTCCTAACAATTACGCTAATCGACGGCTGCTGTGCGAGTTGTGAATAAACGATGTTTTGACATTGTCCGAAACAGTATATTAAATACGATTAAATATATTTTAATTTATGCACTTTTCTTACTTATTATTATAGAACCAAATTTCTCTTGATTATTATATTGTACCCAATATATATTAGTGGCTTCCTAGCGTGGTCGGACGTAAAATACGCTTTAATATGATATTTTAGTTTATGCAGATTTCATATTTATTATTATAGAGCCATTACTCTATTTATTATTATATCGTAGAGAGTTCCAAAGTTTTTTTAAAAAATATGATTTGGGTGCCATCAGCTAGATTCAAAACCGAAGCATATAGCGCTCCAGCGTTAATCGTTATCATCACTAGAAGGATACCAAAAACTCTAAAATTTAACCGACCTTAACGCATAAATGTATATTTACGCATGCGTAGAGAAGCTTTTTAAGTTTATTTCTGCTTGCCAAGATCCAATTTTATTAACCTTGTCCCCATAACCGCTATTTTACCAGCTAAAAACCAAATTGAATCTGTTCCACAGGTCCGAATCCCCTATATATTAAGTTTCAAGTCCGTAGACCAAAAATTAACAGAGTAAATCAATAGAGACCGTTCCGCTCAAAGAGAGACAGTTTTTCCAAATTAGTACATAATAACACTGAACATCTTTACTAAACCTTGTCCAGTTGACCCTCCAAAGAATGAATATTTTTTTCTAAATTTTAGATATAATTCATATGGGGCAATGCTGACTAAGAATATTCCAACTTTGTGAATCTTTGTTTCATAGTTTTTTACTTTTAGCTGGATATACATACGCACAGATACACGTACAATTGCCAGTTATATAATAGATTATATTTCTTTTAACGCAATTAGGTCACAGACGAGTAGGTAAAAATCGTTTCTGACTAATTTCCTAATTGTATTTTTTTTAAATAACCCATATCGTTGATTGCAATGATGGGTTTGTATTACTGTACACATAGATTCGAAAAAGTTGTCAAAAAACAAATGTATAACAAATAAATGTTATCAAAGGCAAGATAAGTTACTTTTCTACCTAACTGGATATATTTTTTGTGTTTTTATTCAGTGTAACATGTTTATTCAGCTCGAAATACATACAGTGTTTACCGATGTAATGGAACATTCAAGATGGCGTCTTATTTTCTCTTTAACACGGTAAGTATGGAAAAAGATGTTATAAATAAAAAACCGGATAAAATACTGTTAAAAACTCGCTCAATATATGTTACCGTGACATAGGCTGACATATATTCGGCGGGTTTTTATAGTATTTTGTATAGTTTTTTATTTATAACACCTTTTTTCATACTTACGGTGTTAAAGAGGGTGTGAGACGCCATCTTGAATTTTCGAATACATCGGTAAACACTGTATGTTTTTCGAGCTGAATAAATATGTTACCTTGAATAAAAACACAAAAAATATATCCAGTTTGGTAGAAAAGTAACTTATCTTGCCTTTGATAACATTTATTTGTTATATATTTGTTTTTTGACAACTTTTTCGAATCTATGTGTACAGTAATACAAACCCGCACTGATTACCTAGTTATTTTTAAGGGGAGAAAGAATAATTTTAGGTACTCGATTTTTTTTTTTTTTTGTATTATTGTCGATTAATACCCTTAAGTAAACCAGTCGCTCGCCTCTTAAAAACGAGATATGCGTTTTTCTCAGGCAATTACGTGTGGTTTCTTTGTAACGTTTAGGTTCGTCTACGTTATTGTACCTATTTACAATGCCTCCCCACGGGACAGAGTTAGACACCAGGGTCGTTTTTTAACGTGGAGAAAAGGTACAAAAATAAAAATTGTCTTAGTAGTGAAGGATTTCTCCTCCACCGAAAGAGAACAAGAAATAGAAGTGCAGCATCTGAAGAACAGATACTACACTTTGATCTTGTCCCGTTATTGTAGCAAAATTCGAAAACTGAAATATTGAATTACAAATGAAATCCATGGTGTCTACTGAATTGTTATGCTACAGTAATAAACATATCCAAAAATTACAAAAAACGATACATTAAAAATTAATTATTTATGAAAACAGTTTTGAAGACAATTAGCGAAAATTGAGTTTTGCCAAGAAAAAAACAAACAAACAAACAACAAAAAAACATCAACAACAAAAACAAGACAAAAAAAAAAATAAAACGGAGAGTTCTAATTGTAACAAAAGGGAGGTAAATATTTTCTGAAAACTAAAAATCTTTAACCAATTTAGCAAAACCTAATTTTCACTAATTGTTTTCAAAATATATTTTCATTAATAATTAATTTTCTAACTCATCGTTTTCCGTAATTTCTGGATATTTTTTATTACTGCGACATGACAATTTCGTAAATGTTATTAATTTCACTTGAAATGCAATATTTCAATTTTCTGAATAACGAGGAAGAACCTAAGTTTATGCAAACAAGAATAATAAAACATTTATTTTAGATATTTAGAGTGGGGATCAGTTTTGCATATAAATTCAACGTAGAATGATTCTACCGTTTTAGGACTGTTAACTATTCTTTTCATTTTTTAAAAGTTTGCAATGATTACCATATTTCCATATTTCTTGAAAGGTATTGTCGGTAATATGATGATTGTTTCATCTTTGCAGATGATTGCTGTCCTGCCCCCCCCCAAAAAAAAACCCACCACAACAGTGCTCAATACATAGGTAGAGCTAGGTAGTAAGTTAGAAAAATATATATGGCAATTAAGCTACACAGAATATTCCGCGTTTTATCCACACTAGAATTCTTCAGGCTTATACCTGCTTATGCCTGACGAATTCTAGTGTGGATGAAACGCGGAATATTCTGTGTAGCTTAATTGCCATATATATTTTTCTAACTTACTACATACACACACATATATATACACATATATATACACACAGGCACGCACGAATATATATATATATATATATATATATATATATATATATATATATATATATATATATATATATATATGTGTGTGTGTGTGTGTGTGTGTGTGTGTGATCATGCGAGGTGTAAACTCCTGAAACACTTGCTACCCACCTTTATTATCTTGGTGCCCCAGACAATAATCCTTGACCTCAACCATAAAAACCTGTGCCAGACAACTTACCCTACACTCTGCCAGGTCGAGTTTGCTCTCTACAAAAATGACTCACGAATTACGCGTTTCTTACTGACTGCGAATTTCTGTCGGGGAATATAAACCGTGGATCCGTTTGACCTCGTCATAATTTATGGACGAACCAAACGAAATGTAAAATGAAATGCTTAGAAAAGATCAAATAAATCGTGGAATAAATACAAGTAAACCAAATAATAAACAACAGTAAGAATATCAAAAACCATGAAAAATAAAAATGATAATAATAATAATAATAAGGATAACGATAATAATAACAATAATATTAACAATAATGTTAATAACAACAATTATAATAATAGCAATAATTATAATAATTAATAATAATAAAATCAATTGTAATAATAACAATAAATTTAAAAGAAACAACGATAATAACTTTAATGATAATAATAACAACAACGACAACGATAATGATAACAAAATTTTAACAATAATGTTAAAAACACCAATTATAATAATAGCAACAACAACAACAGCAACAACAACAATAATAATAATAACAATAACAACAACAAAAACGATAATAATAACAAAAATATAAACAATAATGCTGATAACACAAATTATAATAATAACAATAAATAAAAAGAACACCAATAATGATAACAATAATAATAATAACAACATCAATGCTAATAATAACAAAAATGTTAAAAACAACAATGACAATAATAATTTTTATAATAACGATAATGATAAAAATAACAATAATGATAACAAAAATGATGAAATAACAAAAATGATAACCAAAATAATCCTTATGATAAAATTAATGATAATAATAACAATTATTTTACTAACAATAATGATAACTATAACAGCAATGATAATTATAACAGTAATTATCATAAAAACAATAATATAATAACAATAATGATAATAATTTGAAAAAAGATGATAATAACAACAACAATGATAAAAATAATTATCATAACAGTAATGATAGTAATTACACCAATAATAATAAATTCAAACAAGAATGAAAATAATTACAATAATAACACCAATAATGGTAACAATAACCTTACTGTTAATCACAACAACATGATAAAATAAAATAATTACAATAACAATAATCATAATAAAACAAAATTACAAAAATAACAACTACAATTATAATAAAATCAATGATAATAATATTAAAAAATAAATCAATATTTATAATAACAAAAGCAACAATTATAACAATAACAAAAATGATAATAACAAAATTATAAAAATAACAATTATAAGTAAAAAAATAATAATGATAATAAAATAAAATGATAATATTAACAAAAATAATGATAAAAACAACAACAATTATAACAATGAGTGTAGTGTAAATAACTTCAATAATCATAAAAATAATAACAAAATTATAAAAAACAACGATTATAATTATAAAAGAATTATTATAATAACAACAACAATCATAATAATAACAGATTTGTTAAACCAAAACAATGATATTAAAATAATGTTATAACAACAACAATTACAATAATAACAATAATGTTAATAACAACAACAATGATAATAAAAAATCGATAAGAATAACAACAACAACAACAATAATAATAATAATAATAATAATAATAATAATAATAATAATAATAATAATAATAATGCTAAAAACAACAACACTGGTGATGATAAAATTGATATTTATTAAAACAACAATGATAATAATAGTTCTTATACCACCTACAACAACAACAACAACAACAACAACAACAATGATAACAATAATGATACCACTTACAACAAAGGTAATAATAACAATAATGTTATTCATGACTACAATAATAATAACAATAATTTTAATAATAACAACAACAATAAGAATAACATTAATCTTAATAATAATAATAATAATAATAATGATAATAATAATAATAATAATAATAATAATAATGATAATAATAATAATAATAATAATAATAATAATGATGATAATAATAATAATAATAATGATAATAAGAACAGCGATGATAATAATTATAATAATAATAACAACAACAGCAATTATAATAATAAGAATAATGATAATTATAAGAATAACAACCATGATAATAATAGCAATAATGATAATAATAACAACAATTATTATAATAACAACATTTGAACAAGTATGGAGGCGAAAAGGTAATCGCTCATTAAATTTCGCAGACGATTTTGATTCTTGTCAAGGCGTGAAAGGGTGCTCTTAGGAGCTCCACCCCAGATGTGGCAGCAGTGCATTTTAGGACGAGGCAGAGGATTGCGTCGGGAGATAATTTCTGGGTTACTACCCAGAACGATCCAACCATTTTTTCAGCGTTTCTGATGTAGATCTTCCATTTCAGGTCAGGGATAAAGGTCAGTACCAGAAGTTTGTCGAAGCAGGGTGCTTCTTCAGTGCGAGATCCATTCATTTCAACTGGGGCAGAGTGGAGATATCATTGCTGGTCGTGAAAAGATGGTTTGATTTTAGATGCATTAAAATTAAGTAGTCATTTTTTTTTTTACTCCAGATCGTATGCGAGAGAATCAAAGAGATCCTTATCTTCATCGGTATTCAAAGTGTTGTCAAAGATGGTAGGATCTTCTGCATAGCTGTAGACGAATGAACGAAAGATGTGATTGGATAACTGTATCAGAATTTGGGGGGCAATTTTTGACACCCCTAACAGAAAACTGCGAATAAAATATAAAAACTCATAATTTCTCTTTTTAAATCGGGTTGTTCATTTTCCGTATGGAATATACTTCCAAAATAAACTATTAAAGTTGTTTAAAAAATAATAGAAATATTATTTTTTTATTAAAAAAACAGTGTTTACAAAATGCCGGCGCGCGTTCAACCAACCATTTTTTTTTTACGTATGAAATCAATTGAATTTTACGAGTGAAATATTTTCAATTTTTAAACTTTAAAAATCTATCAAAATTTTTCTATTCGTTCAATTTTTACGATATTTTCAGGGTCAATGGGAAATTTTATACTCTCTCCAATAAACCGAATATAATATTATTCACCCCTCCATTTTGAGATATCTATTAAAATTCACCCCCCCCATTTTGAGATGTCTATTAAAATTTAAATAATTAATTTACTCATCAAAGTTTTATACATCACAAATTGAAGATAAAAGATCAATAAATAAAATATTCTAATTAAAAAAAAGTGTTTTTTGGAAATTTACCTGTAAAGTCCAAAGTGTAAAACCTTTCTTTTAAAACCACGTTGATTTTTTTTAATTGAGCTCATGTTATGCTTATATCGTAAAGTAAATACCGGACGCTGACGGCAATTTTTTCTATTTTATCCAATGTTTTCTTTTTTTTAGATATTTAAAAAAAATCACCCGATAAAGTAGAAATAACATATAATAATCAAAAACTCGTGTATTTCATTAAGAGAATTAAAAAAAAAAATCGGTCGACTGGATTTTTTCTTTAACGGCAAATCTTATAAGTGAATGCGTGCTTTTTTCACCTACGGAGGCCCCAAAACAGCACGCAATAAAAAGAGATATTAATCATGGCGTTTATAAGTCACCGTAAGATAATCGCGAAAAAATCAGAGATTTCTCTCCCTTTATTTGAACAGTCAATAAATCTGAGTTCGCGTTTTTTTTTTAATCCTTGTTTAAAAAAGTATTTTATTTAAAAATGACATGGAATATAAGTATAAATATGGATAAATTCTTAACAATGAATAATGGAAGTAAACATTGAATAGCATTTTTTATAGGTAAGTGAGTTTTTTTGGAATTTATATATATTTTTTATAATCGAACTAAGTAAAGTTTCGTTGATTTTCTTTAAAAAAATTTTAAAAGAAAACCGATTAAACAAAAACAAATATTGCATAATTTGCTATTAAACTTGTTATTTTTAAAAAATTTGATCTTTACTCCTTCAATTGAAAAAAAATTAGGGTTTGAATTACATTTTTCAAGTAGTTATAAGCTTCGAAAAATAGTAAGTTGATATACGGCATTTTTAATGGCCGATTCTGATACACCTAGTGATTGGGGAAGTTGTTTATAAAGATCAGGAAAAGAGTTGGCTCAGGATATTTCCCAGAGTTAAAGTTTCGGATTTCTGCCCATCAACGACTACTTTAGTAGACCTTTCAGAGAAAAAGGAGATTTTACGGTTGAGAAGACTTCTCCAGCTATTTCGTTGCTAGAAATCTTATGAATTAGCCCTTTGTGCCAGACCCTATCAAATGCTTTAGAAATTTCGAGAGCCATTGTCAATAGATTTAGTGATTCTGTGTGATATTACCGTCAGCACATCGGCTGTTGATCTCTCAGAACGGAAGCCACATTGCATGTCACTGAATAGGGTTTGGTATGTTTCGGTGTGGCCGATTCGGCGTTGCTGAGTCGGCGTTGCCGTTTCGGCTTGGCCGATCCGGCACAGCTAATTCGGCGTTTCGCCGATTCGGCATGTGGCCGATTCGGCATGTGGCCGATTCGGCATGTGGCCGATTCGGCGTCAAATTAGCGCTTCGTCGTTATAGTCAAACGCTTTGTTTATATTTTAAAAATGAATTCAACAAACGAATATTATTTTCTTTAAATAAAATTAAAAGAAAAATTATTAAAAGAAAAAACTGTCTGAATTAAAAAATGAAAATTAAATACGGTAATTTTCCAAGTGTTTTAAAATTTAAACTCGAGCTAAATTGTTTAAAGTAAAAAAAAAAAAAAAGACTCATTAAATATAATAATTTCTAAAAAAAATATTTGAATTAATTTATTATTAATAATAAACTTGAACTAAGCGACCACACACGGACTCAAACAGCACCGAGACAAGACGTATTTTCTCTTCGGGAGGCTTGGACCCTTTATAACAACATTATGAAGAAAAAAACTTAATCTGACTGACATCTTGATAAAGCCAGGTTATTGGCGAAAATTCGGACTTTAGCAGCAGCAGCAGCAACAACAACAGCAGCAGCAACAACAACAACAACAACAACAACAACAACAACAACAACAACAACAACAACAACAAAGTAAATAAAAATGATTTTATCATGTCACAACATTTTCAAGTTTTCAAATGTTCTCATTTAAATTCATAAAAAATGTTTTCAAAAATGTGTAACTTTCCATTGCTTATTATTAATATTTTTAAAAAGAGTGTTTTTTTTTCTTGAATAAAATATTTAAAAATTTCAAAGAAACCGTAGCAATTTTTAAACTTTTCTAAGCTTTAAACCTTTTTAGTTGTTTTTTTTTTAAACACGAAAACATATTTATGAATTAATAAAAAGAATGAATACAAAAATGAAAAAAATATTTTTCAGTCAAATTTAAAAGAATTTTGGCAAGAGTTTTTTTTAAACATAAACCGAAAATACTGTTTTTTTTTTAATTAATTATTTATTTCGTAATTATTTGCAACACCTTTCAGGAAATTAATTAAAAAAAATCAAAATCAAATAAAAATGCAAATGAACAGACAGAAAGAATCATAATGGAAGTTCAATAATTTATTAAACTTCCATTATGATTCTTTCTGTTTGTTCATTAGCCTTTTTATTTGATTTTTTAAGTTTTCATAGAGGGGTTATATCCAGCGATTAACCTTTTGAGAAATGCATCTCATCTCCTCTGAATTTTTTTAAAAGGCATCTATAATTTTCCAGATCATAGGATGATGCATTCCTAGTTCATACTGT
>NC_136515.1:842811-885311 GCF_053919585.1 Euprymna scolopes | reverse complement strand
TTCCGAATTTTACTGGGTTTGTATAATTCAGTAAATTTTACTATACCAATGAACTTTTAAGCCAAAGAAAGATGACTTAAAATGTAAGCTACAAAATTATCATATTTAATAATTGAGCATTCATATATTGTTTTAACAAAAACCAACACTTCAAAAAAAAAAAAAAAAGAATTGATAGCAACAAAAAGTGTATTTCATTGTTAGTTACAATTGTTTCAAGACTAATTAGACAAATTCAAACATTATGGCGTTTGATATTTATATATCTCCTAATTTTCGTATCACTATTTAAAAAACCTGTCATAAGAAGTTACCACAAAAACCTGTACCAATTTAATATCTTTTAATAATACTATTCGTTGATTTCTTAAATTATATTTCATATAATTTATTTTTGAAAAAAAATTTTTTTAGAATTTTATTTTTATATTTATAATATGGTCAAATCCACACGACTAAATCGTTACGATTATGTTAGTTTCGCATTCGACCTATGCTTGCTTCTTTGTTTACAAATATATCGGCTGTCTTATTTCTTAGATTTAAGACCATTTTAAGTTAATATTTTATTTAATAGAGAAATAAAGACCAACATTACCTTATACTTATTTAATCCTCATTCATCATTCAAGGTTATGGATCCCGTTCTATGTTTTATTCCATTATTCTCTTTTGTTCACAACTATTAGAATTAGCGATTATCGGGTATCCTTAGCTACAAAGGGAGATAATCCCGCTCGTTATTAATTTCTTAAATTTGCTTAAATCATGGGAAACCAAGATTGCTGTAAGTACGTATAACAGTTAAAGGGAGACAACCAGGACTGTTTGATGTTTCTAGTTTGGTAAACCCTAAAATGTGTCTATTATTTAATTAATTAAACAGATACAGTAAAGGCTAAGCTAGCTTATTCAACAAATTAAGATTTTAAAGTATATCTTTAATCCTGAAGCTGATTATATACCCATGGGTTTAACCTACGTCTGTCATCCATCCATAATCTGCTGGGGTTATTCATGGCTTCAGAACCAAAATAACACTTCGTGAATTGTGTTCTTGGATACCTAAATAAAATAATATATCCCATTAATAATTATTCTGATAATAAAACCAGTCTTTAGCTCCAAGTGTGTTTTACTCCGATAAAAGTGCATTTTTGAATAAAATCAATTAGAACAAGAGTACTTTTAACAAGCAGGGATTTGTCAAGTTTTACTTGTCAGAGACCAGTATCAATTAATTTCCAACTCACTAATTGCTATTTTTTTAATTGCTAGTTTATTGTTAAGTTACTTTATTGATCTGGAAACGGTACCACTTATTTCACCATCAATACTACTACGACTAAAAAAGTGCTCCCGGTTCTGGAACAATATTGCTAATCTTGGTTAAGCCTTATCCTTTATCTATATTTCTTATCCAGTGTAGAATAATAGAAACTATATTTGCTTGCTAGATTTGGATCCTTCATTTAGCCACATCATTTCAAGCTATTTAACTCTACATTAAAATTTGGCCTTGTACCCAAGGGTCTTTATTGTTACAGAAAGTTTTTACCTCAGCTGCATTTAAGACGTGATAGCAAAAAAACTATTCTTGTGAAGACATCCCTGTATGAGTCTTGTACCAACCCCCTGCTATCGTCGACACCTTCTCTTAGTTTCCATCTCTGGTTCCTTTTTGAAGGATACTACGTGGTTTCTGTATCTTTCCTTAAAACCGCAATCCATGACCCAATATATATCTCGCATTTATACACTATTTCTGAGGTTAGGCATTTACCACCCAACAGACAATTGCCAGGTATTCTGCAATTACATTTTTTGTCTAAGACACTTTCATTCGAGGCTAACTCGTTATTATTCCTTATTTTGCTGATTTTCCTGTTGTTGGAGCTTATTATAGTGTCATTTAAGTTGCTTGATGTCGAGAAAGATAATTTTACCGAGTTTCTATTGATTATTTTGCTTAATCTATTCTCCGGAAGGAAGTTTTTATCAATTATTCTTCTTATGACAGGTTTTAAAATAGTGATACGAAAATTAGTAGATATATAAATATTTAATTAGCTCCTGACAAAGATGCGTCCGAGATAAATGTTTTTGCATGCTTTATTTCCTTTAAGGAAAATGTCTTTACATAATGTTCTATTGTTAAAGTGTTTTTTATTCAATAAGTATTTTGTTAATACAGTATATATATATATATATATATATATACATATATATATATATATATATATATATATATATACATATATATATATATATATATATATATATATATATTTAAAAAAAAAAGTAATAGGCGGAAGTTTCTCGAGAGCTCTTTCGGCTATCATCTCGTCAGGAGGAAATCGATAGCAACCTAAATAATATTGTAACGAAAATAAAGACTATACGCATATGTGCTGACGCTTTATATGATGGTCGCCTGACTGCTCCACGGTTTTCTAAAGAGATTCTTATTGAACTCATTTTAATCCGTGGAATTTAGTTTTTGTGATATTATGTACTGTCAGGTTGACGGGGTTTCAATGAGGATTCCGTTGGCCCCAACTTTAGCGGATATTTTCGTCGGGTACTATGCATCCGTTATGTTTAATTCTACAACTAAACCCACTGCATATTTCAGATATGTTGACGACACTTTTGCTATTTTTCCTTCGCAAAGTGAAGCGTCGATATTCTTTAATAGGTTGAATTCTTTACATGGGGCTCTTAAGTTCACCATGGAAAGTGAGAAGGACAATTCGCTTCCTTTCTTGGATGTTCTTGTCGAACGCTCAAGGGGGGGGGTGCTTTCTCGCTACAATTTATAGAAAGCCGGCATTTACTGGCCTATATGTGAACTGGTTGTCTTTTGTACCTAAATCACGTAAGGTCGGCTTAATTAATACTTTGGTACATAGAGCCCTCATGATTTGTTCGCCTAACAGATTAGATGTTGAACTCGATAAGATTAGGGAAATATTCATCAATAATCGTTATCCTGTTGACCTTATTGATGACTGTATTTTCAAAAAGGTTGTGGATTTTAAATCCCCTAAAAAGTTTGGACCCTTGAAATGCCCGGTTTATTTGAAATTACCGTGGATTGGGGAGGGGAGTAATAGAATTTCCAAACAGATTCGAAGAAGTATTTACGACTGCTTCAATTTGGTGTCCTTGCGTTTGGTACATACTACGAGACCTGCTTTTCTGTCTTTCCGCAAGGATAGTTTGCCTTACATTCAAAATAGTAATATTGTATATCAGTTTAGATGCCAGTGCGATGCTGGTTTGTTGAGCGAACATCCTTACACCTTTTGACTCGTATAACCCAGCATGTTCCATCGAAGATCAGACAAGGGAGGATGGGGTCTGGTGGTCTCCCTCCTTCTGCAGCCTTGGACTCTGCTATTGGCCAGCATTTGGTTGACAACCCGTGCTGTGCCGATAGATATAAAATAGATTGGTTCGAGGTGCTACATAGAGCGGACCCCAAAAACCATTTAAAGATTTTGGAGGCCGTCTCTATCGCGGTGCGCCAACCTTCTTTGCGCCGGCAAAAAGAAACATCAAACGCATTGTTTCTCTTTGGGGAACTTTGAATTTTTTTTCTCCCGCTTTTTTTTTTCTCCCTCGTTGTGCCAATATTTTAATCGTTTTTAAACGTAAATAAATTTAATTAGTGTCCCCGTACGTTTGACACATTTAATAAGTTCCCCTATAGAACTCTTTATTTTCGACACAATATTATTTATGCTGCTATCGATTTCCTCCTGACGAGATAATAGCCGAAAGAGCTCTCGAGAAACTTCCGCCTATTACTTTTTTAAAACTATATACAAATTCTGTACCTCTAAACATATATATATATATATATATATATATATATATATATATATATATATATATATATATATATACCCACACACACACCAGGGGTGTGCAATAAGTAATGCCCCTGACCCACTTTCAGTTTTCTGATCTAGCTGAAATTTTGCAATGACTTATATCTCTACGGGTTATCTGGCAAATTACAGCTCTGAACTAATTGTGGTTTCTGTTTTATAGGTGTTTGAACTGAGTCAGGTGTGAAATGGAGCCTGTTGAATGTCGAGCAGTGATCCGGTTTTTGTATTTGAAAGGATGCACACCACAGGAGACTTTTAATGAAAAGAAAAACTTATGGTGATAATGCCTAATCATATGACCTTGTAAAACGCTGGCATCGTGAATTTAAACATGGCCGGAATCTGTGGAAACAGCTCCCAGACCTGGTCGCCCCCCCCCCGCTACTGCCATTGATGAGGCATCTGTCCGTCAAGTTAAGACTGCCATTTTGGAAGATTGGCGCATTACTATTCGACAAATAGCCCAAGATGTCAAGATTAGTACAGGGTCTGTGGAAACTATCATTCATGACCATTTGCATATGCATAAGGTGTCTTCCAGATGGATTCCCAGGTTGCTCACACCATTCCAGAAGCGAGAACGCGCCGAGTGCTCGAGGATGAATTTGGAGATGTGCCAAGAAGATGAGTTAAAGTTTTTCAAAAGACTGATTGCACAGGATGAAACCTGGGTCCATCACTATGATCCAGAGACCAAAGCCCAGTGAATGCAGTGGAAGCACCTGGACTCACCACCTCCAAAGAAGGCAAGGGTGCAGCCCTCCGCTGGCAAGGTAATGCTCACAGTCTTCTGGGACCAGGACGGAATAGGGATGACAGATTTCCGGCAAAGGGTACCACAATTACAGCCTATTATGCTTCACTTTTGAGGAAATTAAAGGAAGCTATCAAAATCAAGAGGTGGGGCAAGATCAGCAAAGACACCCCCTCCCTCAGGACAACGCTCCGGTCCACGACTCGCATGTCGCCAGATCAGAAGCACGGGCAATTGGTTATGAAATCCTTCCCCATCCTCCCAACTCTCCTGACCTTGCACTCTCTGACTTTCAGCTCTTCCCAGCTATGAAGTTGTTTTCGAAAGGAAAGCGTTTTCCAGATGATGCAGTCTTGATTTCTGAAGTCACGTCGTGGTTGGAGGACCAACCTGGGGTGTTCTACAAAAGTAGTCTCCAGAGCTGCACTAAACGATGGGAGAAATGCATAACTCTGGGTGGTTCCTATGTAGAGAAAGATTAATAACTGTGCCAAGTTTCGTTGCTCTACTGCAAGTGGTCCAGGGGCATTACTTATTGCACGCCTATCGTATATATATATATATATATATATATATATATATATATATATATATATATATACTTCGTTATAATTTTGGAAAAAAAAATTCAGCAGAGAGCTCTATTGAAAGGAAAAAATTCAAAATATGAGCGAAATATTTGTATTTTTTTATTTTAAGAAGTTTAGATAAGATAAGCCATCGGTACCGTCGGTTTACAACATGATAATAATGAACCGTTTTAGATCCCAATATTAAGCTCCCTTCAGCCGCACTTTCTCATCTGTCTATAACCGGAAATGGAAACATACAGATTGGCTGACAAGAGTTTGATATCAGATCACATTCCGTTAAAATACTTGTAAAACAGACACAGGGATGCAACATTGTGGCGATGTGACAGAGGTTGAAGCTTAGTTGACAAAGTGGGACCGATTAGCTTGAAAAATCTTTTTTGGACACTATCTAAGAGGGAGAGACTAGTGGTAGATGCATCAGTCCAGATGTGGCAACAATACTCCATGAATGGGTGAGTGGTGGCCTTGTAGAGGTACAGGATACTCTCAGGTGTGAGTAGGCTTCTAGAACGTTAGAGGGAACCCACCTTCCTTGCAGCAGCCTTCGCAATGTATTTGTTCCAATTCATATTGCTCCTGATTATTAAGCCGAAGAGTTTGAAGAATTCTCAGGTAAGGTGTTATTTCTCATGGATATCGGTGGTTGGAGAGGCGTTTTGTAATTGTTAAAGGAGAGCAGGTTAGTATTACTAGCATTAGATGTTGCCATCCATGTGCGGCGCCATTCCACTACGGTCTAGTATTTTAATGGAATGTGCTCTAATGGACTGGTTGCACTTGTGCCTCCTTCGACATACATATCTCCACTTAGCAACAAAACACACCCCTTCACTGTTGAGGTCCCTAAATGCTAGAAAGCTGAACTGGAACGAATACATAGAGGACATTGCGAAGGCTGCTGTAATGGAGGTGAGTTCCCTCTATCGGGCTAGAAGACGACCCACACCTGGGGGCATCCTGTACCTCTACAAGGCAACCCACTGGTGCATTTGCATCTCACTCTTGGATAGGGCCCAGAAAAAGGAGTTTTCAATCTAATAGCCCCCCCCCACTTTGCTAACTAAGCTCCAACTCCTGTCCCATCGTCGCAATGTTGCATCTCTGTGTCTGTTTTGCAAGTATTTTAATGGAATATGCTCTGATGAACTCGCTGCACTTGTGTCCCAATTACGTACATATCCCCGACAAACGCGTTTAGCAACAAAATCACACCTCTTCACTGTTATGGTCCCTAAATGCTAGAAAGCTTTCTACTCTAGCAGTTTTTTTTTCCTCGAACAGCTAAACTTTGGAATTCCCTTCCTGCTACCTGCTTCCCTGACTGTACTGATATGCAGAAGTTTAAATGTAACGTAAACCAACATCTTGTTTATCTTTCCTAGGCATAGTCCTAAATAGTAGCCCTTATGTCCAAGTGGCGATATGCTTCGTTAAGAGTGAACGTGAGCAAAAAAAAAAAAAAAAGTTTGAAAATCTAGTAATTTAAAAATGATTTTCCATTTAATAATAAAAAAAATCATACAATAATCGTTTTTCTAAAATGTTCACATTAAGAAAAATCCCTCCCCCTTTCTTTTCGTATGTAAGTGAACGAAACAGAGTTAACGGGGTTTGAACTCGACTCGCAGTTTTGGTATTCTGCGTCAGTAATCACTGCGCCACTCGAACTCCGCCTAGTTTGCTGGGTCATTGCCAATCGTCTGATTTGCCCAGAATAGAATGGATAGATCGTAAGACACCGTTGAGCAGATAAACTGGTGATTGTGGTGGCGGTCACGGTGGTAGTAGTGGTGGTGGTGGTAAGAAAGAGTAATAGAAAAAAGAGAATGATGACGTTCAGGTTTAGCGTAACCTTGCTTATTCGTCTTCAAGATCACTCGTCGTCACGTGGGAGTGGTAGACGCAGCAGGTGAAAAAAATAACCGGGTGGCCGTCGTAAATAGAAGGAGGCCTACTCACTGAAAAATGACGTCACGCCTGAGGTACAAGCAAGAAAGATTTGTCGAATAGTCCGATTGTCGATAATGAATGCGAGCTTGGGGCACGTTCGGAATGAGAACGAAAATCGGAAACATACTGATTGAATTTCCATTAAAAAAAAAAAACGATCTACTTAATTTTCATGTCAATTTCAACTAAAACCAATGTTGTCGATGTAACTGTGGTGTCGAAATTAACAACATATTACAGTATTACTACATAAAACATGCACTTTCACGATTTCACTATCCATTCAGACGCCATTTTTTATGTTTGAACTATAGTTTAAACAAAGAAAGTAACTCATAGTTTGGCATTCTATTTAAGTATAACTTGCAATTTCCTTCGAAAACTATTTTCATTAATAATTGATTTTCTACGTTTTTTTTTTCGTAATTTTTGGACATATTACTAATTTTGACATGACAATTAAGTAGATAACGTTGGTTTTAATTGAAATTTAATATCTCGATTTTCGATCTGAGAAAGTGCCAATAACTTCTTACAAAAAGCACGAGAAAACTTTAAAAATTGGATTGAAAAAGATGACAATAAGGAAAATTATTTTGTATAAATCTTATTCAACTTATTGAATACTAGCAGTCTACCCGACTTTGCCCGGTCGTAAAATACGCATGAATATCATATTTTAATTTATGCAGAAACTAAGACATGCGCATGATAGTATTATATATTTTTTTTCTAAACCGTTCACTTCTTGTAAACAAAGAAAAAAAATACTCCTGCTGAGATCGAAACCAAAACCTTAAGATAATGAGTCATATAAGTATGATAACCATTAGACCAGCGTGAATGGATCTTTAAAAAGTGTTTTCAAACCCACTTATTCTTAACATAAGTAATCTGTAATGTGAACTATTCACACACGCGCATTCGTGAAACAGCAAACAGATTTTAAAAAAATCCAATTACTACCACGTACCAATTTTTAAATTTTGACCTCTTAACAGCTCTTTTTCTGGATGAAAACGGATTAAAAAGTTTTCCACACGTCTGAATATTCTATATACCAAATTTCGAGTGTGTAGATCAAAAAAATCGTTGAGTATATAGGTTGAGAAGTGTCCTCACACACATTCTCACTTTATATATATATATATATATATATATATATATATATATATATAGATAGATAGATAGAGAGAGAGAGAGAGAGAGAGAGAGAGAGAGAGAGAGAGAGAGAGAGAGAGAGAGAAAGAGAGACAAAGAGGGAGAGGGAGAGATTAAATAAATATATTTATATATATTATTTCTTGAATAAACAAGAAAACCAATACCTAATTTAATAGGGAAATGTTCTTTTTTCGAAACAATGTTCTGCAAATAAATATTTCGACACTTCATGAAATTTAAAAATGAAAATTCGTTTATTAATAACCAACAATCATTCGTAATAGTCCGAACTAGTCGTTCGACTTTATTCTGTGACGTTGCAGGTCACGTGACTTTGTGACTCGGCCTCCTCGTATTTACGATGGTCGTGGTAAGACATACCAAGGTAGACATAACTCGCTGCGTATGAGATGACTTCGCTGGAATGAGACATCGCGTGATCTCTCGTGGTTTGCATACTCGACTGTGGATGATCTTATTTGTGAATGCGCACTGATGCTCAACGCGAAACGAACCTGAATTTAGTCGACCTGTTTTATTAAAAAAAAATTTTTTTAGGCATATCAACCCACGGTGGTTTAATTCAATGTCGAAACACAATAAAATACGTTTTATTGAACGCTAGTTGCTATTTTTATTCAGAGTTGGTATTTTACACCAAATTCGTCAATAGCAAAGAAGTTTGTACAACATTATTCATATATTAATTCCCTCTGATCCGCTGAGTCAGTATTTGTTCTATATATTATTTTATATCTCTCTCCATTAATCCCCTTCTTTCTCCTACTCACGCTTCTTCCTGTATTAGTTAACAAGCTGTGATCCATACGATTAATATATATATATATATATATATATATATATATATATATATATATATATATATATATATATATATTTCTGTGGAAATCTTATTTATTTCCTCTCTTATATAATATATACTAATCGATATTTAAGAAGCTCAAAGTAATTACAGAGCAATATAGTGAATGAATGACAAAAGTCTATATTTCAAAGTTCATGATGTCGACCACTTTATAATTTGTTCCTTTAGTTCAGTTGACATTTACATGTCTTGACAGTATCTGTTTCGTAGCACAAAATCAATCACTTAATTATTATATCAATTAGTGCATCGATTTTGTCCGATGAGTTAAAGACTGTTATCCACATATTCATAGTTGTTGTTGTTGTTGTTGTTGTTGTTGTTTCACCACGTTTTAGTCAACTCATCATCTGGCATTCTTCAGGTGGTTAACCGCGACGGTATAAGAATCCTGATTTTTGTAACTGTATATCCAGAAATTACTGGCTTCCATAGTTGCTATTGTCTCACCACGTTTTGGCCAACTAATCCTCTGACCGGCTTTGGGTAGGATTGAAACCGCTATTATAAGACAATGCTCACCTGGAATCGTACAGACTACACATCTTTATCCACTGTGCCACGGGACCCGAAAGAAAAAGTCAATACGATCAGTATTTGTTTCTAACAATTTTTTTTTTACCCAGTGGTCACCACTTATCAAGGCCCGGAAGCCACTCAGGGATAAGGGTTATTGCAAATACATTACGTTAGTGTGGAGATTTGATGGAGTGTTTACTTAAGGGGGCGGTTCATTAGGAATTTGTTAACATTGGACTTGAACACATCCAAGTTGTAGTCGAGAGAGAAGCAGGCAGACGGCACAGAGTTCCACAGGCGTGCAGTTCTAAGAAAGAAGCTTTGTTCATGGAATCCGCGTTTTGATTTAGGCACAGATATAGAGTGGGGGAAATTTTTCACAGTGGATTCAGCTAGACGGGTGTTTTTCGTGAAAGATTGGCCAGGGGAGAACCAGAGATTGGAGTTCAGACGAGCACCTGCCATGGAGATAACGATAAAACAAGGATAGGCTCGCAACGTCTCTTCTGTGGGATAGAGGTTGCAGGGTAGAGAAAAGGGCATCCCTCATTAAGCCACGAAATCTATTTTGTACTCTGTCAAGGCAGGATAGGCTGTTTTTAGAAGCTCCTGCCCAAATATGGTTGCAGTATTCCATCCTTGGACGTACTTGGCTTTTATATAGATAGAGAATTGCATCAGTAGTGAGATATCTTCTGGAGCGGTAGAAGGGTCCCACAATCTTTCCAGCAACCTTGGCAACAGACTTGATGTACGCGTTCCATTTCAGATCAGGAGTAAAGGTCAAACCCAGAAGCTTGTCAAAACACGGGGCCTCTCCCAGACGAGAGCCATCCATTTTAATTGATGCCAGATGGGGATCAGAGCGTTGATGATGTAAGGATAGGAGTTTGGTTTTGGATGCATTAAAGGTAATACCACATCTTCCTCCACTGAACCACGCGCTCGAGATCAGAGGAGAGAGAATCAGAGAGAACTTTGTCATTTACAGCCTTTGATGTGTTGCCGTAGATGGTCGTGTCATCAGCATAGATGTCAACGAATGATTTAAGTATGTGTTTAGGGAGGTCATTGATGTAGATTAGGTAGAGAGTTGGGCCCAGGATTGACCCCTGAGGGACTCCAGCATTTATATTGCAGGCCCCTGATTTTTGTCCATCGACCACTACTCTTATGAGCCTATCGGAGAAAAATGATTTAATGATTGAGAAAACATTTCCAGTTATACCGTAGCTGAAAATCTTGTGAAGTAGACCCTTATGCCATACCTTGTCGAAGGCCTTTGATATGTCAAGAGCAATTGCCCTAGAAAGGAAGTCTTTGTCAAGAGATTTACTAATCCTGTGGGATATAACCGTCAGCACATTTGCGGTAGATCTTGCAGAGCGGAAACCATATTGTGTGTCACTAAGAAGGTTATTCCTGCTGAGGTGGTTGACTATTTCTCTATTTAATATGGATTCCAGCAACTTACTCATAACACACAGGAGACTTATTGGTCTGTACTGAGAGGGAGATGACTTATCACCTGAATTCTTAAATACAGGGCAAACTGATGAGGTCTTCCAGGGAGTCGGAAAGCACTTCTCCTTAAGGCAGCGCTTGTACAGTTTCGTAAGTATTATATATTATAAAATCTTTCTGTCTTTCTTTCTCTCTCCCTCTCTCTTTTTTTCTCTCTCTCTCTCTGTATTTCTTTTTTCATCTCTATCACGCTGTTTTATACCAAGGTCGGCAAAAACAAAACAACAAAACAAACAAGCAAAACAAATGCAAATATAATTCATGCAATCAGCTCCACATGACTCGTTAGTGCGTATTTGTTATACATTATTAAATCTATCTGTCCCCCTCTCCTCTTCTTCCTCATTCTCTGTCTCATTCGTTTTCTTCTGTTCTATTCTCTCCTCCCGCTCGCTATTTTATTTAGGGTACCATTTCATACCAAAGTCAACGGTAAGAAAAAAAAAAATAAAGAAAAAGAAAAAGAAATAGAAAAAGAAAAAACAGATACAACGTTATTTATATACTAAACTACCCGTGACCTGTTGAGTCGGTATTTGTTGTATATATTATTACATATTTCTCCATTACTCCCCTTCCGTCTCTCATTATTTGTTTTAAATATTATTGAAGCGCCTTCTCTCTATCTCTCCCCTCTCTCTGTGTCCCTCCTCTCCCCTTCCCTCCTATTGGCCATGTTATTATGAGTGTTTGATATCTATATATTAATACGATAGCGTGTGTGTTAGTTTTTTGTCACGCTTACATCCTTTTCCTTCCTTTAATTGTTATGACCTTATCTTTCTTGTAATAAATAATTTTACCGAGAATTCTTCATAAGTTTTGGTTTCAGTTTCGATTATAGCTGATGGCACTCAAGTCATCTATTATTTTTTATAAATAATTTTACCAAGAATTCTCCAGAAGTTTTGGTTTCGATTTCGATGGCGATTAAGCTACACTGAATATTCCGCGTTTCATCCACTCTAGCATGATTCTTCAGCCTGAAGAATCCAAGAGTGGATGAAACGCGGAATATTCAGTGTAGCTTAATCGCCATATATATTTTATAACTTACTAACTAGCTCTACCTACGTATTGAGCACTTTTGAAGTAAATACTTAAAGTATACGCATAAATTTATACTTTCGTATATTAATTTTATGTGAGTAAATGGAGTAGTTATATATATATATATATATATATATATATATATATATATAGAGAGAGAGAGAGAGAGAGACACACACACACACACACACACACACACACACCCACACACACACACATATATATATATATATATATATATATATATATATATATATATATATATATATCGTCATAAGTTTTGGTTTTGGTTTCGATTCAAGCTGATGCACCCAAGTCATATGAATGTATTTTTTTTTATTTTTTAAAGTCACAACTTTATAATATATAAGTATCGATAGAAAATGACTCTATAATAATATATACAAAATGTACATGAATTAAATCATCATATTTACGCGTATTTTACGGCCGGGTTTCACCGGGCGTCCCTACCAGCTTAGATAAATACTAAGAGACAAAATTTTAAAACTTAATATTTGTTAGAAATAACAATTGTGAAAAGCTGAAATTTTGACAACTGGTAGTCCTTATCATCCATAATAACATACTAAAATTTGAATCATTTGCAAAGAATATAAAAAAATTATAATATTTATTTATTTTCAAAATAGGAACGTCCAAAAATAAGGGACAAAATTGAGAAAAACAACGTAAACAGCTAAAAACAATAAAAGTAAATAAGTCCTTGCTATCAATGACAGCTGCACATCTTCGACTACAAGAACGAGTCAGTTCTTGACAATCCTTGATACTAATTTTAGACCATTCTTCTTGAAGCCTCATCCACAAATCTTCCGTGTTAGTGGGATTTCTTTCCATAAGTTTCACTTCTAAGGTCTTACATAGATTTTCTATTGGATTTAAGTCAGAACTTTGCGGTGGCCAATCCATAATTCCGAAATCTTGCTCCCACAGAAGAGACGTTGCGAGCCTATCTTTGTTTTATCGTTATTTCCATGGCAGGTGCTCGTCTGAACTCCAATCTCTGGTCCCCCCCCTCGCCAATCTTTTACAAAAAACACCCGTCTAGCCAAATCCACTGTCAAAAACTTTTTCCACTCTTTATCTATGCCTAAATCAAAACATAGATTCCATGAACAAAGCTTCTTCCTTAGAACTGCCCGCCTGAGGAACTCTGTTCCGTCTGTCTGCTTCCCTCTTGACTACAACTTGGATGTCTTCAAGTCCAACGTAAACAAATTCCTGATGAACCGCCCCTTTAAGTAGACACTTTAAATATCCACACTAATGTACTGTACTTACAATAACACTTATCCCTGAGTGGCTTCCGGGCCTTGATAAGTGGTGACCTCGTAAAAAAAAAAAGAAAAAAAAGGTAACTTGTGACATGGGGCATTATCTTGCATAAAGGTAGCCCTTTCGAAATCTGAATTCTCTATGATTGGCACAACATGATCTTGAACAATGAATTTGTAACCGGACAAGAGGCGTTGTACCTTGGCTAGAAAACATTCCAAATACCATGACGCTTCCGCCCCCAAACTTGACAGTTTTCTTAGTACACTTTGCACTTAATCTTTCGCCAATACATCTCTTTACATTGTGTTTTCTGCTCATCATTTCCAAATAAATTAAACTTGCTTTCATCACTGAAAAATACTTTTGCCCAATTTTCATATGTCCACATTACATACCTGTTTGCTAACTCTAATCTCTTCATATTCTTCGAACCAACAAGTGGTTTATTCCCTGGGTTCGTTAAGCAGTCCTATTACTTGCAGTCGTCTACAAACAGTTTGTCTTGACACATTAACACATGAGGTACTATTCATAACCCTTTTACTTTCTGTGCAAGACTTAAAACAGTCTTTTAATGACATACGCTAAAGATTGTTCGCGAACCCACCCGTATGCCCGATACACCCGGTCAATATGCAAGCCTCTTGGACCTTTTTCTCTCAACTTCCCCTGAGCTATGTTCATGTTCCATTCATTCTCCTCTAGGATCCTCCGACCACTCCGTCGTATCAGTTAAGATAAAAACGAAATGTAAGAAGCCCCCAGACTTACCCCTCCACCGTACTGTATACCGATACTCTATGGCTGACTGGGATAGCTTCCGTACATTCATATCTGATTTACCTCTGCACTCCATGTTTAAAAAGGAAGTGTCCTCTATAGTATCAGATCTGACCGAATGGTTAATTGTAGGCATAGAACAATTCATACCATCTAAAAAATTCCAACAAAAACCTAACAGCCAGCCATGGTTCTCCCCAGAATGTGCTGCTGCTATCGCGCACAGAAATCACTTTTTCCATAGCTACCATCATAATAGATGCACTGAGACTAAAGCTGCTTTCAGGTCTGCCAGCAACCACTATAAAAGAGTAATAAAAAATGCAAGAGAGCTATATGCCCAGTCTGTTAAATCCGAGGTAGCTGATCCGCGGCTTGGATCCCACCAGTTTTGGTTAATAACAAATAGGATCCTGAACAGAAGTGTGCGTTCTATCCCAACCATTATCAATGGACCAGAGGTCATCTCGTCAGCGTCAGACAAGGCCAAACTATTTGCAAAGAACTTTGCAGCTAATTCTACCTTATGCGACGAAGGCCATCAACTCCCCATATTTCCTTCTATAACAGAGAACAAGCTAGGTAACATACAAATATCCGTGCATGAGGTCACCAAGCTAATAAAGAACCTAGATTCCAGTAAAGCAACTGGCCCTGATGGCATCCCAATTATAGTGTTAAAAAAGCTTCAACTAGAACTTGCTCCCATACTTACGAAACTATTTAAGCGCTGCCTTAAGGAGAAGTGCTTTCCGACTCCCTGGAAGACCTCATCAGTTTGCCCTGTATTTAAGAATTCAGGTGATAAGTCATCTCCCTCTCAGTACAGACCTATAAGTCTCCTGTGTGTTATGAGTAAGTTGCTGGAATCCATATTAAATAGAGAAATAGTCAACCACCTCAGCAGGAATAACCTTCTTAGTGACACACAATATAGTTTCCACTCTGCAAGATCTACCGCAGATGTGCTGACGATTATATCCCAGAGGATTAGTGAATCTCTTGACAAAGACTTCCTTTCTAGAGCAATTGCTCTTGACATATCAAAGGCCTTCGACAAGGTATGGCATAAGGGTCTACTTCACAAGATTTCCAGCTACGGTATAACTGGAAATGTTTTCTCAATCATTAAATCATTTCTCTCCGATAGGCTCATAAGAGTAGTGGTCGATGGACAAAAATCAGGGGCCTGCAATATAAATGCTGGAGTCCCTCAGGGGTCAATCCTGGGCCCAACTCTCTTCCTGATCTACATCAATGACCTCCCTAAACACATACTTAAATCATTCGTTGACATCTATGCTGATGACACGACCATCTACGGCAACACATCAAAGGCTGTAAATGACAAAGTTCTCTCTGATTCTCTCTCCTCTGATCTCGAGCGCGTGGTTCAGTGGAGGAAGATGTGGTATTACCTTTAATGCATCCAAAACCAAACTCCTATCCTTACATCATCAACGCTCTGATCCCCATCTGGCATCAATTAAAATGGATGGCTCTCGTCTGGGAGAGGCCCCGTGTTTTGACAAGCTTCTGGGTTTGACCTTTACTCCTGATCTGAAATGGAACGCGTACATCAAGTCTGTTGCCAAGGTTGCTGGAAAGATTGTGGGACCCTTCTACCGCTCCAGAAAATATCTCACTACTGATGCAATTCTCTATCTATATAAAAGCCAAGTACGACCAAGGATGGAATACTGTTGCCATATCTGGGCAGGAGCTGCTAAAAACAGCCAATCCTGCCTTGACAGAGTACAAAATAGATTTCGTGGCTTAATGAGGGATGCCCTTTTCTCTACCCTGCAACCTCTATCCCACAGAAGAGACGTTGCGAGCCTATCCTTGTTTTATCGTTATCTCCATGGCAGGTGCTCGTCTGAACTCCAATCTCTGGTTCTCCCCTGGCCAATCTTTCACGAAAAACACCCGTCTAGCTGAATCCACTGTGAAAAATTTCCCCCACTCTATATCTGTGCCTAAATCAAAACGCGGATTCCATGAACAAAGCTTCTTTCTTAGAACTGCACGCCTGTGGAACTCTGTTCCGTCTGCCTGCTTCCCTCTCGACTACAACTTGGATGTGTTCAAGTCCAATGTTAACAAATTCCTAATGAACCGCCCCCTTAAGTAAACACTTCATCAAATCTCCACACTAACGTTATGTACTTGCAATAACCCTTATCCCTGAGTGGCTTCCGGGCCTTGATAAGTGGTGATCTCTGTGTATAAAAAAGAAAAGAAAAGAAAAATGACATAAATAAATTAAAAAAATAATAATGATAATCTCGTTCATCAAATTCCGTCTGTGTCAGTTGATATTTGGGCTTTACGATGAATGCCCTGGAAAAGTCACTATTGATAAGTATTTAGTTTTAAAATATGCAAACGGAGAAATGATTTGCGGCGAGTTTAAATGGTTTCTCTTCTTCTATCGTTAACTGAACTCATTAATAAGAAAAAACATTAAAATAAAATAGTGAGGTATACCCGGGCGTAAACCAGAGATCATTTGATCTGTAGTCCTATGCTCCACCACTGAACTATATCTCCAGATGACAATAATTCTGTTTGTTTGAAAATTAAATTTGTTGATAGTTTATTATCTCCCCTGGCCGATGTAACGTAACACATTCTCCTGTAAAAATTCTTTTTTATTTATGGGAAATCAGATTGTTTTAATTTTCGATACTTATTAGGTGAATTTCTGTACAACACATGTCTAGGAACACTGCCAGAAATATAAATTACCTTTGTGTGAAATTTGCAAAAGATAGGTTTAGCCGTTTCCGAACATATATATATATATATATATATATATATATATATATATATATATATATATATATATATATACTAGCAAAAGTACCCGTCGTTGACTGGGTTCAAAAAAAGTCTACAGAAAATGGACTCTGATTTATGAAAGTATGATAGGTTATGAAAAGGAAGGGTTGTAAAGAGATAGCTTCGAATTTGGGGTTATCAAAACCAAGCAAAATATGATGAAAGTAAAAATAAAATAGATAAGCCCCATAATTTATTATACCATACCTGTTCACAATGAAACACTTATCACAATCTTCTATTGATCTATATAAAAAAAAAACCTTGTTAAACTTTGTGACATATTTCCATTCTATGGAGGTCAGGTGCGAACGAACACGCATAATTTTATTATACCATATTTCTTCAGACTGAAACATAATTATCAGAGTATACACGCAAAAGTCTTTATTAAAGTATACACACAAAGTCTTTATTAAAGTGTGTGCCTATTTCCATTCTATGGAGGCCAGGCGCGAACGCAGACCCCACAATTTTAATGAATCATCATTATGCCAGATCAAATATACCCGTTCCTGTGTCTCGATGCATCTTTTATCATTATATGTGATGAGTTTTCTATAATAGTCAATTATATAGGAGTCTAATCGTGACCAGACACGCACACAGACATTCAGCATTATATATATATATATATATATATATATATATATATATATATATATATATATATATATATATAGTGTTATAAAATATATATAGCAATTAAGCAATACAGAATATTCCGTGTTTCATTCTTGTGAGAATTCTTCAGGCTGATATATTCAAGAACAAAATTGTCTACGTTGTAAATCTGACAGGTATCTACGGCATCCTTTACCCAAATAGAAAATGTCTGACGCCAAAGACACGCCCCAAATATTATATTGTTGTAACTGTTTGTGGATTATCTTAATCTGATAATCCGACAAGCAAATGGCAGTGTTAAAAGATTATCTATTATTGTGTAAGACTATCAGTTACGATTGAAATCCATTTCTCATCACTCTTTCTTTGTCTCTCTCCCCCTCTCTATTTTATACACACACACACACACACACACACACACACACACACACACACACAAATATATATATATATATATATTTGAAATAGCCACTGACACGTGTTTCGTCGTCTTCGATTCATCAGAGTGGCCGAATCTAACGAGATTCGAAATCGGGACCCATGAAAAGAAGACTAAACTTCTGTAACTAGGCTATCTTGCACGACTGCTTGGATATATCGCGATTTACGAAGATTTTATTTATTTGTTTTGTTTTTGCCATACGTTTTTCAATGAATTCAATTATTTATACGAAAGTGCATGTTTGGAATAATTATCACGTTTACCAAATTGGTACCCCCAAAAGTAGAGCGGCATATATATAGTGTTTAAAATGACACGTATTTCGTCGTCTACAATTCATTAGCGAGATTCGAAATCGGGACCCCATGGAAAGAAGCCTTAACTACTACCACTAGGTTATCTGCCGCTTCCCATTTGGGAATACCAATCTGGTAGGAGGGAATTATTTTCCTAATTTGCATTCAGGTAAAAATGCACTTTCGTATGAATAATTGAATTCATTCAAAAAGTATCGCCCCACCAAAAAAACAAATAAACAGCATCTACATAAAACGCGATACAGCCATCAGTCATCTCGCTAGATTCAACCACTCTGATGAGTTATAGACGATGAAACACGCTTCTGTGAATAATTACATTTTAAAAACAATATATATATCTTTATCTTTATCTCTCTCTCTCTCTCTCTCTATATATATATATATATATATATATATATATATATATATATATATATATATATATAGAGAGAGAGAGAGAGAGAGAGATATGTATATATATGTATGCATATATATACATATATATATATACATATACATATGACTATATCTATCTATCTATCTATCTATCTATACATATGTTTATATCAATCTATATATCTATATCTATATCTATATATATATATCTATATCTATATATATCTATATATCTATATGCATGCACATATATATATCTATATCTATATCTATATCTATATCTATATATCTATATCTATATATCTCTCTCTCTCTCTCTCTCTCTCTCTCTCTCTCTCTCTATATATATATATATATATATATATATATATATATATATATATATATATATATATATATATATATATAATTGTTCTAAACACGATTAAATCCACCCCACTTGCAGATTTCAAATAGACTAATCGATCAATGTCCCTGCGAAAATTCGACTAATCCGAAATGTTTTCCGTAAGCCGAGGATTACCTCATTGCCAGGTAACCACCTCCCACTGAATTCGAAAATCGAAACAGATTTTTTTGCTCACAAAATAAAATAAAGAAAAATTGAAAAACAAAATATAAAAATAAAAAACGACCAGCAAAAAAAAAAAGAAAAAAAAAAAAAGAAAGAAAAAAAAAAAAAGAAAAAAGATGGATGAAATGTTTTGACTGAAGTATTTGTGCGACGACCTTTTTGTGAAGGCGGTTAAACCGTTTCTGATCTCGTTTCGTATTTATATGAAGTTCCTGACGCATCCGTGACCCGTTGGATCACAACATCTGCCATTATTTTAAATTGTGAATGCTAAGACAATCCTCTGGCAAAGAAAGTTTTGTTTGGTTATGCTGTTTTACGGCATATCAACTCTTTTTTTAATGCCGAATTCGGTAATTTTGGTTGGTTGTTTTTGTTTTACGGCATATCAACCATTTTCAGGTTATTTAATGCCGAATCCAAAGATTTTGAAGAAAAATTTTTTTAATAGAATATATTTGTTATTTTCACGTCGGTTTCTATTCAACCCATAGTTGGGACCCTAACAGGTACTACCACTCCGGGTCAGAGTGGACCTGGGAGCAATGGTAATTAAAGGGTGGCTCCACACTCCCCAAAGCCCGCAAGCTGGGGCCTCACCACTGGATATAGCTTAAGGTCATATCCAGGACTCCCATTGAGGGACTTTTACCCTCTGCAGGGAGGCAGTCGGCGTATTCTAATGCCCCACCGACAGGGCCGGTAATTTTGGACAAAAGTTTTTAATCTTCAATTTCTTTATATTTTAAAATATTTATTCATGGTGTTTGGTTTGGTTTGGTTGTTTTTTAGGAAAAAAAAATGCTGTTTTTGTTTAGACTTTGCAGAACATGATTGAGTTTTCCAAAATAAATGGAAAAAGAACAATAGCATAAATGTTGGATGAATTTTTTTTTCTCAGAAAGCCAATATCTTCAGACAGCCTGATTATAGTAGCATCCGATCTTGCAGAGAAAAGAAAAAAAAAGAGAGAAAGAAAAATCGTTTGAGAAATGGCTGGATCATTCCAGCGCCCCAGAAGATACTCCATTCCTGACGTAATGCTCCTTTTGTATAAAAGTCAAATACAAGCTAAAATGGTCTATAGTTGCCATATCTGGGCAGGTGCCACTCAGAGCACCCTAACCCTGTCTTGACAAAGTACAAAATTGTCTTTGAAATCTAGAAGGATGTCCTCTTTTCTTCTCTAGCCTCTTTCTCACAGAAGAGACGTTATTAGTCTTTCGCTGCTCTATAGTTATTTTCGTGTTAGGTACTCGACTGAGCTCCAATCTATGGTTGCCCCCCCCCCTCCGTAAAACATTTACTGTAAAATTCATTCAGCTTGATGTTTTCGTTCAGTCTCAAGAGACAATGGACACTTCTCTAAGGCTAGCTGCGCGTGTAATTGTGAGGCAACAGTTGTGCAATAACCAACCACATCTCTTTTGAATCGGCATTGCTTGTATTCATTAGCAAGAAGTGCTAGACGACAAGGCCGCGATAAATGGAGAGCACATACATCATTTGGGATTCCCAAATGGTCACCCATTTTAGTACTGACTAGGCTCAACGTTGCTTAACTTATATGCGTTAGATTATCGTCTAGCTACAACCACTGTAAATGATATAAATTTCTTCCTCTGTGTACTCCAAACTAAACGGAGCTTCCATCCGTCTGTGGAACTCAATATCACGGGATTGTTTCCTAGCTGACCAATGATTTAAAACAGGGCAAGCAACTAGATATCTAGGCCAAATAGAGCACACACAAAGGAAAAAGTCAACCAGAGGCCAAATAGGCCTTTGTCCGGTAAGTGCATGTTCATTGGCTGATAGGAAGGGCGCGGTGGATACTAGAAAGCTGATTAGCTAACTGAAATCTCAATAGACGGTGCGTATATAAAAACGACAGACAACCACAAAATTCGCGCATAAGCCTGAAGAGTCCTAGAGTGGATGAAACGCGGAATATTCAGTGTAGCTTAATCGCCATATATATTTTATAACTTACTAAATAGCTCTACCTACATATTGAGCACTTTTGAAGTAAATACTTAAAGTTTACGCATAAATTTATACTTTCGTATATTAATTTTATGTGAGTAAATGAAGTAGTTATATATATATATATATATATATATATATATATATATATATATATATATATATATATAATGGGAAGTGATATACAAATTACCATTAGCGTATTAAGCGATGCTCTTTGCGTAAACAAATTGAGCTTAGGTATTTGGACAATATCAAAACATTGTTAATTCACTGCCCGCATAGCAGCAACCGAATAACACAACGGTTAGAAGCTCCGACTATCGTTTGGGCAGTCGGGTTTTGATCCTGGCTTGAGATAGTTACTTGTCTAGCCGCACTGATTAGCTGTGCAACAGTGAAACAGTACAGTATGTGGATGATTATAATGCTCCCCATCTTCGGTTGAGCATATTGGGAAGTGATATACAAATTATCATTAGCGTATTAAGCGATGCTCTTTGTGTAAACAAATTAAGCTTAGGTATTTGGACAATGGCAAAACACTGTTAATTTACTGCCCGCATAGCAGCAGCCGAATAGCAGTCGGGTTTCTAGCTTCACTGATGAGCTGTGAAACAGTGAAACAGTACTGCATGTGGATGACTATATATATATTCCGATTATCAAGTTTTCTCGGTTGGATATTAATTCTGAGTGGCTTCCGGGCCTTGATAAGTAAAATTATATTAGTGTCAACGTGCTTATGCCGTATAATATACGATTAAACAACAAATCAACAAGATACGCCTGAAGAAGGTCGGAGAATACATCGGCCGAAATGCTGTGAAAATTACACTCAAGATGAGAACTATAGTCCGAAGAATCAAAATAATATTAATAATCAATTCTCATCTAAAAAAAATAAAAAATTAAAAAAATTCAGACATGTTCTGGTAAAAATGTTTTATAAATATAAATTTGCCTCCGCCCAAACTTGCACACAAAGAAAATAATCTGGCCATTCGTGACCTCTTTCCTCATTCGTGGGTAAATAAATCTGTTGTTTAGCCGCAGATGAAATGATGACTTAATCCTTGCACTAAAACTGTTTATAAGACACATCTATTGTATATTGTTATGCGGAGGTGTCTTCGGATGGCGAAGGTGTGTCGGGTGGCGGTGGGAGTATCTATGTATGTCGGGGGAGTTCTGTAAATAGATTTCCGGTGTCGGATGATACTTTTCAAACACATTGTTTATTTATATATTTTCTGTTGAACTTCGCCGATTTTTTGTGTGCGTGTGTGAGGGGGCAAAATTCTAATGTTGGTACAGACGAAACTGACTTTTTTTCCGGCGCAGAATTACGTAAACAACCGGAAAAAAGCTAAAGGATGTTTTGATGCAGTACCCCATTCACGCTGTTTCTCGAATAAAGAGTCTGATGTATTGCCACAGCTTTCTTTGCAGTTGTGCAGACACAGGGTTGCAGTTTCTTTCTGCCCGAGCAGTGTTCCAACAGAAAAACAATAATGAAACAACATTTAAAGAAAAATAAACAGTCAACGTAGGTTTATTTTTTTGAACAATTATTTATTTTCAACGAAGAAAATTAATGAAACAATGACAAATAAAATGTTTCCGAAATATCAGATCATGCCCAACGTATTAGTGGCCTGACACAGGGGAGACAACCGGAACAGCAAAACTGAAGCTGGCCTGCAGGGCACTATATACCCAAATGTAGACAAGTTGGGCATATTTATTGGTTTGAAAATATGGTCTCTTTTTTTTTACCAATTGTCCAAAGTTTTAACCATAGAACGTTATTTTAATCTTCCAAAAAACTGTAAATTTTCATGTACTTCCATGAAAGAATTTAGGTAGCATTTTTTCATTTAAGCAAACATTGGTTAATACAACGGATATGCTTTGCATTATTACTGGTAGCTAAATTGAATATTGAAATGCTCATATATATATGTATATATATATGTATATATATATACATATCTCTCTCTCTCTCTCTCTCTCTCTCTCTCTCTCTCTCTGAATATATATATATATATATATATATATATATATATATATATATATATATATATATATATATATATATATCTCGAGACTTTACCTTTCACCAGACTATCCATTCACGGGAAATCACTTTTTTCTTAACCCTATTCCCTCTGCTTCACTTTTTTTTAACCAAAAATATGAGCATTTCAATATTCAATTTAGCTACCAGTAATAATTCAAAGCACATCCGTTGTATTAACTAATGTTTGCTTAAATGAAAAAATGCTGCCTAAATTCTTTCAAATCATTTGAAACCATGACAGCAGTTTTTAGTCTCCCCTCCATCAAGACTAGATGGTTTCAAATGATCTGAAAGAATTTAGGCAGCATTTTTTTCATTTAAGCAAACATTAGTTAATACAGCGGATGTGCTTTGCATTATTTTTTTTTGTTATTATTTATTCGAATTTTCGTATAGTGTTTTTTTATATCGAACTCCAAGATATTATTAAAAATTCTCAAAGAATCACAAACGCTTTCGATTCGACTGCGAATCATCTGAAGGGGAAATCGGTAGAGTTGGTAAGGTGAAAGTGAACTGGGACAAAAAGTGAAAGGTAGAAAAGCAAAAATATAAATTGTAGACAGCTATGGTGGATAAAAAAAAAAAAAAATGAAAAGTCGATTAAAAATTTGAGCTTTAAAATCTAGGGGATATAAGCCAGTATTAACAAAACTCGCGAATCCCGCGCTCAACCGGGCATTTTAATATGTTACTGCTGATCTCAAATGCGATGGTTTTAATAGTAAGGTGTTGCATTCTACTGGAAATTGCCTCGTAATTTTAAAACTTTTGGAATACATTTGATGTTGTACAATTTTAGCATTATCTACAAGGATTTGACTTCGGTTAGAAGGAGGGGGGCAGTTATATATTTTTTGTAAATGTAAATATATGGTACTTGTATCTATTAAATGCATAGTAATACGGCGGGACAGTGTTGTTATTGTATTTCCAATGTACGGATAAGTCTTATTATTATGTGAGTTACATTCTCCTAGAGAGCATTTAAACTTATATACAACATTGGTTTGTTATGTTGTTTTTATAGCTGGGGAGGAGTTGTTTCTAACAATAAGCTTTTGAATTTTATACTTCTTATAATAAATAATAACGTTACTCTTACTGTTGCTATCAACTGGAGCTAAATATTTATGTACAATGCTTTTAACTGCCTTTTTCTTCAATTATAACATTTGGTTTTGGTAAAATATATTTATAGAATTTACATTATGGTGATGGTAAATATTTTTGTTTGGATGTTGTTGGGTTTGTAGCAATAGTTTTATTTGTTCATCTCATTTCGATATAAAAAAAAGACTATTACGTTTCTGAATTTTTGTGATGGGGATAAGTTATTTGTAGTGTTTGGATTCATCGGGCTTGTGTTCTCATCTTGAGTTCGACAAGATACGCCCGAAGAAGGTTGGAGGTTACATCGTTGTGAAAATGACACTCAAGATTAATCCAAATAATACGCATAAAAATACTATAGGAAAAATCGAAAAAATAAAGAATATATATATATATATATATATATATATATATATATATATATATATATATATATATATATATATATATATATAAAATAAAAATTACAATTAAATTTACCAAAATGATCCAAGATGGTAAGATTAAAGTATATTATAAATATTAAAGAATTAATATTTATAAAATCATCTCAGCCAGATATAAAAGCTCGAGGACTATCCACTTATCTAGTGTTTCCTTTTCAGATTAAATATGTTTTTAACTCATTTCACAGTGTTTTTTAACATGCTTTATTAACTGTTTGCTCATATATATATATATATATATATATATATATATATATATATATATATATATATATATATATATCAGCTCTTTTTATTGAGCACTATCTAACAACCTCGTTGAATTCACTAGTCCATTACTTTTGAATAAAAAAACCCGAGTATATATTTATATATATATATATATATATATATATATATATATATATATACATATATATATATATATATATACATATGTCAATTGTAAATAATCGAAATACCATAAGTATATTTAAATCACATGCAACTAATTTTATTTGATATATGTTACGTCTTACACATGTCTCATTGAATGGTATATATATATATATATATATATATATATATATATATATATATATATATATATATATATATATATACACACATATACACTCATGAGCAAAAAAAAAAATGGGTCAAGAGTGAAAGAAGGAAGAAATCAATTGTTCAATATTTTTCTATGAATTTTTGATAATTTTAACTGAAAATTTCTATTTTGCAGATCATTATTATTATAGCATATAATAATAAGTGAAAAAATTAATCTTAAATATGGTAAGACCACATATTGGCGAAGATATAAAAAACCGAATTGCAGGATTAAGGTAGTCCACAATGATTTACAAGCAGATTTTTTTATATTTTAAGAAAAGGAAATGTGAAAACATCTTTTTCTGCAGTGAAGCGAATTGGTCAAAGGTGCGAAGTCGAACGCTTGGTAAAAGGGAAATCTGAATCTGGTCGCCCTTGAGCATCAACTTTGAAGGACGACCACAGGCTTAAATTAACTGTTTTGAAGGATTGAAACAAAAATTATGTTGACCATAGCAAAAAATTCAAAACAGGAGCTGGAAATTCTCTTTCTAGATATAAACATCTAGACGAATGAAAGAAATGGAATTTTCTTCTAAAAGGTGTGCAAAAGGCTATCTTTATCTAAGAAGAACATCAATGATAGAAAGAGATTTTTCTCGTATTATGGCAAGAAATATACAGACTGGTTCAGGAATGTTTTCTGGTCAGATGAATCAAGATTTTGTCTTGTTATTTATGCTCCCGATACTCCCGAACGGTGCAACCGAAGAACTGGAGAAAGATTCTCGCCAAGTTGCATAAAAACGATAGTTAAACACGGGAATGAAGGGATAATGGTATGGGGAACTTTTACTGCAGCAGGAGTTGGGAAACTTATTAGATGTGAGAAGTCAATCAATGCAAAGGAGTACATTCGAATATTAGAAGCAGGACTGTTACTAAGTATCCAGAAGCAAACCCAATAGAAAATATTTGGTCCATAATGTCTTGTGCATTGGCTGGAAGAACTTTTTCGAACAATGACAAACTGTGGGAACTGTACAAAGCGAAAGGAGTAGCATCTCTTCTTCATAGGGTTCCACTTTGGTTGAGAGCATGTCTAAAAGGGTTTATGAAATCAAAAGGAAATGCGATTCCATCCTAAGCATTAATAAAAGTAAATGTATTGTTCTGTGTTATTGGTCTTGTTTAAGTCTCCTTGTTCAATTGTTCTTTGTTCAATATAGCTTTTAGTGCAATAAAATGTATAAAATTTGTTTGGTCCATTTTTTTGCTCACGAGTATGTGTGTATATATATATATATATATATATATATATATATATATATATATATATATATATATATATATATACTAGCAAAAGTACCCGTCGTTGGGTTAAAAACAGCTAACAGAAAATGGACTCTGATTTATGAAAGTATGATAGGTTATGCAAAGGAAGGGTTGTAAAGAGATAGCTTCGAATTTGGGGGTATCAAAACCAAAGCAAAATATGATGAAAGTAAAAATAAAATAGATAAACCCCATAATTTATTATACTATACCTGTTCACAATGAAACACTTATCACAATATTCTGTGGATCTATATTAAAAAACCTTGTTAAACTTTGTGACATATTTCCATTCTGTGGAGGTCAGGCTCGAACGAACACCCCATAATTTTATTATACCATATTTCTTCAAACTGAAACATAATTATCAAAGTACACTTACGCAGATAGATATGAAAAGTCTTTATTAAAGTTTGTGCCTATTTCCATTCTATGGAGGCCAGGCGCGAACGCAGACCCTACAATTTTATTATACCATCCCTATTTAAGTTAAAACATACTTATCAAAGTATTATTATGTACATCTATATCAAAAACACTTGTAAAAGTGTTTAATTTTTAAATGTTTTATTTCCATACTTTGTGGATCAGGCGCGAACGCAGACCCCACAATTTTAATGAACTACCGTTCTGCCAGATCATACATACCCATTCCTGTGTCTCGATACATCTTCTATCATTATATGTAATCAGTTTTCTAAAATAGTCAACCATATAGGAGCCTATTCGTGACCAGACACACACACACACACACACACACACACACACACACACACACACACACACACACACACACACAGACATTCAGCTTTATATATATATATATATATATATATATATATATATATATATTATACTACTAAAAGGTATCCATCTCATGTCTTACATAAAGGGTTAGTTTATCGCAAATCACCTGGGGAGCCCCTACCGAGGAATGCCGACGGGAAGCTCGGGTATTTTTTTGTGGGCAAAAAAGTACTCTATATTTTTGGGCGATGGCTTTACGATCTCCACCTTCCGACGTTACGTCACATCTCGGTGTAGATGTCGGGCGATAAATAACGAAGTAAAGTTTAGAATTCTATCGCAATCTTCCACAATTAACTGACAACCGATACCACAAATTCTCTCCCTCCCTCTCACTCCTTTGTGTTTTCTCCCATATCCTCCCATTTTTCCAAGCTTCTGTTTAAAATATTGAACGTGGTATCAAAATGGCCACAAGTACATCCTGTGATCAAGCCACTCCGTTTCGAGACGTCAGATGGCGTGATGTTTTGCTTTTATACTACTTTTTTTTCCTCCTCTCTTTTCCCTTTTTTTGTTTGTTTATATATTTTTGTTGTTGTTTATGTTTGCCTCTGAAATTGGTGACGTCATTTGCATTGTAATCTCGTTCCGCTTTGAAACACAGGCATTTAATTCTCTCACTTAACGACATGAAAAACAAATTCTTTTGGAAAACTGAAGCGTGACAAAGGTAATGACAGATAAAGCCATTTAATAGATAATTGGACACGTCTAATCTAATCATTGCATTATTGTACAAATGTGACTATACTTACTACCTAGCTCTACCTATGTATTGAGCACTGCTGAAGTAAATACTTAGTTTACGCATAAAATTATACTTTCGTATATTAATTTATATAATTAAATGAAGTAGTCATATATATATATATATATATATATATATATATATATATATATATATATATATATATATATATATAGTGCTCTTGCTAAGGAACTTTGCCTTTCATTCTGCATGTTGGATGCTGGATTCGACAAATTGGGAATTTACCTTCAATCTTCATATATATGTAAGTTAAAGTATTCAAAAATGAAAACTCGTTAATTAAAACGAAGTTGTTAAGAGTGCTCAATAAAAAAAGAGCAAAATATAATATTTTATAGAAAAATATTACGTAGTCGCTACTCTGAACATGTTTCGAACAATTGGTTGGCAAGAACCAAACGTCATCGTCAGGCGACGTAATAAAGCTTACTTATCACTGAAGGCATCTGATCTCAAATACATTTGAACTTACAACCATCGCGTTGATAGTCGGCAGCCCTAACAGCTGGACCATGGAACAGTGCTCGTTCTCAAATGATCTCAACAAATTATTTAAATAAACACTCGTTCACTGCTAACAAATAAATGTCAAAAACCTATATTCCAAATATTAAGATGTTCATCTTACAATTTATTCTTTTAAGTATGTTGACATGCACAATTCTTGTCACCATCCGTTTTGCGCTATGAAACAAGTGCTGTCAAGAATTGTTGTCAAGGAAAGGAATACATTGTAAGATTGGCAACATTAGAATATAGACTTTTCTCATATATTTGTTTATGCTCTGTAGTTACATTGAGCTTAATTAAATTAAAAGATTGATATAAACACAAGGTGAAATATAATTGAAAAAAAAGAAGATAGATATATAATATATTTTTTAATATTTCAGGACTATCCACTTTACTACAAAAATGCTAGTTTTGTTTTGGTGTCTTAAATCCTCACCTTTTTGTGCCGACGAGAAGACTATATTCAAAAACACAATCTTTGTCAATTATTGTCAATGTTTATTGTCAATTTTAATAAAATGAATATCGTTTCCGAAACGACCGTACATTCAATTTGATTTTGTTTGTTCATCCTTTTGAAACTGATTCATAATTTACAATTATTAATCTTTATACTCAATATATATATATATATATATATATATATATATATATATATATATATGAACGAATGATTAATAAAACATGTTAAAAGACATCTTGAAAATGAGTTAAAAACATACTTAATTTTAAAAAAGGAAGCACAAGATAAGTGGATAGTCCTTAATCCGCGGAGTTTCGAAGAAATACTCTCCTTCTCATCAGACGGCAGGAATTAGCAAAATGCGGGATCGGATATTGCATGTAAAAGTATTTGATGAAACTACAAGTAAGTCAAAGATCTTACTTGGTTAAAAAAAAGGTGAGGTAAGGGGAATAGGAGATAAAAGAAAAATGATAAAAAGATTTCAAATGAATGGACAGTCCGGTGAAGGGTAAAATATCCAAGAATTATATATATATATATATATATATATATATATATATATATATATATATATATATATATATATATATATATAGTAAGTTATAAAATATATATGGCGATTAAGCTACACTGAATATTCCGCGTTTCATCCACTCTGGGACTCTTCAGGCTTATGCGCGAATTTTGTGGCTATCTGTCGTTTTTATATACGCACCGTCTATTGAGATTTTAGTTAGCCAATCAGCTTTCTAGTATCCACCGCGCCCTTCCTATCAGCCAATGAACATGCACTTATCGGACAAAGGCCTATTTGATCTCTGGTTGACCTTTTCCTTTGTGTGTGCTCTATTTAGCCTGGATATCTAGTTTCTTGACCTGTTTAAAATCTAGGTTAGGTTTTTTTTATGTTAGTTAATATATAAATATATATATGTACATGCATACATGCACATATATATACATATATATATACATACATATATGTGTGATCGTTTATGTATATTCATGTTTATTTAATTTATTTATTTGTTTATTTTCTATTGTTTTTGTTAGTTGTAAAACTATTCTGTATCGCTATCCTAGAGTAAATTTTATCTTGTGCACACAGTTGTTCACTATTTCTCTTCTACAATTTAATAGATGTTGGGATTCTTTAAAGTACAGGATAGCAAATTTTTCATCAAGGCATAATCTACATGGGTCGTCTAGGTCTCTACACGTGGTAGCTTGTCTTATTATTTTCCATTCAACTACCGGCTTTCCTTGAGTTCCCAGTATTTATTTGCAAGCGTTGTTTTCATATGGTGGTTTTTATTGTTGAATGTACTTTTGTATGCCTTCATGAAAAATTTGCTATCCTATACTTTAAAGAATCCCAACATCTATTAAACTGTAGAAGTGAAATAGCGAACAACTGTGTTCACAAGATAAAATTTACTCTAGGATAGCGATACAAAATAATAGATTCACTGATTGATATAATAATTAAGTGATTGATTTTGCGCTACGAAACAGATACTGTCAAGAATTGTATAAGTCAACTGAATTAAAGGAATAAATTATAAGATGGTCAACATCATGTATTTTGGAATATAACTTTTTGTCATTTATTCTCTATATTGCTCTATATTTACATCGAGCTTCTTAAATAAGGATTGATATATATTATAAGAAAATAGATTTCTCTAGAAATATATATATATATATATATATATATATATATATATATATATATATATATATATATATACTAGACTTTTTATGGCGTTAAAACCGGGCAAAACGTATTGCTCGTTAACTTAGAACTGGTGCTTTATTCCAAACTGATGACAGAATATGGCTAAACTTGTGCTCAATTTCGCATTAAATAGTAATTCCTAGCAATTCCTAGCTCTACATCGAACAGATACTATAATACTTAGTTACCTCCACCTCCTCACACACACACACACACACACACGCAGACACACACACACGCACGCACGCACACACACACACACACACGCACACACACACACACACGCACACACACGCACACACACACACACACACACACACACACACACACACACACACACACACACACACACACACACACACACACACACACACACACACAACACCATAAAGTCATCCTGGGGATAGTTTTCTTTTTTTTGTTGTTTTTAAAATTTTTTTTCCTTTGAAGATTGTAACGTTGGGTATAGGGCAACTGAACCAGCTGCCAACATTGCCATGCTTTTTATTGAACCAACCGAGAGCTCTTTTTAGTATCCTCGTTGTTCCTTTAAGCGCAATTGTCTGGATCTATTTTGCACTTCTTTCACCAAGAATATTAGTTAGATAGGACTTCAAGTTCTTCATAAGCACTGTGGCACCTAAATAACTGGTATGATTGATATCTCACTAAGATTCCAGTTTATTTTCATATCATACATGAGACCTTGATATTTGGTCTGTTTCTCCCTTTCAGCTCTGTTCAAAACTCCATTATAAGGGATACCCACTTCAACCAAGGTTGCCACTCTCTCTGACTTATTTTCACAGCAGCATTTTCAAGGTAGGTAGCTGTAAGAATTACATGGTCGTAATGTATGGTAAATAAATTATTTACAACTGTTCTTTCAGGTTGATGTTCGCTGGACGTGCTGCTACACTGGATGTTTAATTTTTTACACATGGTCCAGTGGAGATAGTTATATACTCCATCATGTTTCACTGTGTAATAGCCATCCCCTAAAAGAATCTTGCAACTTGATACCAGATGGCTCACACTTTCCAATTCTGTATGTCAGAATCTGCATTTTTTGCCATTACTGAGACCTGCATATTTCTTGAATGCATTTATCATCAATCCTTGATCTTGAGCAGACATTTCTCAGACAGTTTGTTATGTGGGTCATACACCCCCTCGTATCATATGCCACGCATAAGCTGCATAACCCGCTTTAATCGTTACAAATACTTCGTAAATTTTAAAGCATAATTATTTTTAATAGATGTATTAAATTTAAATATTAATATTTACGGTTCTTTTTTCATATATATATATATATATATATATATATATATATATATATATATATATATATATATATATATATATATATATATATAAACTAGCAAAAGTACCCGTCGTTGACTGGGTTCAAAAACAGTCTACAGAAAATGGACTCTGATTTATGAAAGTATGATAGGTTATGAAAAGGAAGGGTTGTAAAGAGATAGCTTCGAATTTGGGGGTATCAAAACCAAAGCAAAATATGATGAAAGTAAAAATAAAATAGATAAACCCCATAATTTATTATAATATACCTGTTCACAATGAAACACTTATCACAATATTCTGAGGATCTATATTAAAAAAACTTGTTAAACTTTGTGACATATTTCCATTCTATGGAGATCAGACTCGAACGAACACCCCATAATTATATTATACCATATTTCTTCAAACTGAAACATAATTATCAACGTATACTTACGCAGATAGATATTAAAAGTCTTTATTAAAGTTTGTGCCTATTTCCATTCTATGGAGGCCAGGCGCGAAGGCAGACCCCTCAATTTTATTATATCATCCCTATTTAAGTTAAAACATACTTATCAAAGTATTATTATGTACATCTATATCAAAAACACTTGTAAACATTTTTTTTTAATTTTTTAATTTTTTATTTCCATACTTTGTGGACCAAGCGCGTACGCAGACCCCACAATTTTAATGAATCCTCATCAAACATACCCATGTCTCGATACATCTATTATTATATGTGATCAGTTTTCTATAATAGTCTACCATATATATATATATATATATATATATATATATATATATATATATATATATATATATATATATATACTAGCATTTCAACCCGGCGTTGCCCGGGTGTTTGGATATGTATCTTGAGCAAAAAAAAAAATGTGGTAGTAGGAAGGCAGGCTCGAACCCGTACCGCAAAGGAGGAAAAGAACGGGGTAAAACCTAACGCTTATGCTGTCACGACCACTGCCAAACCGGAAGCGACGTTTTTTAAAAGTAAGGCTAGACAATCTAAAGGAGAGGATAACTTTAAAAAATATAGGCGATAAAAGTGACCCCCCCCTGTAGAAAAGTGCCTAGTTAAAGGGGAAGATATTAATGTTTTTAGCCAATTTTTCGATATTTTTCGTATGAAAGGTCGACTTTTAAAACGATAATGATCTTGGTAAAATCCGTCGCCTCTATTGAAAGTTTAAGGCAGACATGCAAACATACATACATACATACATACATACACGCATTTATATATTGGTAACTAAAAATTTTCGACCCAAAGTGATGAAAAAGCTTGCCCTATCTCTGAATACCCTTTATGTAAAATTTCAAATATTTATACCAGAAATTTTCTGAGTAATTTGGAAGAGACCGCAGAGGTCAATTTTTGTAAAATTTGACCGCTATTATGACCCCTTAAAATTTATTGTTTAGGGCTCACATCAAGTTATTAAGTTAGATCCATGTAAGATCAGAGTTTTTTTTTTCTATTTTCGATATTTATCGGATGAATTTCTGTGCAAAACATATCTAAGAACACTGCCAGATATATAAATTAGCTTTTTGTGAAGTTTGCAAAAGATAGGCTCAGCCGTTTCGGAAACTATGAATAAGGAACTCACTTACACACACACACACACACACACACACACACACACACACACACACACACACACACGCACGCACGCGCGCGCGCACACACATACATACATACAAAGTGACTTCTTTATAATAGTAGAGATAAAGATTCGATCAGGAGATCCTATTTATTAAAACAAGAGTAAAGTATGATAACGATAATGAAGTTTTAAACATGGCGGCTGGTCTGTCAATTGAGTTATGGAAGCACAAAATGGATACAATACATCCGCTATTCTTCAAAACTGATTACTTTTGGGCAAAATATTAAGATATTTATACTAACATATTTTTTATAACATATTTACGCTTTTTTAAATATAGTTACGTTTTCTTTTTAAATGTACTATGTAAATATACTTTATCTACATATATTTTATGTAAACTTGCGCAGTATATTACGATCGTTGCTGATTTAAAAAAAAAAACATATGTTTATAGTTAACTATATTACACGTCTATTTTTACCCCCCTTATAATAAAAATATATAAAATAAAATAATAAAGATATATAAAAATACGTAAACATTCTTAATCAAATAATTTTGTGTTTTTAGTTGCACATCTTTGTCAAATAACAATGTTTATTTGTCAAACTGTTTTGATATTTCTATGCGATTAAAAACTCAGAATCAATTGATAAAGAATGTTTACGTATTTTTATATATTTTTATTATAAGGTGTAGAAAATAAAATCTAAAATATAGTTAACTATAACAATAATATTTATTTTTAATCGGCGACGATCGTAATACACTGCACAGGTTTAAATAAAGTATATGCAAATAAAGTATATTTATATATAGTACATTTAAAAAACAAAACGTAACTATATTTGAAAAACAAAAACGTAAATAAATTCAACAATATGTTAGAAAAATATATAAACAAAAAAAAAACAAAAACATCTTTTGCCCAAATATATAAGTAAGTAGTTTTGAAGAATAGCAGGAGTATTTTATACATTTTGAGCTTCGATACCTCAATTGAAAGACCTGCCGCCATGTTTGAAAATTAGAGTCTGGGTTTATGCACAATTACCATGATAACATTTTTTTTAAATAGGCATAACCACTTATCAAGGCCCAGAGACCACTCGAGGATTAGGGTTAAGAGTGTCAATTGGACAATATAGTAATCGTTAGTAATGGAAATTCGGTAAATTTGTTAACTTAAGTGGAACGGCTCATCAAGAACTTGTTTACGTTGGACTTGAAGACAACCATATTGTAGTCAGCTCGAAAGCAGGAAAACGGAAGACAATTCCACAGGCGTACAGTTCTAAGAAAGAAGATTTGTTCATGGAGTCTACGCTTAGGTTTGGGCACAGATAAAGAGTGGGGGGAAATTATTGATAGTGTTTTTTGCTAGGCGAATGTTTCTTGTGAAAGTTTGGCGGAGGTGGACCATAAATTGAAGCTCAGTCGAGCACTTGCCATAAAAATAACGATAAAGCAGAGACAATCTCACAACATCTCTTCTGTCAGATACAGGTTGCAGGGAAGAGAAAAGACATCTCCTACGAGGCTACGAAGAACATACGACGAACATTAAATTATTAGTATATAGATACGCTAATTTAAGGTTTGTAGCATGTTATCATCTTTTATCCTCCTTTTTAATAAATAGGATCTCCCGATCACCGAAGATGCAAAGTAAAAAAACTAAAAACAAAACAATAATAAAGAATAAAACAAAATGATGTCACTTGTGGGTCGTATGTTTCGACGTAAACGTGTTTTTCTCTTTTAATTATATGTTTATTTTCTTAGTGAAACCTTATTAACCTGTATTAACATACGTACACGTGTCATGGTTTATCAAAATAAATAAATAAATAAAAACATAATAATAATAATAATAATAATAATAATAATAATAATAATAATAATAATAATAATGTAGCAGAAGTAGCAATAACTAAAATGAGGGGAAAAAGAGCTTACCTCGGGCACGTCTGTTGTGTCACCGGTTGGGGGGGGGGAAAGAGAATTCCAAGATGGCGTCCGGGGGTTTTTATTAGCGTTTACCCCATGCAACTCTCGGAAAATCACGTTTCTTTCTCATGTGATTATGCAAATGGATAATTCCCGGCCACTATAAAAGCAGGAGGCTAGAGACGAGTCGGCAGTGTCCTGCAAATTTGTGTGTGGGCGTTTCTGGCGATTGGAGTGTGTCTTCTTTTACCACGGTTATCACGGACAGGAATTCCCTCTCTTCTGGAGGTGGGCGATATTGACTATTTTGAAGTTGTACTGTTGCTGACAGAACATTTATTTATTTTTTTTTGCCTACTACATTTTTGTTTCAAATAATAAACCAGGAAACTCATGACTATGCATAATGCACTACACCCAAAGGACGATATTGACAGGCTCTACGTGAAAAGGAAAGACGGCGGGAGAGGACTGATCAGTATAGAAGATTGTGTGAAGGACACGAAAAAAGAACTAGAAAAATACATAATGCAAAACACTGAGAGGATAATTATAGCAGCGAGAGACACAGAAGAAAACAACAAAGCAGAAAACAGAGAGACAAACGACAAAACGAGAAAAGAGAAGTGGGAAGAGAAACAACTCCACGGAAGATTCATAAGAATGACAAAAGATGAGAATAACGAAAACACCTGGACATGGATGCGAAAAGGACATATAAACCGAGAAACTGAATCTTTAATAACTGCAGCACAAGATAACTCGACAAGAACCAACCATATCAAAGTAAGAATCGATAAAACACAAGAAAACAGCAAATGCAGACTCTGTGGATAAAGAGACGAAACGATAAACCATATAGTAAGTGAATGCAGCAAACTGACCCAAACACAGACATGACCAAATGGGGAGGGCAGTGCACTGGGAATTGTGCAAACGACTGCATTTTGAACATACAGACAAATGGTACAAGCATAAACCCGCAACAGCACTCGAAAACGAGAACCACAAAATCCTATGGGACATAGGCATACAGACGGACATCCCATCCAAGCAAGAAAACCAGATGTCGTAATAATTTACAAGAAATAAAAATCCTGTCAAATAGTAGATTTTTGCTGTCCCAGCTGACCACAGGGTGAGTATGAAAGAAAAGGAGAAACGAAGCAAATACACAGAGCTAGCCAGAGAGTTAAAAGGGATTTGGATGATGAAGAAAATCAAAATAGTACCGATAATAGTAGGAGCACTAGGAACAATTCCGAAAAACTTCGAAAAAAGAATGTCAGAAATTGGAATCAGAGGAATAACTGCAAAAGTACAACGACTAACGATAATGAAAACGACTGAAATATTAAGGAAACCCCATGAATGCGGAGAATATTACAAGAAGACAATATAACGAATAAGCGTTACAGGGAATGAAGAACACCGAAGCTGCATATCTACAAGTTCTACACCCCCATCATGCACCTCCCATAGTTTCACTACCGCTCCTCCCAATAAAAAAGTGACACCAAAGAGCTGAGAAGGGCCAAGAAGGACTGAAAGACCGAAGAGAGGGCGCCAGCCAGACCTCGGTTGGACAAGCGCAAAAAAAAAAACAAAAAACAAAAAAAAAAACTGTGACTTTGGGGAGGCTTAGTGCCACTCAAATTCCAGTATAAACCAATGGCCATTGCCAGCGAGAAATCAATGGTAAGAGGCTGTTGCGATGATCCTAATTCATTTGCAAATGCTATCGAAGGAGGTGGAGAGAACTGGGCGTCTGGGGAGACTTGTTGTCACTCAGCCTCCAGAGAACACCTCAGGTTTCCAATCAGATCGTTTGTTGACTTGTGTGAAAGCTCCATGTGAGCCAATAATAATAATAGTCCCAGAGTAAGTAATATATGTTTTAATTCTATAAAAATATTTTTAATTAGAAATAATTATTAGTGAAACAAAATCGATAATTATTTCTACTTTAATCGACCTCTCTTCTGTTGTCTACTCGTTTCTTTAATAATACGTATATTTTATTAGTATTATTACTACTAATAATAATGTAATTTTAATTTAATTTAATAATAATTGAATTTTATTAGTAATTTAAGTAATTTTTATGTAATTTTATTAGTAATTTAAGTAATTGAATTTTATTAGTAATTTAAGTAATTTAATAATAATTGAATTTTATTAGTAATTTAAGTAATTTATTAGTAATTTAAGTAATTTAATTTTATTATTAATTTTAGTAATTGAATTTTATTAGTAATTTAAGTAATTTAATAATAATTGAATTTTATTGGTAATTTAAGTAATTTTATTAGTAATTTACGTAATTTAATTTTATTAGTAATTTGAGTAATTTAATAATAATTTAATTTTATTAGTAATTTAAGTAATTTATTAATAATTTAATAATTTAATTTTATTAGTGTCTATATTAATAATTTAATGTTAGTTTTAGAACTATAAGGCAATGTAATTGTAAAACTACAAATCGAAAACTTGTTTCATTCTCATCGGTTGGACTCTGAGAGTGTGTGTCTACATACACATTACGTCCTGTCGAAGCTGGGTTCGTCTGTTGCTGCCCGTTCATCTAGATCTCACAAAGCTTTTTCGACTTGGTTCAAGCCACGATTAGTTTCCAACTGTAGTCAGAGTCCAACTGAATTCTCAACTCAAATTGTCTTAAAAAGTCTTATTTATACTGTCCTCGATCGATCGTAAGCTTACCTTTGTCGTCCGTAAATCGTTTCTATTCATGTTAAAAAAAACTCGTCGGCTATCGCACCCCATGGCACTCCCTAGCCTTATAAAACTAAATATATCTCTGTTTATTGTTCAGCCTTTTTGCTATCGTCATTCGTCACACCCGAATTTTAATATACCCTTACGTCTCTTTGTCTATGTTAAGAACAATTTCCTGCCCATTGTCTGTTGCTAAATCTATTTCCTACTTTATCTGTTTTCGTGCTTCCTTCCTTACTGGCCGCAGGTCGTCCATAGTATCACACAAACGCTGTATTCTCCCCCCCCCCTCTTGTAATAATATAATGTCATCTATGGTCATTTGCTATGAATCGCCTATCAGCATAAAATCGACTATCACAACAGCTATACACAAAATGTGACATAAATTTCCTATTAAATGATTATATATCTGTTTCTTCCAGAGTAGCACTATTGGATTTAGCACTATTGGATTTAGCAAATACGTCTGATCTAGTGCCATGCTGTATCATGACTAGGGCTATAACAACAGCATATTCTTTTCCTTGTTTGGATTCTCGGGTATATATCCATCGATGTCTTTTATGTTTTTATGTAGAGTGATGTGATCCTCGGTTGATTAATTACGTCTGTGTCGGATATATACTCGAGAGTAAAAAACAATGAAAAGAATATGCTCTTGTCATAGCCCTAATTATGAATTCATGCTCCCGGACAACACCATGTCTCTTATCTAGTATCCAACATTACAACAAAACATATTGACATCATAACTTCCGGGAAATAGCGGCGTTTAACACATATGCTCTATTTAGAATATCGAGATATTTGTATTATGCTGTAAGATAGCGCGTCCTTCTTGACCCTATATGCAAATATCGAGTCGTGAGCGAAATGACGTCGCGGTAATGAAAAGGAGAGAGCATGTTCGAGAAGACAATCACGTTGGATACATCACAGCACCAATGAGAAGCATGCATAGCGGGTGAATGCGGAAATAAATATGGTTGTTACGAAAAGGTGAGTTCGAGTTATTCTTTGCTTCTGTCTCCCTTGGCACTAAGTCTACAACGTATGGGTCCCGTGCGTAAACGTGGTGTATAACGTTACAATAGCACTGACTAACCAAATGTAATCCTGTAATATTACAATTATGACTTTTAGGAAATAGGCAGACACAATTGTTTGTTATTAATAATGGTTAATCTCGAGCTGTACGGGGTTCTGCCATGGTAGATTTTATCTCTACTTGACACGATCTCTGGCTTGGTCCGAGTGAAGGCCGCCTTTATAGAGATCTTAGCAATCCTGAACGAAGACTAATTCGTCTAAGGGACGTAACTCTACTTTACTAACAGATTAATTTTTTTTTCATACGATAATTTGGGACGCTAATTATAAGAAAAGAAAGATGTACCTAATTTTTTGTTTCAAACAAAAAAAAAAAATTTTTTTATAACTAATTTATTTAATGTTACAAAAAAATTTTTAAAATAAATATAATAGATAATTTTATTGCGTTTTTACAATTTTTTCTTATATTTACCCGAAAGTTTCTTTATTCAAGAAAAATAACGGATTTTTTTTTTACTTAATTTGATGTTACAAAAATAAGAAATAAACAAAAAGTAAAAATAATAGATATAATTTTATTGTTTTTATTGTTTTTATTGTTTTTATTGTTTCTTTATTTTTAAACAATATGTTTTTAAATATATTGTCTTGAAAAGAATTTTTAATTTATATTTGTTTTTTTTTCCAAAAATTTGCAATCCAGTATTTTCTTAAACAAAACATTCGAGTAAATGTAAAGAAAAAAATGTAAAAAAAAAAATCAATAAAATTTTCTGTTATATTTACTTACTTATTTATTATTATTTTTTTTACATTAAATAGTGTATAAAAACATTATTTTTTTTACAACAAAAAAAAAATATAGTCGTATCTTTCTTTTCTTTTAATTAGCGTCCCAAATTATCGTATGAAAAAAGACGTAATCTTTTAGTAAAATAGAGTTACGTCCCTTAGATAAATCTTTATTTAGGATTGGCGAAATCTTTATCAAACCAAGTTTCCTAAATAAATTTTAGGCACTTATGCATGGCAACGACGGCGTTATTGTTAGGGGGCGCGATAATTCCTATTTCTTCTTGGTAAAATAATCATACAGCTAGCAATAATAATAATAATAATAATAATAATAATAATAATAATAATAATAATAATAATAATAATAATAATATTTCTCCTAACAGCCATCCTAACACTAACAACACTCATTATCCCCTCCAAAATAGTCCTCATACAAACATTGCCCCACCATTTGCTGAACACTATGGAGAAAATTCAAACCATTTAACTAATACAAATCAGCAAATTAATATTAATACCATCCTCAAGCTTTTAATTAAGTACATACATATATCGGCGCTACTTCAACATTAATTAAGAAAAGAATATCAAACCACATTTCTTCTTCTTTTAACAACCATAATTCTAATAATAACCAAGGAATTTCCTTAACCACTTTAATTAAAAAAACTTAACTTTAATAATACCCCCTTCTCAATCAAATGGAACATCATAAAAAAGTTAAGTCTTATGCTCCAGGCTCTAAGTCATGTGGCCTCTGCACAACCGAAGCTATAACTATAATTACTTCCCCTCAAAGTAACAATATAATAAATTTTAAAAATGAACTGATCTCTTTCTGTAAACATAAGTCCAAATTTAATCATGGTAATTTTGAAATTACATAGTTATTACTTTTACCTTTTAGATATATATATATATATATATATTTTAACTTTATCGTTTTTATACATACTTTCTTAATACTTTATAATTTAATAATCCTTTATTTTAATTCTTTATTTCTTCTTTGATTGGCCGGTTTTTATGTGCAATTTCTGTTTTAGTCTTTAAATATTCATATCTATCTAATATATCAATCTACCCACACTTTCATATTTACTTATATTTTACTATATGCATTTGCTTACTTTCTTGCTTTTTCCTGAATTTGCAGATACCGGCCATTCTCTCCCCTTAAATAATTTTTATTTTTTAATTTTATATTTTATATTTTATTTTTTATTTATTGTTTATTTATTATTTATTTTCTATTTATTTACTAATTAATTTATTTATTTTCCATTTAGTGTCTTTTAACAACTCTTGCTGACATTTTCTTAAGTAATAACCTGTACATTTCAGTTGACCTATATTATTTTGCCTTATATTTTTTTTTTGCGCATTTTAACATTTCCTGTCTGGGTCATTTTGGCATTTGTTTTTCTATTTTATATTTAATTCTATCACCATTTAATTTTTTTCCCTCTTTTTTCCTCTTCTTCTTCCCTGATCTTTCTTATTTATATTTATGTCTCGGCAGCAGTGTGAAAAGCGTAACTTATTTTTCTTTTATTAATACTATTGGAATTTTTCCCCTTTTTCCCTTGTACATATTTGTAAATTATTCCATGGATTTCGGCCTTTGGATT
>NC_136515.1:805311-837811 GCF_053919585.1 Euprymna scolopes | reverse complement strand
TGCGTGTATATATATATATATATATATATATATATATATATATATATATATATATATATATATATGTTTTTATTTTTTATTACCGTTTTATCTGTTTGGTTACATATGTTTCGGATGTTGGGCCGTGTTTACGATCTAACAGCCTCGTCAGACCTTTCTGTAAGGTCTGACGAGGTTGTTAGATCGTAAACACGGTCCAACATCCGAAACATATGTAACCAAACAGATAAAACGGTAATAAAAAAATAAAACACATATTTGCTCTGCACTAGTATTGAGCACTCTCTTCAGGTTTTTACTAATTACAAGTTTTACCACACACACACACATATATATATATATATATATATATATATATATATATATATATATATATATATATATATATATATATATAAGGTGCAGTAGTATATTAATCTCAGCCACAAATGGAATGTCAAGTCAATCGTCACCTTTCCCATAGCTATTTTTTTAAAATCCTTTTATGTGTCTGCTTCATCGTTCAGTACACCTTAGAATAGAACGACATTAGCCTGGACACGTCAGCAACCTTGGTCGCCTATTCCAGGTGATTGAGGTCGTGTCATTTTCCCAGCATTCTTTCTATTGTTAGTCGCGTCCGGGTTTTGAATGGAATCGTGAGATTGTTCACCGTAAATAAATAAATAAGTATTGTACAGGGGGGGGGGGAGCCGGTGGCCGAGATACCCGGTTGTAAGCCGGTAGGGTTGGTCCACTGTCGCTTGGCTTGTAACTTGAATGATGGCTTATCTACCGTCCGTTTCTGGCGATATTTCTGATAAGTGTTATTGTTATGTAGATTATTTACGCGTTCCGGACACATTGGTGATTGCTATTTTGACAACGCTCTAGTTGTTGAAATCTTCGGCCCTCTATGTGCGCCTTTATTGTTATAGCTCCTCTAGTAATTTGCCACTTATTCATTTCATCAATATCTTTAAGGATACCAAGATTTACCCACAAGGATAAAAGAGTAAGAAGCAGAACAACAATAACAGCAATAAAAAAGGAAGAAGAAAAAGAAGAAGAAGAAGGAGGAGGAGGAGAAGGAGGGGGAGAAGAACGAGAAGGGTAAGGGAAGTTGATAAATGAGGAAGCAACAAACACAAAAAAAAGGCAAAGTGAAAAAATCGTGCATGCATAATTAAAAAAAAAATAAAAATAAAAAAACAAAAATGGTAGAAATTAAAAAAGAAAAAACAATTTTTGGTTAATTAACAATTTTTTTGTTTTTACAAGTAAGTCATCACTTATCAAGGCCCGAGGGACACTCGAGGATAAGGGTTAATGAATGTACTGTATTTACCAGGACAACGGCGTAGTAATCATTAGTTTTGAAATTGGATATAATTTGATAATTTAAGGGACCAGCTCAACAAGAATTTGTTTACATTGGACTTGAAGAGGACCATATGGTAGTCAACCGGAAATTAGGTCAGCGAAACAGAATTCCACAGGCGGGCAGTTCTAGGAAAGAAGCTTGGTTCATGGAACCTGTGTTTAGATGTAGGCACAGATAGAGAGTGGGGAAAATTGTTAATAGTGGTTTTAGGTAGACGAGTGTTTTTATGAAAGTCTGGTAGGGAATATCATTGATTGATCGCAGAGGAGCACTTGCTATGAAAATAACGATAGAGCAGAGACGGGTTCGCAACGTCTCTTCCGTGGGAAAGACGTTGCAGGGAAGAGAAAGGGCATCACCTACTAGGTTTCGATGCCGGTTTTGAACTTTATAAAGGCAGGATAGGATGCTCCGAGTAGCTCCTGCTCACATGTGGCAACAGCACTTCATCCTAGGGTGTACTTGGCTCTTATACAGGTAAAGCATTTCATCGGCAGTGAGATATCGACCGGAGCGGTAGAATGATCCAACCATTTTTTGACGATCTTGACAAAGGATTTGATGTATGCGTTTCATTTCAGATCAGGAGTGGGGATCAGTCCCAGAGGTTTATCAAAATATGGTACTTTTTCAAAACTTAACCACCCGAACCAATTCTTATTGCAAGCGTAATGGACTACTGTGGTAATAGCCATATTTATAGTAGGCAATATTGGTGGAGAGTTGGCAGCAAGATGTTTGTTAACATTATATTTTAATTTTTGCATGTTAATACAGTGAGTGAAACAGAACGCAAGAATATAATTCCGATGATAAGCGGTCCAAGGAAAGAAGCTTCTTCTTCAAGTGTCCGGTCTGGTCTTACAGACATGGATGATCATGGCTCTCCATCCTTCCCTGTTCTCAGTCTTTCTTATGGGGTTATTGTTGGTGCCCTCTTTATTCATTGCAAATTTGTTTAAACTGTTTGTGAATTTTTTGTGTTGTCTTCCTTTGCTCTTGTTTCCCATATTTTGCCAAATCCATAACAGTTTCTTTAGTCTGTCAGCCCTGATTATATGGCTGAAAAATTTGGGCTGTCTTTCTCTGATGGTATTGAGAAGGTATCTCTTGTATCCAGCCATGTCCATTACTTCTGCATTTCTTTCTTTTTGTCCATGAGACTTTCATGATTCTCTGGATGAACCACATTTTCACTGCTTGCTATTCTGTGTCCTTTGTTTCGGTCCAGCATTTGCATTTGTATAAAGAATGGACCATATGTAGGTTCTGTTAACATGTATCTTTATCTTGAGGCTTATCTTACTGTTGGTAAGAATGCATTTCATGCAGTTAAAAGTTGTCTTAGATTGTCTAAACCTCTTCTTGATTTCTGTGTCACACTTACCATCCGGAGTGATAGTACAACCAAGATATTTAAAGAAGCTGTTCGAGTAAGAAAACCTTCTCGTATCTAAGGACCTCTACAGTAAATGGGTAAGATTTTTAGAAAAAAAATTCAGCTCTCAAAAAGGGGAAGTCTTAATTGAGACAAAAATAAGAATTCCAAGTCTTAAAATATTCGTTCTTCATTTCACCGACCGAGGACAGGAAATATAAGTGTAATATAAGAACAGATATTACACTTTGCTCACGACCAAATCAACCCAGCTTTAAGATAACAACAGATCTACCTTTAAAGTCCGAAATCTCAGTAACCGGAAGTCACGCTTGTATTAAAAAGCATGGTTTCCGGTTCATGCGGTTTTAAATCGGTCAAGTTTTTTTTTCTTTTCATGTTTTTTTTTAGATAGTAATAAAGAATAGGGGAGAAAAAAAGTCCCAAACACTCCTTCAGTAAAAATTACTAAACGACTCATCAAATGCCAACATGACTGGCAATATCGGATGTTTTTATTCATTTATTTTTTTAATATTTTACTAGCGGGGAGGGGGGGGGGGCTCCCGGCTTTACCCGGTCGTAAAATATGCTTAGATATGATATTTTAATTTGTCCAGATTTCGTATATATTTTTATAGAGTCGTAATTTCAAAAGTTTAAAACAAAATATTGTATTTGGGTGCCATCAGCTAGGATCGAAACCGAAGCATTCAAACCTGGTGATGATACCACGGTACCCATGTGACGCATATGCGACCCAATTTAAAATAAACTAACATGAATGTACAAAATATATAACATTTTTTTTTTAAATTTTGACCCCTTTTGACCCCTTAAAAACTATTTTAACTGACTAAGGCCCATAAAAGAACAGTCTAAAAATTCAATCATTTCAGGCTCCTAGCGCTGCTGTGCGACTTTTAGTTTGGAAGAGATGAGTTTGAAAATCTGGAGTCAAACATCAGACATAGTGGGGAGCCCGACTATTGCCGGTTATAAAATACGCTTAAATATGATATTTTAATTTGTTCAGATTTCCTATATATTATTATAGAGTCGTGATTTCAAAAGTAAAAAAAAAAGTATTTGGGTGCCATCGGCTAGAATCGAAACCGAAAGCAAAACTGTAACATCCAAAGCTGGTGACGTTACCACTGCACCAACGTGACACGCATATGAACCGATTAAAAATTAAAAATAAAAATAAACTAAGATGAATGCACACAATGTTTAACGATTTCTCCAATTTTGACCATTTTTTGATCCCCTAAAAACAATTTTAAGCGGCTAAAGACCCATAAAAGAACGGCCCGTAAAAAATCCAACCATCTGAGGCTCCTAGCGCCGATCTGTGACTTTTAGTTTCGAAGGAGATAGAATTTGAAAATATGATGACAGACAAACAGAGAGATAAGCTTTTATATATTAGATTCTTTTTTTTTTTTTTTTGTATTTCTATTTTTTGCCCGGTCGTAAAACACGCTTAAATAATTAAGTGTACGAAACTGAAAAATAACTTTCATCCCTTCTTACCCCCCTCCTATCACCGGATGTTGGTACAGTAAGGAGTAAAGTAGTAAATACCGTATTGAGTTGATAGCGAGAAAATAATTCCGTGTAGGAATCACGTGTTTTTATAAAGTCTTTTTGGGGACAAACCCTCATTGACATGCAGTTCAATGTATATGAAACTACATTCTCCCCATGATCTTTACAGATAATCTCATAACCTCATATAGGTTCCGAAACCGCGGAGTCTATCTTTTGCAAATTTCACACAAAAGTAATTTATATGTCTGACAGTGTTCTTAGATATGTTTTCTACAGAAATTCATCCGATAAGTATCGAAAATCGAAAAAAAAAAAAAAAAAAACGATCTTAAAAAATAGTTTTTTTCTTTTATAGATAAAAAAAAAGAATTTTTATATGGGAATATTTACGTTACACCGGGCAAGGGAAATAATGAAATCGAAGCAAATCATTTTCGAAAATCGAAAAAATCATATCTTAATATTAGTCTTTCTCTTATAGATAAAATTTTTTACAGAGGAATATTTTACGTTACACCAAGCCAAGGGAAATAAAATCTCAGCAAATCATTCGTCAAAAAAACAAAAAAAGAAAAAAAAAACACAAAACAAAACAGATTTATTACCATGTGGAGATTTGGCTCAGTGATAGAGTATTCGACTACAGATCGAATCATCGCCTGTCTAAGCCCGGGTGTACCTCACCATTTTATTTTCATTTTTCCTTATTAATAAGTTCAATTTATGATACAAGAGGAGGTATCATTTAAAAAGCGTTTACACGCAGGGGACTTAACGCGGAACGCATATTTTAGATTACATCGAATTTGTGTACTCTTTAGTAAAATACTTTTCTTTTTTTTTTTTTACTAAAAACACAATAGCAGTTGTTATACTCGATGAATTTTCGTAATTTTTGGATATATTACTATTTTCGACATGGCAATTAAGTAAGTAATTGTTTTTGCTTAAAAGAATATATTTTAAAAAATCGATCTGTCTTAACAAGTACCGAAATCAAAAAGAGAATTTCAAGGATAATATTCAAGTGGTCCGATAAAAGTAGGTATTGGAGTAGAAAATTTTGTATCTAAGAACCTCCTCTACAATGAAGGGAGAGGATGCTGTCAGTCGTCGTTTGGCTCGAGAGAAAATTCAGCTCCGCCGCAAAGGGGAAGTCTTAATTTGAAAAAAAAAAAAAACCATGCGTCAGTGTCTAAAAATATTCGTTCTTTATTTCAATTAGTGAGGAAAGAAGACAAGGGTAATATAAGGACAGATACTGCATTTGGTTGCTTTACGATAATAATAGATTTACATTGAAAGTTCAAAATCGCATTGACCGGAAGTCACGCTTATATTAAAAACATGACTTCCGGTTCATGCGGTTTCAGACAGCTTGTAAGAATTTGTCTTCTTTTTTTTTTTTTTTACTTGGAAGTCACTACTTATCAAGGCCCGGAAGCCACTCGGGAATAAGCTTTCTCTCACAACAAGTAGATTCGACACTAGGGTCGGAAAATGTGATTAAAACGTTTCCGAAGAGGGGCATTTTGGCCTGCAACAAAATGCCTGAGCAGTCCTGTCGGAATTCGTCAGTGGGGCCACCTCAACCGGGTAACAATAAACTAACGTCTTCTCAAAAAGAGAAAACAAAGCTTGGGAGAGTTAACCTCCTTGAATTGCACAAAATACTATAATCAACAGGGAAAAGGCGATTTCAGAAATGGTTTAAACTCTGACCGACATTTTGGTGTCCAGGGCAAAAAAAAAAAAAAAATAGAAATTGCTTCTAAAACTTTTAAATCAGCCGATTTTTTCTTTTTCTTTAAGATAGTAATAAAAAGATGAGATGAAAAAGTCCAAAAACACTCCTTCAGCAAAGCCTACAACAACAACAATTATCAAACGCCAACATGACTGACGGTATCGGATGTTTCTAGGGTTTTTGTTTGTTTGTTTTTAAGCAAGGTGTGTACGGCGTCTTAAAAATTCTCTTCTTTTACCTCATTCCCATCTCCCCTCACACATTCCCATCTCCCCTCACACACGGTGAAATATTTCATCGGATGATCTGAGTTGCGGGGGCGGGGAATAGTTTTATTTACGAAGGAATTTGAGGAACTCAAAGATAGATAAAAAAAAAAAAATGTTCATCAGGGCGACCTGACATTTTTTTTTTTTTTTTCATTTTAAAGCCAACAATTTATTAATGTTACACCTTTTTACAGGCTGTCCAAAAAGTTACTGAAGGATTTTGAATTTAAATAGATTCTTTAATTTTGATGACATCTTTCTGTAATTTTAACACGATTTGACTAAGACATTGAGAAATTAAAAAAAAAAATCAAAATGTAAAATTTAAACAATCTTTGGGTTTGTATTACTGTACACATAGATTCGAAAAAGTTGTCAAAAAACAAATATAGAACAAATAAATGTTATCAAAGGCAAGATAAGTTACTTTTCTACCTAACTGGATATAATTCACGTGTTTTTATTCAGTGTAACATGTTTATTCAGCTCGAAAAACATGCAATGTTTACCGATGTATTGGAAAATTCAAAATGGCAGCCGACTGTCTCTCGGAGAGGGTGCGTTTGGGAAAAGGTATTATAAATAATAAACTAGACAAAATACTGTTAGAAAACAACCGAATACATGTCAACTTATGTCACGGTAACATATATTGAGCGAATTTCTAACAGTATTTTGTCTAGTTTATTATTTATAATACCTTTTCCCAAACGTACCCTCTCCGAGAGACAGTCGGCTGCCATTTTGAATTTTCCAATACATCGGTAAACATTGCATGTTTTTCGAGCTGAATAAACATGTTACACTGAATAAAAACACGTGAATTATATCCAGTTAGGTAGAAAAGTAACTTATCTTGCCTTTGATAACATTTATTTGTTCTATATTTGTTTTTTGACAACTTTTTCGAATCTATGTGTACAGTAATACAAACCCCAATCTTTATTTATATTTTTAAATGTTGCCCATTTTCAGCTTCGAATATTTGTGCACTTTCCAAAACATTATTCATGACAGATTGCAGAATCTCTGGATTGCGATTTAACTCTCTTATTTCGTTCCTGGTGTTTTCCTTCAATTCTTGCATGGTTTGACGTTTGTTAACGTATGTTTCGAATTGTGTTGTGACTTGGGTCATCTCTTACATAAAAATGTCGTCGATAAACTCTTCGAGTCAAAACAATTGATCCCTGATTTTGGTAAAATAATTTCTCAACTGGTGTACGTTGTTCAATGCTATACTTGTCCATAATTAATTTCCAAAAGATTATCTGTAAAATATCTGAAATAGAGGAAAAATCTTTATTAATGGTAAAAGGACAAAGATTTTCAATTTTTCAGTGACTTTTTGGACAATCAGTAGCAACGGATGGTCATAAGAGTTTTTAATCTTGATCATTTTCCCAGCTCACTTTTAACTATATAATCATGCAGCATTGAACAACATAATCCGATATATTAAAAAAATATATATATATTCATTCGTTCTTCTATAATCTAAAGGGCAAACGTCTGTGTGTGTGTTTGTGTGTTTGTTTGTTTATTTATTTATTTGTTTGTATGTCTGCCTAAAACTTTTGATAGACGCATCGGACCGTGACGAAACAGGTATCGTTTTAAACCTCGAAATTTCGGACGACAAATATCGAAACATTAGCTCAAAACATTAACTCCCTCACCCTCAACTGGGCACTTTTCTACAAAGAGGGGTCGATTTTTCGCCGATATTTTCGAAAGTCATCCCATCTTTCCGATTGACTGGAACGATGACTGGTCATCTGAGGATTCTCGATAACTTAAAATATTGCAGCATTAAGAATTGATTATATAATGTTATAAATTGAATTTTAAAAAATTCTTAATGCTACAATATTTATGTTATAAATTTATTATATTTTTTTACTAGAATATCTTCTCCTTTTCTGTTCCAGTTTTAACAACTTGTCCTTTACTTTTCCATGTTTAGGCTTAACCATATTACTTTTCATGCTCGTATTTTTCTATTGTAATCCACGATTTTTCCAGGCTTCCAAAAATTCACTTGTTCTTTGTTTAATTTCAATCTTTTTTTCCCCCCATAAACACGTATGTAAGAACAATGTACGGCACTCGTCTGCTTCCAATAAAATCCCCCGAATGATCTCCATTTCATGCTTTTATTCTCTCTTTTTCACTTGTTACTTCTCTTTCCGCGACAGCAGTGAATTAGTAGCAACAGTAGTCGCTGAAGCGGCGTGGTTGCTATGGAAACCAGTCATAAAAAACGTCGCTCACCTCCTTACATATTTTTACGATTTTCAACACCAGAAAATTCATCATAACTTTTGTTTTACTAAATGAAAATTGAAAAAAAATTTTTTTCACAATATAGCTGAGCAGGTGATCTATAAACTGTAACAATTGTTTGAAATTTGATCGAAAAATGAGTGAGCGGTGAAGCTTTAAAGCAGTTCTAAATTACTAAAACTGCTACTTAACCATATATTCAAACACTACCGTGTTTGAATGATATATTGTTATTGTTATGGTTATTGTTTACTTATTCGTGTATTTATAAATTACAGTTTCCATATCGTGCTAAATTCTATGCTAAGTAGACCTGGTATAGTATTTAACACGATATGAGAACCGATTCCTACAGAAACATTCCTGGGTTCGGCAATATACACCCGGAGAAAGTCGGAGGTTACATTGACTAAAATGTCGTGAAAATGACACTCAACATGAGTACAGTAGTCCGAAGAATCCAAATAAAACATTTTACGTTTGTGTTTAACTCTTTACAAATCATCTACTAGCTGACCTTGTATCGAGTACCGTTGTCATATTTGGGCTGCTGAATATTGCTTTGCTATGAATATGATCTGCCCCAAATAACTAGAAGTGGATTCTTTTATTGTTTTGTTTTTCGAACTGGAATTTTGTGATTGTTAGGCTTAAGTTTACGTGATATATTCTAGCAACTATTCGCCAAACAAAACTACCAAGAAGTACAACGCAACCCGATCTGCGAGAACAGAAACAGAGATGTCGGAAGTCATGATTGGCGGAGGCTGGCCACACACAAAAGCCACACATTCATTCATGTTCGAGGAGAAGGAATCACAGCGATGCGCGATTTGTCAAGTGCCATAAACGGTAAGACACATTTGGATTGCATACACTTATTGAGGCTCTCATATTTAATACTAGCGGGGGTACCCGGCGTTGCCCGAGTGTTTGTTTCCGGGACGGGGGGGAGGAAGTTTAAAAAATGTTATGGTAGGTAAGTAGGAAGGATCAAACCCGGAGTCATGAGTAAAAGTAGGAAAATAAAGTGTGAAAAAAACAAAAAACAAAAAAAAAACATCTGCAACGTTAACAGTTCGGCCCCCAAGAAAAGTCCATTCCAGTTGTTTAGGAAAAAAAAAAAAAATAAACGACTACGGTAGGTCGGCGCGAACGTGAAAATATAATGTGAATTGTCCAGCACGCTAACCACTACGCCACAGAGCACTGCAGCTTAGTTTAGTGATTTTAAATAACTTCACATGAAAGAACTACGAAGCCAAACCGGTGTTCTCTTCTCAACTGTTCCTTGTGAACGATCCCCAAACGGTGTTAAGTGGTGGCAGGGGGAGGAGGAATTTATAAGAGAGAAAATATTTTACCACTTCCATTGATCTTAACCGGTTTTCGCCGTGACTTCTCAGCAGAAAAAGTATAGAAATCTAAGATTATCGAGGAATTTGAGAAATAATAAGCCTATAACACACCTCAGATATTGTTCTGCCGTTTGTGCATATTATATTTGCATGAAATATCTTGATTTTTAATCCTAGTAAGGTCAAAATCAGACGGGAAAAAAATGAGTTCATTTTATTTATATAGAGAAGAGAAGAGAAGAAGAGATAAAAATCGACGTGATCAAAACTGCAGTGGGATCATGTCTTGATATGTAGGCAAATATTTGTATAAATAAAACAATATAAATAGTTATGTGTATTATTGCGCACTATCAATTAAACACGATAATTACCTTACCTGATTTTAAGCTGTGGATATAAACCATATTAGAATTACTATATATATATATATATATATATATATATATATATATATATATATATATATATATATATATATAGCTCTTATGCATAGATCATCGTATAACGATTAGATCACTGTGGCTGATGTAAAGCACATTTAAAAATAAAATGTTTAAATTCAACATTATTTCTTGCGGTTAATGGTAGCTGATTGGATACGGTCTTTGCTAATCGAGCCAGAGATGGCTCGTGCTGCCGGGTTCGAATCTGTCGACTAGTGTTAATCGTGACACCCTGCACTGAAGATTCCCGAAAGGATGAAACACTAGTGTCTGTAGGAATTTAATTATCATATTAAAATATATATATATATATATATATATATAATATAAAGCTGAACATCTGTGTGTGTGTGTGTGTGTGTGTGTGTGTGTGTGTGTGTGTGTGGTCACGAATAGGTTCCTATATGGTTGACTATTATAGAAAACTGATCATATATAATAATAGCAGATTTATCGAGACACAGGAATGGGTATGTTTGATCTGGCAGAACGGTGGTTCATTAAAATTGTGGGGTCTGCGTTCGCGCCTGATCCACAAAGTATGGAAATAAAAAATTAAAAAATTAAAAAAAAAAAACTTTTACAAGGGTTTTTAATATACATGTACGTAATAATACTTTGATAAGTATGTTTTAACTTAAATAGGGATGGTATAATAAAATTGTGGAGTCTGCCTTCGCGCCTGGCCTCCATAGAATGGAAATAGGCACAAACTTTAATAAAGACTTTTCATATCTATCTGCGTAAGTATACTTTGATAATTATGTTTCAGTTTGAAGAAAAATGGTATAATAAAATTATAGGGTGTTCGTTCGCGCCTGACCTCCATAGAATGGAAATATGTCACAAAGTTTAACAAGGTTTTTAATGTAGATCCACAGAATATTGTGATAAGTGTTTCAGTGTGAACAGGTATGGTATAATAAATTATGGGGTTTATCTATTTTATTTTTACTTTCATCATATTTTGCTTTGGTTTTGATACCCCCAAATTTAACCCAAATTTACAATCTTCCTTTTCATAACCTATCATCTATATATATAAAAGCGAAAATGTATGTATGTATGTATGTATGCATGTATGTATGTATGTATGTATGTATGTTTGTTCGCTTTTTCTGTATGTCAACAAAAGGCTTCTTTCAGAGAAGCGGTTGCTCGGTTCACAACTTTTTAAAACTTTTTATATCACATATAAATCGTAATATCTCACAGTTAACAACGAAGCTCGCCTGTCTATTTAATTTGCTCGATTTCGGGAAGATAAATATTCAATATTTGTCGCTCGCCGCATGTGGGTTAGTCTTTTTCCTATAACATCTTGGGGGGGAGGGGAAGCGTTCAGCAGTAAATGAATACTATCCTGCAGTCAAACTTGACCTCATTAACTCATTAAAACGGGCACCTGCTAAATCCAAGTAATTAAATAAATTCAAACGTGTTTCCGTTTGCATCTCGCGGTGTGGCAATGATTAACGTCGCACGTTTTTTTTTCACACTTTAATTTACAACTTTGCCTCAACGGTTCGGGTTCGATCCTCATACTTACTTTTTTTAACCCCCCCCCCACACCTCCACACACCCGGGCAACGCCGGGTACCCCTCCCTAGTACTTTCATAAATCAGAGTCCATTTTCTGTAGGCTGTTTTTGAACCCAGTCAACGACGGGTACTTTTGCTAGTCTCCCTCTCTCTCTCTCTCTCTCTCTCTCTCTCTCTCTCTCTCTATATATATATATATATATATATATATATATATATATATATATATATATATAACCATGGTAAAAAATAATAGAGCACCTATAAAAAAAATTGAGATAATAATTTAAACCAACGGTGTTAAAGGTTAAGCATCGTACAATGAACAATTGGGAGCAAATGTAAAATATTTAACGATAAATTATAGTATTTTTTTGCTTAAAAACCTCTCACGAGCGTTTTACTTGAGTTTCATACAAAATTCATTCCAATATTCAAAATGATTCAATATCATATTAAAGGTTGTTTCTTATTTTTCAGGTAATATTTGATTTCTACCAGTGCTATAATTGTATATTTTATTGAAAATGCCCCCAAAGAAGAAGTTTTCAGAGAGCAAACGGGCACACGCTATTGTTTTATCTGGTGAAGGATATTCCCAGATAGAAATTACCTGGAAAATGGAATGTTACAGGAAGGGGATTCAAAATACAGTCAAATTAAAAGGTACAAGGAAACAAAGACTTTAAAAAACAAAAACAAAAAAAGACAAGTCCGTAAAATGTCTACAACCACCAGGGAAGAAAGGTATTTGAAAAGAGCATCCCTTGCATAGAGGAAGAAAAGTTCTTCAGCGCTTCCTGCTGAACTTCGGGAGGATGCAAACAAAAACATATCAGCTCGAACTGTGAGAAGAAGGTTATTAGAAGTGGGATTAAAAAGAATACAAAGCAAGAAAGAAGCGATACTTGTCTCAAGTCAACAAGAGAAAACGACTGGAATTAAAAAAAAATTAAAAAATTAAAAAGAAACAAAACATGAAAATTGGACACCTGACGATTAGACCAAAGTCGTTTGTACTGACAAAAGTAACTTTGAAGTAAACAGTTTATATTTCCTAAACTTTGGAAGAAAAAAATTGAAATTATTATATGAATACACATCCATAACATTTATTCAAAAATTGTAACAATTTTTTTTTTTTTTTCATCAGATTTTTGGCGCCTCTGGAGCAGTTTATGTTTTCCGTAGAGAAGGAGAGGCATTTCATCCTGATTGCGTGTTCCAACTGTGAAATTTAGATGAGTAAGAACAATGAGTTGGAGCTGCATGGCTTCTTCAGGTACTGAAATGTTGTACATGTGTGAGAGCAGAATGAACTCCACAATTTGTACTAACATTTTGGACAAGGTTTACCAAACCTCATTTACTAAAATATTTAAAACATTCCAAGTGATGTAATTTTCCAGCAAGGCAATGACCTATGCCATACGTCAAAAGTGTCAACAGGTTGGTTCGAGAAAATAGGGATTACAGTGATGAAGTAGCCCCTCAATCGCCAGACGTAAATCCCATTTAAACTTTGTGGAGAATGTACAAATATGGACAAATAAATAAACAAATTGAGGCCAAATTTCATGAAAAGTGTCCGAAAATACATCCTACCACTTGCAACAATTTGGTCAATAATATGCAAAAACGGATAAAAGCGGTTATAAATGCAAAAGAGGAACATACCAAATATTGATTGTTGTTAGAATAGATTTTTTAACGTTTACTTCACTACTATAAAACCTTTAAATATATAAGCTTGAAAGGCTTTTGACAGAGTATGGCATGAGGGTCTCCTCAGGAAAATTAGATCATATGGTATCACTGGTAGAATACTTAACATAATTAAATCCTTCTTAGATAAGAGAAAAATCCAGGTTGTCCTCGACGGTCGTACATCTAAACAATATGATATAAATGCGGGAGTGCCTCAGGGGTCTATCCTTGGACCTCTATTGTTCCTAATATTTATTAATGACATCCCCGACAAAACTGCCTCTGAGATGGGTACATATACTGATGACACCACACTCTATAACAGGCATGACAGGAAAACACATAACTAAAGAAATGGCAAAAACACTAGAGGATGACCTCCAATCTGTAGTGGAATGGGGACAAAAATGGATTGTCACATTCAATGCTGCCAAGACTAAACTGGTTTCCTTCAATAATTACAAGAAACCTTCTCTGCCACCAATAGCAATGTCCAGTGACTCCTATCTGAGAGTACATCTTTCAAACTGTTTGGCCTAACGTTCACAGGAAACATGAGTTGGAACAATTACATTGAAAACGTTGCCAGGGCCGCTGCGAAGAAGGTAGGCTCTCTCTACCGTGCTAGAAAAATCCTGACACCTGAAAGTATCCTGTATCTCTATAAGGCCACCATTCGCCCATGTATGGAGTATTGTTGTCACATTTGGGCTGGTGCATCTGCTGCTAGTCTCTCGCACCTAAAGAAGGTTCAAAAGAGAGTCGCTAATTTGATAGGCCCTGAACTGGCATCTAAGCTTCAGCCTCTTTCCCATCGACGAAACGTTACATCCCTCTGCCTGTTCTACAAGTATTTTAATGGGGAATGTTCTGACGAACCGCAGACACTTTTGTCCCCACGACGTAGACACCCTCGACAAACCCGACAGGCAGCTAAATCCCACCCCACGCAGTAGAGATCCCTAGATGTAACAGATCTTTCTACTCCAGTAGTTTCTTCCCCAGACTAGACTCTGGAATTCCATTCCAGGTCCCTGCTTCCCCAAATGTATTGACATGCAGAAGTTCAAGTGTAACGTAAACCGACATCTTGCTGCCCAAATCCCAACATAGTACCCCAGTTGTTGCTGCCCCTGATAGTAGCCCCCTACACAAAGTGGCAATGTGCCTTGTTTGGGGTAAAAATGTAATAATAATAAAAAAAAGTTTTTCATTGGTGATCCATAACTTTGGCAAAGTCTATATATATACAGTTGTGCCCGATATTATTCATACCCCCCCTTGAAAATTGAGTTTATTGGGTGTAACTTTGTTAGAATTTATTGTTTACGTCCATATTGATACATATTCTTAATAAACCTCTTCTGATCATTTTCGTCATTTTAAAATCTCGGGATACTTGTAATAAAAGAAATATACAGCTATTTATAAAATCTGCAATGTTCAAAAATAATCATACCCCCTTATTTTTTCAGTATTAATCGAGTTTCTGACTGTTTGTTTCCTGTTTGATTCTTATTTTGAATGCTTTTATACAACCTTTGATTAATTTCATTTCGTTTTTTGCATTTTTCAGAAATTAAAATGATATCAACTGAAAACCAATAAAAGAATAAAAATTATTAGAATGGGGAAGAAAAAAGAGCTTAGTAATGATCTTAGGACTAAAATTGCGAATTCACATAAGGATGGTTTAGGTTAAAAGTCAATTTCCAAGAAATTTGAGGTCCCTACAGCAACAGTACAGAGCATCATCAAAAAATTCCAGAGCCACCACACAACAAACAACTTGATTGGTAGAGGAAGGAAAAGGAAACTGTCTGCTAGAGCCACCAGGAATATTGTAAGAAGTGTTAATGCAAATCCAACCACCACTACTAAGGACATTTTAAAAAATCTGGAGTCTTCTGGCATAAAAATATCAAGGCAAACATTGCAAAGGACTCTGCATGAAAATGGTCTGAAACGAAGAAGACCAAGAAGGACTCCATTGCACACCGGAAAACACCTTGCAGCACGTCTAAAGTTTACTAGGAACCATGTGAATTCTCCAGAGTCCGTTTTCTCAAGTATTTTGTGGACTCACGAAACAAAAATTGAATTGTTTGGCCATATGGATGCTTCTTACGTTTGGAGGAAGAAAGGAGAAGCTTACAACCCAAAGAACACCATACCTACGGTGAAACATGGTGGTGGTAGCCTAATGTTTTGGGGCTCCTTTTCGGCTAGTGGTCCAGGTAGTTTGGTCAAGATAGATGGAACCATGAAGAAGGAGCAATATTTGGAGATACTCCAGAAAAACATTAGACAGGATGCGGAGAAGCTCCATTTAGGACCAAACTGGGTCCTTCAACAGGATAATGATCCAAAACATACTGCCAAAATAGTCAAGAAATGGTTTGAGGATAATCAAATTAATGTTTTGGAATGGCCTAGCCAGAGTCCCGACCTGAACCCTATCGAAAACCTCTGGCACATATTGAAAACTGAGGTAAAAAGCGGAAACCTAGAAATTTGAGGGATTTGGAGAACTACTGCATTGAAGAATGGTCAAAAATCAGTGTTGATGCTTGTAAAAACCTTGTTGATAAATATCCAAAACGGTTACAGGCAGTTATTAAGAATAAAGGGCATGCTATTGACTATTAGTAAGAGAGGTATGAATAATTTTGAACTAGTGCCATTATTGTTTTTCTTTGTATAATGTTTCAAACTTGCATAATTTATTTATTTGTTGAGTTTAAATTAAATGCTTATGCTTGATTTATTGTTTGAAATCCCTTTAATATTGTCTACCTTCTGGTTTGAGCAATAATCTTATAGAAATCTCAAAGATCCGAGGGGTATGAATAATATCGGGCACAAGTGTATATATATATATATATATATATATATATATATATATATATATATATATATATATATATATACTAGACTAGACTACCCGTGAGCCGTTGAGTCAGCATGTTATATTAGCTATGGAATTAGTGTATGAGCGCGACACTTGTGACGTAAAGAAAATAGTTTTATGACATAACACATTTCTATGAAAGTATATTAAAATGAAAATAGGATAGATTTGTATGAGTCGTTCTGTTTATAATTGTTTCTTTAAAAAAACAAAAAAACAAAAAAAACTTACAGTTAGTGAATTATAAGTGGTTTTCCATATTTATGCACCGAACAGATACCATAATACTTAAAGGTAAAATCAAATTTTGAAATCTTTTAAGTGAAATTGTTAGTTGAAAGTACAGAATAGTTAAGAATGGCTTTTTAAATAGAAAATGCAAATAAAATGTTTTTTTTTTCATTTATTTTAAAACATTCATGACCCACTGGGTCAAATATTTAATTTATATGCTAATAATAAGGTCAATAAAACCAAGACAATGCGGAAATGAACGACGTAAAAAAGTTTTAATTGTTTATTTGGATAATTTAAAAGTAAAAAAAAAGAAAAAAAGACAATTAAGGTGCTAAAAACGTACACCTTAAAACGTTTTATTGTCGAGTTGATTATTTACGCTGTTATGGAAAAATGAACGATGTAAAAAAAAAAAAGAAAGAAAGCAGAAAGAATTGTTTATTTGGATAATTTAAACGAAAAAAAAAACAAAAACAATCGGGACGCTGAAAACGTACTCAGTAAAACCATACGTTTTATTGTCAAGTTGATTATTTATGCTGTTATGGGTTTATGTGTGTACGCATGCGCAACCGGAAGTCGTAAACCGGATGTTTTTGAAATACCGCTACTTTCAATGTATACCGTTTTCGTTTAATGGGTCTAGATTGTTATCTTAAAAACCAGTCACCGTTAATTTTGAGTTAAGCTCAATGTGTCTATTTAATAGGTACAGAGCATATATAGTGCAAAATTTTGTTGAAATTTCAAAGACTCACGTTTTCTTTTTTATAACCTTTGTTTATTTCCTGGATTTTTTTCCATTACAGCTGTTTCGTTGAGGAGTAGGCAATTTTACGATTTATGTTTCCATAAAAATATCCTGTCCCCATCAACTTCTTCAGATGTTTCTCCATAAGATTTTTACAACAAAAGGTTTATTTTTAACATGCTGAACATCGTGTATACCGGGATGACGCATTATTCTACTTGAACTCAACAAATAGATTATTTGAAAAAAAAAAAAAAAAAAAATTAAACAATTCTTCAGTAAACTGAACCTAGATATAACAATTGACCCAAACCATAAATGTGTAAACTTCTTAGACATAACACTGAATCTAGACAACAACTCCTATGAACCCTACCATAAACCTAACCAAACGCTATTCTACATAGATCACAAGTCCAACTATCCGAATAGTATGAAAAAAGCACTTATACCTAGCATCTCAAAAAGAATATCCAAAATATCACAAAAATGAAGAATGATTCAATAAAAACAAGGAATATTACAACGAAACCTTAGCTAGATCAGGATATAAAGAACAAATTAAATTTGTTAAGAAAACTAAAAGCAATAACATAGGTACAGAAAGAACAATAAACAATGCAACATGTTGATGAGGAAATATAAAAAAGGAAAAAAAATAGCAAGAACAAAGGAAAAAATAAAACATGCAATAAACACAAAAAATAAAAATAAAAAGATAGACCATAATAAAACTGAAAGAGAAGTTAAAAAGAAAAATAGAAGGAAGAGCCAGACGTGGTTTAATCCACCGTTCAGCCACCACCACATAAAAAATAACATCCCAAGGGAATTTTACCAAATTATAGACAAAAATTTCCTGCAAGATAGTAAACTAAGTAAGATAATTAATAAAAACACTGTTAAGCTATCCTTCTCAACGTCTGCTAACTTAACAAATACCATAATTGGCTCAAACAACATATAATTAAACAAATTTTTGAAAAAACAGAGATAGGACAGAAAATGAATCTAACAATGTAAAAGAATGTAACTGCCGGGATCTTAATGAATGTCCAATGGGGGGACTGTTTAACTTCAGACGTAGTATACAAATGTGAAGTTATAACAAATAATCAAACTAAAGTATACCTGGGGAGCACTGGGACTTGCTTTAAGGACAGATAACGTAATCACCTAGCATCGTTTAAAAATAAAACTGAGACAGAAAAGAACACCACAAATAACGAAAACAACAACAATGTAGATAAAAATGAAAACCACAACAATATTGACAATTACAATTACTTCAACGTTCAAATGCATCGTTAATCGACGGGACAATGTTGTTTTTGTATGCCCAATATATGCGTTTTTATTTTCGGAGTTAAGGGGCATTGGAATTTGTACACAATATTGGTTTGCTCCAACATTTTTGTCGCCGGCGAGGAGTTATTTTTAACGATGAGGATTTTGTACAAATTTCAATGCCCCTTAGGAGAGTGTAACTCCGAAAATAAAAACGCATATATTGGACATACAAAAACAACATTGTCCCGTCGATTAACGATGCATTTGAACAGTACTAGCTCAATATACCAGCATTTAACAAATCAACATAGCTGTCCCCCCCTCTAATCTTAGAAAGGTCCTCGTGGACAACACAAGGATTTTGGAACGAGAAAGTAATTGTAAAAAATTAAAAATACTTGAAGCACTATATATAAAAACCCAGCAGCCATCTATAAATAGCATTAATTTTGAAAGTAGCAATAATGTGCTGAAATGTTTAGCATAACCAGTATACGACAGGTTTTACTAACATTGCCTTTTATCATCCTAATTTTTAATCGAGTTTTTTATCACTCGTAAATGTATATCTAATCGACTTTTCATTGACTCTTTTTATCATTCGTAACTATATATTTCACTTCTATTTTTAATATTTTATCTCCACCTGATGATGATTCAAAAACGAATCGAAAGCGCTCGTGTGAACAATGGAACATTTGTAAATACCTTCCATCTTGAAGTTCAAAAATTTTTACGAAAGATCGAAAAAAATGAAAAAAGAATCATTAAGCAAGGTATCTCTGTTGTTTTTAATAATGTTTGCCTGAATATATATATATATATATATATATATATATATATATATATTTAAAATTGGTATACTTAGGTAGCATTTTTTCATTCAAGCAAACATTATTAAAAACGACGTTGATACTTTGCTTGATTATTCTTTTTTATTTTTTCCGTATAAGTTTTTATTTTATATCAAAATCGAAAATATTATGGAACCTTCATGTTAATATAAAAATACAAATTAAATAATTGTAATTAAATAATTTTGGACACGAAAAGCGTATTTTTAAAAAATCAAGTTCTAGTTTGAATCACGCACAACTTTAAAAAATATGTAGGTGCTCATGAACAATCGGCATCCCCTTACATTTTCCCTTTTCGTCTTTTTTCAACTATTTCTGCGGATTATTGGACACTAAGCTACTAGATTATAAAAATTTTTATAAACAATCAATATTTAAAGATTTGAGAGGGGGTTCAGTTTCACATACAACGTTCTAGTAAATCGATCCCCCATTTTCAAAACCGATTTACAGTCCCGATTTGACATTGGCTTCTTCATCCGCCCCCTGACATTATATATATATATATATATATATATATATATATATATATATATATATATATATATATATATATATATATATATATATATATATTGCGACTTTTCACTTTGAGAAAAATACGGTCTGCTCTTCCCTCTGTCATTATTTTTCATTTAGTCTACCCGTTGGACCTTAAAGAGTAAGTTGAAAAATGTTAAATATAAAAAGTGATTTTTTTATTATATTGCGTTTTATTTTCTTGAGAAAACATTTTTTAAAGTGATGAGTAAAAAAAAAAACTCAAGAAGCCCTCAGAGCACTACTTTAAGCACTAATTAAAATAAAGGACGCCCTATTAAAAGCACTACTTGAAGGGAAAATATTTTTTAAGTTAACATGAAAAAATAAATCGTCAGAATCCACAGGAGCGATACTAAAAGCAGTAAATATGGTTATGAATACGATTATAGTTATATATTGTATATTTATATTTAAAATCAGGGTTTTTTTTTAACTCAACGGGGTTAAATTATATATATATTTGTAAGGAAAATACGTTTAAATAAGTTAAAATAAAAAATATTGTTGACCTTGTGTACGCTTTGAATAGCAGCAGTAGCTTTTAATATCTGACTTAAGACAGGGCGGCCATACAATAAGTAGGTAGACGAATTTTTGGAAACCGGAAGTCACAAACCGGATAGACGCTTAAAACGCACAAGCAAGCTGATCTAAGTTTTATAATTATATAATAGATATAATGTGTGTATATATATATATATATATATATATATATATATATATATATATACATTATCTCTCTCTCTCTCTCTCTCTCTCTCTCTATATATATATATATATATATATATATATATATATATATATATATAGAGAGAGAGAGAGAGAGATAGGTAGATAGATAGATATATTGTATATTTATATTTAAATCATTTTTTAAACTAAACGTACTAAAGTACATTCATTTGTAAGGAAAATACGTTAAAATGAGTTAAAACAAAAATATCGTTAAGCTTGATGCTTTGAATAGCAGCGGTGACTTTTAATATCGGACTTAACACAGGGTAGCTATGAAAGAGGTAAGCAGACGGATATTTTTGAACCGAAAGTCACAAACCGGATGGACGATTTAAACGCCAAACAAGCAAGCAGGCAAGCAAGAATGCAAGCTTATCTGAGTTTTATAATAATTATATAGATAGATAATGTGTATATATATATATATATATATATATATATATATATATATAAATGTAAAGTTGGTTCGTTCTAAACAAATAAAACCATGTTTATACGTTACCAATTTATTTGAAATTTTCAGACAACCCATTTTTAGAGTCGATGTATGTTTTTATGTTATTAAAATAAATTTACCTAATTAAAATTAAAATATTAAATAGAATAAATATATTTATTTAATCGTTTCTGCGAATCTGTTCTGTTGATAAAACTGAACTTCCGGTTCGATTCATTTCACAGCCACGAATTGACGAAAGGTTTCATTTTCTGTTAACTCGATAAGTAAAAAAAAAAAAAAAAAAAAAAATTTCATTTGTTTATCTTCCAAATTTTTTAATTTACACATCTTTTCTTTATTATATAAGGCCAAAAAAAAAAAGTGTTTGTTGCTTGCTTTTGAGTTTTTTTTTTTTTTCTATATAAGATTACTCATGCAGAGAGTGATCCGTGCTGAAATAATGTTATTATTTAAAAAGTCATTCTTAACATGGGGAGGTAAGGATGTTTTGTACCTATTCTGTACTTTAGCCTTACAATTGAATAAATAATAATAAAAAAAACATCATAAAACGTTATTTAAACGTGGAAATATGATTTAAAAAATAGCGCGGATCGCTCTCTGCATTAGCACCATTTTTATTTATTGCGGACTATTATTCTCATCTTTATTAGTTGTTGTTTCACGAATTTTCGGCCAACTATTCCTCTGGCCTTCATGAAAAGAAGTCCTTTTATAAATGTTCAGTAACTTTTTCCTTTTATTATTCTTAAAGAGTAAAACTTTTCTTATTCATGAAAGGAGTTAAGCCTACGTAAATAAATAAATGTTTGTACACGTGACAAATTATCAATAAATGGTTTAGTTACTTTTTTTAAAAAATGTTTGTAAAAGTGCGAAAGGCGACGTTGTTGTTTTTGGAATTTTTTTTCACTGGATTATTATTGATTGGACACTAATTAAACAGATTATTAAAAAAAAATGTAAAAAAGAAATCATTATTTCGACATTTGAAAGTGGTGCTCACTTTTTAGTTACAACGTTCTGATAAATCAGTCACCCATTTTGTAAGCAATAAAAACGCGGTATATCAAAACCATAGAAAGTAAAAATAATGAGTCTCTACCGCATTTGTAAGTCAGAAATATATTTGTTTCTCAAAGAAAAAAAAATAGAGAGAACAGGACTTTTTTTATTGTTTTCATGAAAATAAAGTTTCGAGATTTTTAATTATTTTTTTTTTTTTTACTTATTTAGTCAGTTTGTGGGGTTTTTTTTTAATTGTTTTTGTGAAAGGTGAGTTTTTTTTCAAAACTTTTGTTTTGTTTCTTTTTAATTTTTTTAAAGTATTATAAATTTCACTAACATGCTGGAGAAATGTTTAATAATTTGGTATTTTTTTAGATTAGGTCCACCTCCACAATTTTCCTTTCAATGACGACATTTATAGGTTTCCGAGTATGCTGAACACGCAAATTGCATTGAAATTTTGCGGAAATAAATAGTTGTATTATGCATTGTATTCTTCGGCGGCCATCTTTTTACGTGCACACGCGCCATAAACAAATACACACACGTAAAAAAGATGGCCGCCAAAGATTACAATGCATAATACAACTTTTTATATCTTGATAACTACTTATTTCTGCAAAATTTCGATGCGATTTTCGTATTCAGCATAGTCGAAAACCATTTCAAGTCGTCATTTAAAAGAAAATTGAGGAGGTGGACCTAATCTAAAAATTTACCAATAATTTTTAATCCCGTACGCCTCCCGATACATTGCTTCGTCAACATGCGACCATTTTATATCTCCCGAAGACACTTCCGTATTTAGAAAAAAAATAAATAAATAAATAAAAAGTGTCCGATTTACCAGAACGTGGTAACTAAAAAGTGAGTACCCCTTTCAAATGTTGAAATGATTTTTTTTTTTCAATTTTTTTTTCATAATCTGGTTAGTGTTCAATCAATAATAATCCAGTGAAAAAATTTCAAAAAACCTATCAGTATAGAAACTCCACCACATAAGTAAATAAATAAAAAATGTTACGTGCGCATGCGTTAGCCTTCACTAGGGGGGTACTAAGGGAACGACCATTAAATAATTCTGCGGGTCGCCATGGTCTCAACGCCCAAGGAGTACCAAAATAGTTTTCATGATCTGAAGAAATTTTTTTTTTCGAAAAGTGGGTGATCGCTTTTCCATCTAAATTTAACTTAAAATGAGCACCCACTTTCTGTCCACCTGAGGAAGGGGCATTTATTTTCGTGTTTATTGGCTTAAAGTTTTTTTTTGACAAGGCAGTTTGGTACGCGAATGCATATTTAACAGTTTTCGTTTATGCTCACGCATAGCATAAACAAAGGCTACGTCTGTGAAATGGAAAATAGTCCCAGAGTTCAGGGGTTAATACCATGCAAAAGAAATCAAACAAAAAGACTTTTTAGCCAAGAAACACACAGAAAGAAAAACAAAATAGCATCCATTTTTTTTCTATCGAATTCATTTGCTGTTTTTATCGAAAACTATTTTCCCCCGGATTTTTGATATAATTTTCCATTAAGGGCTGTGCGTCTCACGTTCGTAAATAACAAATTTTTTTGTATATTTTGGTGTGCTAAAAACGAATCTGCAAACCGTTTCCGTCGCAAAAAAATAGTTTTTATGATATGAAGAAATTACTTTTTCGAAAAAGTGGCGATCACTTTTCCATGTAAATTTAACTTAAAATGAGCATCCACTTTCTAGCCACCTGAGAGAGGGGGGATTTTTTCCCATGTTTATTGGCTAAACAGCTTTCGTTTATGCTTACGCATAGCGTAAACGAAGGCTACGGCTGTTAAATGGAAAATAGTCCAAGAGTTCAGGGGTTATTACCATGCAAAAGAAATCAAACAAAAAACTTTTTAGCCAAGAAACAGAAAAATGCCCCTCTCTCAGGTGGCCAGAAAGTAAGTGCTCATTCTAAGTTAAATTTAGATTGAAAAGTGATCACCCACTTTTCGAAAAAGTAATTTCATGAATGTCATGAAAACTTTTTTTTTGCTACGTAAACGGTTTGCAGATTCGTTTTTAGCACACCGAAATCTACAATAAAATATTTCGTTATATATGAACGTGAAACGGGCCTTAAAGTAAAATAATACCGGATTTTTTTGAGCAGATTCGCCGTTTAGTTGTACAAATATCCTCAAACCAGGTAATCACTAAAAGGGATTTTTAAAAGTCGTCACCTGTATCGAGCAAAAGTTTAAAACCACCGATTATATGCCAGCCTACATCATGGTAACATATATTGAGTGAGTTCCTAACAGTATTTTGTATAGTTTTTTAGTTTAAACTCATTTTCCCAAAATTTCCCCAAACTTAACGTGTTCGATACAGTCTGCCGCCATTTGTATTTTTCAGATATACCGATAAACATTGAATGTTTTTGAACCGATTATACATTACATAAAAACACTAAAATCTTATCCAGTTAGGTAGAACACTTACTTTTCTTGCCTTTGATAACATTTATTTATATATATTTATTTTTTGACAACTTCTTTGTATCTGTGTTTAGTAATACAAACCCTTTTCATTTAATGTAACGTTTAGTCGGCTCGAAAAACAGTGTTTATTGGTGTATTTGAAAGCTACAAATGGTGGTGGACACTGTTGATTACTTTAAGTTAGAGAAAGTGAGTTAAAACTAAAAAAACTATACAAAATACTGTCAGAAACCTACCGATTATGCCAGCCTATGTCATGGTAACATATGCTCGGTGAGTTTCAGACACTGTTTTGTATAGTTTTTAGTTTTCAACTTACTTTCCCAAACTTAACGTATTCAACAGAATTCGCGACCATTTCTGTTTTTTGAGCCAAATAAACATTTTACATTACATAAAAACACTAAACAATTATCCAATTAGGTAGAAACGTAAATTACCTTACCTTTGCTTTCATTTATTTGTTTTTGGACGACTTTTTCGAATCTGTGTATAGTAACCCCCCCCTCCCCCCACCATCAACCAAATATTAATTACTAACTCTTAACGTTTCAACATTTTTGCTACGTTCGGCTTCATTCACTGATTGTTGGTCAAGTCCAAAACATGAATGATTGACAGAAACTCTCAAGGATCCAGATCAAATTCTGCAAGAGTACCATTTTTTTCAGTTTCGCCTTCTTTTTCACTTTTTGCAGTGGATTGCTGTACTAATATAAGAAACATGCATTTTCTCTTTTATTAAATTTTTCCATTACACCAAATTGAGCCACTGCAACACGTGGCAGGGTACAGCTAGTATATATATATATATATATATATATATATATATATATATATATATATATATGTAATTCTTGGTTCGTTCAAAGTCGATAAAACCATATTTCTACATTACCAATTTATTTGAAATTTTCAGACATCCCATCTTTAGAGTCGAGGGATGTTTCTATGTTATTAAAATAAATTAACATCGCCAATTATAAAAATATTAAATAGAATAAAAATAGTTTTCGTAAGTGCGAACCTTTTTTGCTGATAGAGCTGAACTTCCGTTTCAATTCATTTCATACACCACGATTTGACGAAACAAATTAGATTTCATTTTCTGTTTACTCGATAAGTAAAAAAAACATAATTCTTCCAAATTTTTTATTTAAAATTTTTTTCTTTATTATATCAGGCAAAAAAAAAATTGCTCGCTTGCTTTTTGATTCAAAGTCGTTTTTTGTTTTTTGTTTTTTCGATACAAGAAAATATGAACTTTTTTATTATTAACACTATAAATTGTAAGGTGAAAGTACAGTTTTTTTTTCGAAGAAAATTTACGGATTGGTAACGTGCTTAAATAATATTTGGTGCTAATGCAGAGAGTGAACCGCGCTATTTTTTTAAAATCGTATTTCCACGTTTAATTAAAGTTTCATGATATGTTTTATTTATTTAATTGTAAGATTAAAGTACAGATTAGGTGCAAAACACCCTCCTCTCCCCATGTTAAGAATGGCTTTTTAAACAATAACGTTATTATTTCAGCACGGATCACTCTCTGCATGAGTACCGTACTTTCACCTAACAATTTAATAAACAAAACATGGTACTTATGCAGAGAAAGTGCCGTGCTAAAATAATAACATTATTTAGAAAGCCATTCTTTACATGGGGAGGGCGTCTTGTAACTATTCTATACTTTCACCTAACAATTTAATAAACAAAAGATGGTACTTATGCAGAGAAGGTACCGTGCTGAAATAATGCTATTAAGAAAGCCATTCTTAACATGGTGTGTCCTGTAACTATTTTATACTTTCACCTAACAATTTAATATACAAAAGATGGTACTTATGCAGAAAAGGTACCGTGCTGAAATGATACCGTTATTTAGAAAGCTATTCTTAACATGGGGAGGAAGTTTTGCATCTATTCTATACTTTCACCTAACAATTTAATAAGCAAAAATAGATAGTACATGGATGGAAAATACCGTGCTGAAATAATGTTATTTAGAAAGACATTCGTAACATGGGGGCGGTATTTTGTAATTATTCTATCCTTTCAGCTAAGAATTTAATAAACAAAACATGGTACTTATGCAGAGAAGCTACCGTGCTGAAATAATGACGTTATTATTTAGAAAGCCATTCTTAACATGGGAATAGGGGTGTTTTGTAACTATTCTGTACTTTCACCTAACAATTTAATAAACAAAAGTTAAACTTAAGCAGACAAGGAACAATACTGAAGCATTAACATTATTATTTAGAAAGCCATTCTTATATATATATTATAATTGGTATATTTAGGTAGCATTTTTTCATTCAAGCAAACATTATTAAAGGCGACGGTGATACTTTCCTTGATGATTCTTTTTTTATTTTTCGATTTTCCGTATAAGTTTTTATTTTATATCAAAATCGAAAATATTTTGTACTTTAACCTTACAATTGAATTAAAAAAAACGGTAATTATGTGGAGGGAGGATGTTTTCTAACTATTTTATACTTTCGGTGCTAATGCAGAGAGTGATCCGCGCTATTTTTTAAATCGTATTTCCACGTTTAATTAAAGTTTTATGATATGTTTTTTTATTCAATTGTAAGGTTAAAGTACAGAATAGGTACCAAAACCCCCTCCCCTCCCCATTTTAAGAATGACTTTTTAAATAATAACGTTATTATTTCAGCACGGATCACTCTCTGCATGAGTACCGATTAATGTTTTGTTTTTTGGGGTTTTTTTTTTACCGTAGTTTTTTTTTTTAAGAAAACCTTTTTTAACAGAATTGAAAGTCCACATTTTTTTTTTTTTTTTTTTTACAGAAGTTGTTTTTATATAAGAAAATATGAATGCTTTTTCTTTATGAAAGAAATTGGGTACTCATGCACTTATTGATCCGCGCTGAAATAATAATGTTATTATTTAAAAAGCCATTCTTAACATGGGGAGGGGAGGGGTTTGTACCTATTCTGTACTTTAACCTTACAATTGAATTTAAAAAAACGGTAATTTTTTAGATTAGGTCCATCTCCACAATTTTCTTTTAAATGACAACTTCTGTAGGCTTTCAACTATGCTGACTACGGAAATAGCATTGAAATTTTGCAGAAATAAGTAGTTATCGAGATATAAAAAGTTGTATAATGCATTGTAATCTCTGGTGGCCATCTTTTTTACGCGTGCGTCATAAACAAATCTATGCGCGTAACAAAAATGGCCGCCAAAGAATACATTGCATAAAACAACTATTTATATCTCGATAACTACTTATTTCTGCAAAATTTCAATGCGATTTCCGTATTCAGCACAGTCGGAAACCTAGAAAAGTCGTCATTTAAAAGAAATAATAACGTTATTATTTAAAAAGCCATTCTTAACATGGGGAGGGTGTTTTGTACCTATTCTGTACTTTAAACTTACAATTGAATAAAATAAAACTCTAATTAAATTTGGAAATACGATTTAAAAAATAGCACGGATCAGTAAGTTCATTAGCACCAGAAATTGTTAGGTGAAATACAGAAAAGTTTGTACCAAGAAAACCGTTATTTTTTTTAGCCATTCTTACCAAGGGGAGGGGATGGTGTTTTGTCACTATTCACTTTCAACTAACAATTTATTAAAAAAACAAAAGGTAAATTTTCACATTAGGTCCACCTCAACAATTTTTAACATTGGTAGGTTGGGAGTGTTTATTCCGAAAGCCGTTCTTAACATGGGGAGAATGGTGGCATTTATTCCAAAAGCCGTTTTTAACAGACGAAAGACAGGTAAAGAGTTAAAACACGTGGTTAGGCATGGGTGTGGTTTATTCTGAAAGCCGTCCTTAATTTGGGGAGGTTGGGGGTAATAATTCATGGCCGCCAGTGAATTATAGTGCATACTACAGGTCTTTATATCTCGAAAGCTACTTGCCTCTGCAAATTTTAAATGAGACCCGGATCAAATTCTGCAAGTGTGCCATTGTTTTTTTTTTTTATTTTCGCCTTTTTTTTTAACTTTTTGGAGTGGATTGCTGTACTAAGAATATAAGAAACATGCATTTTCTCTTTTTATTAGAATTTTCCATTACACCAAATTGAGCCACAGCAGCGGGTGGCAGGGTACAGCTAGTATATATATATATATATATATATATATATATATATATATATATATATATATATATATATATATATATATAGAGAGAGAGAGAGAGAGAGAGAGAGAGAGAGAGAGATAGATAGGTATATTGTATATTTATATTTAAATCATTTTTTTTTAACTAAACGGGGTTAAAGTACATTTATTTGTAAGGAAAACACGTTAAAATGAGTTAAAACAAAAAATATCGTTAAGCTTGTATATGCTTTGAATAGCAGCGGTGACTTTTAATATCGACGGGGCATCCATGAAATAGGTAAGCAGACGAAGTTTTGTAAACTGGAAGTCACAAACTGGATGGACGATTTATACACCTAAACAAGCAAGGAAGCTGATCTGAGTTATATATATATATGTATATATACACTTCCGAATAGATTTATTCAACAATCAGCTAGTATGGAAACCTGTGATTATAAGATTTACAAAATATTACTGGTGGTAATATTCTATGTATTATCCAATCTAAATAGGAATTTCTCAATATACGGGATAGAACAAATAAAGCAAATTATAGTGATTCAATGAAATTTTAAAAAAACTTTATTTAAATCAAGGATTTTTTATTATTCCAAGTATGACAAAGAATATATTAGAAATTTTATCTCCTTATACTATAGGGTTTTTATGCCTACCATCTTTTCAGAGGAGAAAATATTAGCAAATAGATATAACCGTATTCACCTTATTTGCTAAAGTCAGTTAGACATGGAAAATCATAATCAAAAATTGATTAAATAGAAGTCACATAGCGGGGGAAATTGAAGAAAAGGATATAAAGGTTTGGTTCCAAATTGCGCGGTAAAATCCAAGGTAACTGTCCTTTAAAGTAGTGAAGTAATGAGATCCAAACTGTATATTGTGTAATCCATATCATAGAGTAGAAATACAAGTTCGACATTTTTCTGGAGTAAGCGTTCGTGTGTGTGTTTGTCAGCGTGTACAACTCTCCTACAGCCCACAACATTGGACCGATCGTGACTAAACCTGGCATGATGATTGTCCCTTACCTCGGGATGGTGCACACCATTTTCCAAGGTAATGGTCAAAGTTCAAGGTAATAGCCTATGTATATATACTCTCACGCCCACTGGACCGATCATGATCAAACCTGACATAATGATCGTCTCCACCTAGGGATGGTGCACACTCTTCTTCGAGGTCAAGGTTAAAGATTGAGTTCATATTCGATGCGACTCTTTATAAACTCATCCATCTATAGCCCCATCTTATACCCCCATCCCCTCAACTAATCTTGATAAAATTTGGCATGATAGCGGTCCCTAACAAAGGCCAGAATTTATGCATTGCATCTCGTGACTTTGACCTTCCAAAAGAAGGCTGCCAAAATGAAAACACATAGAAAACACATATTTCACATAGAAAAATACTTCTGGCGCTCAACAGAGTACATGAAAGAGAAAGGAGAGCAAGATTAACCAATTTGGAAAGAGCAACCCAACGTGAAGCTGACAGAACAAGACATGCTGCAAGGCGGTTAAATTCAGAAATTAAAAAAAATAAAAGATAAAAAGCAAAGTGATGGTCGGGAAAAGGAAGCAATACGACGAGCAAATGAAACAAACGTGGAACCACAAGAAGGCGTACACAAGGTCAATCGAGAGAAGCAAGGCAAATAGTGAATGAAACAGACGAGGAAACAAAAAGAAGACATAAACGTGGTGAGTTGGGAGCAATTAAAAAACGAGAGAATGAATCGGAAACCAAACGAATCTTTCGCCTATCCCAAGTAGCGGCAAGGAGAGAGAGAGAGAGAGAGAGAGAGAGAGAGAGAGAGAGAGAGAGAGAGAGAGAGAGAGTATGACTTTGTCCCAGCAAATGATAGAAAAAAGAAGCAACTCGACAACGAATGACTGCTTTTAGGCAACAGAAATAGAAAATTGCAATAGAAAAGGATTGCTCTACAACAAAAATGACTAACACTACAGCTGACATAGGAAAAAGGAAAAATGGACAAAGTATGTCAACATTGCTCAGCTGTGAAATTTAAAGGAGAAACCCGTGTTGTTGTTCTTTTGGCAAGGCTGTGCTTAATAGCTTTCCACCACTGCCTCAGTTGCTGCAAGATTTGCTCTCCAGCAACAACCCCATCTCTAAAGAGTTTCTGCAAAATCTACGCAGTTATAACAATTGCTTTGCAATGACATCATTTGGTCACGAAAATGCGGCGTTACATGGGTGGAATCCTTCTTTTAGAATTCGAGACCAAGTTTGCAACAAAATTGGGAGTCTTTTACTACCTGAAGATGGATAACACGATCAGCCGGTCACTGATGTGTGACTGGCTTCACATGTTACATTAAATGTCTTAGAAGTGGTCTCATGAAGATGTGAAGATGGCCAAGTCATTAGGGTGTGTAAGAAGAAAAGCATACCTGAGATGTTGGATGCGGGTGTCGTTCCTTTATTTTCTCAAGATGACTTCTTCACCCTGGTGGCATTCTGGTTGGAATTTTCTTTCTTCGTCCCCCGGACCACTTTGTTGTTTGATGGAAGCATTCATGGCAGACTCAATAAAACCCACAACACGATACAATCGTAATATTTATGAGAAATCTGAACTATTTTATTTCTATACATAAATATATTACAATATTTTACAATATTTTACAATAAGGACCAAAAGCAATTAATACTGAAACTTTAAAAATTATTGGACTGAGCTACGTAGATAGTCCTAACTAGTGCCGATGGAAAGAGGATGCCCCTCTTGTTCACGGAGAGACAGAAACATTCGTGCTTACCCCATGTCGTCCGACCGAGAAAAGGGTCGATCTGGAAAGGGAATTCTGGGATTGCACTTCTGTGTATCTCTACGCCCACGGCCAAATCACCACCCGGCAATCCTGTAGAGTGTGTTAGCAACCGTGGCATTGAAATATAGTGCCACAGATGGAGCGGCAAAGTTTATCCAAACCCACTTTTTGAATAATCTGGAAGAGAAACTACATTCTCGGGGACGTGACAGTAGACTCAATCAAGACTTTCTCTAAAGGATGACTGAATGTTTATATGCGAACAACAGCCTAATTTGTCAACTGAAAACAACAAAGGAGAGGATTAAAGAAGAAAACTTGAAAGAACACGAAATTATTATGAGAGAAGATCGAAGGCCACAAGAAGAGTACCCACGGCGATTCAATATTCCAACAACAACATATGAGATTGGAATTTTAATGGAGAACGAATTGACAGCAAGCCAAGATATTGTGTTGCTTGTTAAAAATAATACTTTGAAAATTTGCCTCAGTCGTGAAGGACTGTTCCTCCACTGAAAGAGAACAAGAAATGGAAGTGCAGCATCTGAAAGAATGTTCCTCCTTTCTACTACATTTTTTGGGCTACTTTTAGTTGCATTAATAGTTTAATAGAATACAGCAGACAGGTTGCAAATCCTGTCTTTTAAAATTTTTGTTTATAACTAAGTT
>NC_136515.1:732811-800311 GCF_053919585.1 Euprymna scolopes | reverse complement strand
AACTATGGGTTAAATAGATTACGACTTAAAAAACAAATATACTATTTTAAAAAAATCGTTCTTCAAAATCACCAGATTCGGCATTAAATAACCTGAAAAGGGTTGATATGCCGTAAAACAAAACAACCAACCAACACACACACACACACACACACACACACACACACACACACACATTACGTTTCATATATATGTATATATTTTACTCTCCTCTCAATTTTTTGTACGTAATTTTTCCTGCTTTATATTTGATGTGTTATTTTATTATTTTAAAAATTTTGTCAGAACATTATTATAAGTTATATCAAATTTTTTAATTTTTTTTAATTAAATATTATTGTTTTAAGTGTTAAAAAAATTTAAATAAATGTTAATTATTATTTTTTATAAATTTAATAAAACATTTTCCTAGTATTTTAATCTCTTTTATGTTGCTTTGTATATTTTTTTTAGCATTTATTGTTCTTTTCTGTCTCTTCTGTCTTTTACCCCTATCATATTGCTCCCTATAAACTCATTTTTTTTTCAATTCTAATCTAATCTTTTTTCTAATCCTAATTTAATTTTTCCTAATTCTAATCTAATTTTTTTTTCAATTCTAATCTATTTTTTTCTAATTCTAATCTATTTTTTTTCTAATTCTAATCTATTTTTTTTCTAATTCTAATCTAATTTTTTCCAATTTTACTCTATTTTTTTTTCTAATTCTAATATATTTTTCCCCCAATTTTGATCTAAATTTTGTTCTAATTCTAACCTAAATTTTTTTCTAATTCTCATCTATTTTTTCTAATTCTAATTTAATTTTGTTTTCTAATTCTCATCTATTTTTTCTAATTCTAATCTATCTTTTTCTTTCAATTCTAATCTAATTTTTTTTTCTAATCTTAATTTAATTTTTCCCAAGTCTAATCTAATATTTTTTCAATTCTAATCTAATTTTTTTTCCAATTCTAATCTATTTTTTCCCAATTCTAATCTAATTTTTTTCAATTCTAATCTAATTTTTTTCCTAATTCTAATCTATATTTTTCTAATTCTAATTTAATTTTTTTTTCTAATTCTAATCTAATTTTTTCCCCAATTTTAATCTTATTTTTTTTTCCTAATTCTAATCTATTTTTTCCTAATTCTAATCTATTTTTTTCTAATTCTAATCTAATTTCTTTTTCAATTCTAATCTAATTTTTTTCCAATTCTGATCAAAAATTTTTGCAATGTTTTCTGAATGTTTTCACAGTCGCGTTGTCTTTTTACTTTTACTTTTGTATAATGTCGGCCTTTTCTCCTCTTCTGGCGAAAAGCATTTAGCTTCGAAATGCCATGGCCTTTCTTAACCCTTATTGACTCGATGATGTAATAATTTTCATTTGTAACTTTACGCTTAATCTCCTTAACTTATCCGATACACACACACACACACACACACACACACACACACACACGCGCATACGCGTGCCTATGTGTGTGCGTGAAGAAAACGCTAGAGATAGAGAATTTTCCTCCTACACTTTTGAACTCGCCCTGAAACCAGTAGAACTATGTTTTATATATTATTTCGCTTTACCGACTACCGAACGTGCTCAGTTCTCTTATCAAGAGCTATTCCATATGCTACGTGGCAACACATTACTCCTTCCATTACTAGAAACCTCAACTCATGAATGCGTAGATAACACACCCACACACACATATCTATCTATCTATCTATCTATCTATCTATCTATCTATCTATCTATCTATCTATCTATCTATCTATACATTATATATATGTGTGTGTGTGTGTGTGTGTGTGTGTGTGTGTGTGTGTGTGTGTGTGCATACACTCCCTTTTTTCCTGTGTGTGTATCTATGCATTTAATGCATTAACATGTAAAATGTATTGTATGTTTTGCACACCTCTTCCCTCTGATGAGAAGAATTGCATTCTTCGAAACTCCATGGAATAAGTTTTTTTTTTGTTTCTTTCTTTATTTGTACTCCTTGTCAAACAATTAAAATGTTGTATACTTTCCTTACAGATTTATGTTTCTTTTTTGTGTGTGTTTTTTATTTTTAAAATTTGAATAAATTTTCAATAACAAAATTTTTATATTGTATATATATATATGTATATATATATATATATATATATACACACACACACACACACACACACACACACACACACACACATATATATATATATATATATATATATATATATATATATATATATATATATATATAAAGGGGAGAGTGTAAAGAGTGGAGGGGTGAAGAGAGACAGACTAAGAGACAGACAGAAAAGGGGACAGACAAAATGCTTATTTATACATAAATTTAAGATTAAGAGAGAGAGAGAGAGAGAGAGAGAGAGAGAGAGAGAGAGAGAGAGAGAATGCTTACAAACCTAAGATTAAACATAGAAGAAAGAGAGAGAGTGAGTGTCAGACAGAGCGAGTGAGAACGGGAAAGAGTGACAAAATATTATAATTTATATAAATTTAAGTGGTAGATAGATAGATAGATAGAGACGGAGAGGGACATAAAAAAAAAAGACGAGAGACAGAATGAAAGAGAGAGATAAAAAAGGAGGGGGTTTACGTGTAGCTCTCTGAGTGACACACACGCACACATATTTCGCGTAACACCAGCAAAGACGAATGTTAACGTTTAAAAAAAGAAAAAAAAAATGGCCGAATACATAATTAGACTAGGACTCCCCACCCACGAAGGCGCGCATTCAACCCCGGCCATTGAGAAAGCCACGAGGTGGCGGGTGGGTTACGAGGGGGTGGGGATACGGGGTTGAACGAGGAGAAACGTTTTCATTGGTCCATACCGCATGGCATGATAGAATGACGCCAAGCACCGGTGAACCACGCGAGGCAAAAAAAAAAAAAAAAAAAAAATAGAAAAAAAAAGAAAATCAAAATGGCGACTACATAGTATTTTTAAATGTCCCTACTACTATTTCTCTGGCATTACTCACGTCTTTATTTTCAATAAACTTTATTTATCGATCGTAATTTATTATAGAATAAAAACATGAAGAATCTATTGAAGATAACATTAGAATATAGTTGAAATTATTCATTATTTCACATGAAAAAATTAAAAAGAAGGAATATATTTGTAATAATAATACGATCAAACCAGCTCGTGTGTGTTTGTGATTCTCGTCCATATGTGACATTTAAAAATATACTTTTATTTTTTATTTATCGGATATTTATCCAAATTACGGACCATGCTGAAATAATAACTTTATTTTTAACATCGTGAAGGGAGGGGAGGGGCTATTGTAAGTATTTTGTATTTTTTACTTAACATTTTAATAAAGAAAAGAAAATTTAATTTAACTTGCAAAAATATCAAAAAATACAACGATCAGTAAACTGCATAAGTACCATTGAAATAAAAAATATATATAAAACGATTAAAAAAAATCCCTATTAAAAATGTAAATATATACTTTGTCGCGTAAAACTGAACGCACGTTTTTCATTCGTTACGAGAAACTTTTCACAATCTTTATATTTTTAAACATTTAACATTATGGTCACGCGTGTCGCTGTATTTCTCGTCCATATGTAACTTTCATAATTGAATAATTTTGGTGCGTGTTAAGATAGAATTGACGGGTTTGTATTACTGTACACATAGATTCGAAAAGGTTGAAAAAACAAATATATAACAAATAAATGTTAACAAAGGCAAGATAAGTTACTTTTCTACCAAACTGGATATATTTTTCGTGTTTTTATTCAATATAACATGTTTATTCAGCTCGAAAACCATACAGTGTTTACCGATGTATTGGAAAATTCAAGATGGCGTCTGACTCTCTCTTTAACACGGTAAGTTTAGGAAAATAAAAAAAAAAACTGGATAAAATACTGTTAAAACTCGCTCAATATATGTTACCGTGACATAGGTTGACATATATTCGGCGGGTTTTTAATAGTATGTTGTCTAGTTTTTTATTTATAACACCTTTTCCCAAATTACCGTGTTAAAGAGGGAGTTAGCCGTCATCTTGAATTTTCCAATACATCGGTAATCACTGTATGTTTTTCGAGCTGAATAAACATGTTACATTGAATAAAAACACGAAAAATATATCCAGTAAGGTAGAAAAGTAACTTATCTTGTCTTTGATAACATTTATTTGTTATATATTTGTTTTTTGACAACTTTTTCGAATCTATGTGTACAGTAATACAAACCCGAATTGACAGATCGATTAAAAAAAATATATCGTTTTAAGCAAGAGCAATAATATTACGTACTAAATTGTCGAAAATATTAATATATTCAAAAATTACAAAAATTCATCGAGTAGAACAATTGCTATTGTGTCTTTAGTAAAAAAAAAAAAAAAAAAATCTTGCGCAAACATTAAACAACAAATATTACACGCCATGAACAGATTATCTAAGATAATCGTTCCGTATTATGTCCCCTGTGTATGAACTTTTCACTGTTTGCTTTATAACGTCTAAAAAAATGCAATTTTACGCAGTTTTACATAAAAATTACTTTTAGCTATAAATAACTTTCTACTCGATGAGTTTTCGCAATTTTTGGATATATTACCATTTTCGGCATGGCAATTAAGTACAAAATATTGTTTTTGCTTACAACGATTTTTTTTTAATCGATCTTTCGACTCTATCTTAACAAGCACCATCATTTATTATTATTATTATTATTATTATTATTATTATTATTATTAATAATAATAATAATAATAATAATAATAATAATAATAATAATAATCATCATCAAATATTTATTGAAATTAAAAATTAATTGATTTAAAATCCCATTAAAAAAATGGCTCCATTTTTCTTATTACATAAAAAAGATGCACTTTTATTGTTTTGATTGTAATGTTGAACGTGACTTCCACGAAACTTTTCAACATCTCTGTATAAATAAATCAGACCAGATCACGTGTGTCTGTCTGTGTGTCTTTGTCGCCTAGACGTAACTTTGATGACGGCAAATATGATTGTTATCTTTTTATTATTATTTATTATTTCTATTTAATTGCCTCCTCACGAGGGCAGACCTAAACATAGGGTCGGTTTTTAATGTGAGGAATATCCAGCTCCCCCCGCCCAAAGGGGCACTCTGGATAGGAACAAAAATAAAAATTGCTTCAGTCTAGAAGTATTTCTTTTCCACTGATTGAGGACTGGAAAGGCGAAGTGTAGTGTCAGAACAGATACTACACGTTGTTCCTAGCCAAAAGACCATATTGAAATTTAAAACAAATATACAAGAAATCTAAAGCGAATTAAAAAAAATCTGTTGGGGGGAAAAAATGGAAACATGATTAAATTCTTATTATAACGAAAAATTTCAAACGTGTTTCATGCGGGTGATCGTTACGATTACCGACATGAATTATTTTAAAAGAAATACAACCAGGAAATTAATTTAAAACAATTTATTTGCTTTACCTATAAAATTGTGACTTATTTGCGTAAAAATGGTGGTGGTGGTGGTGGTGGTGGTGGTGATGATTATTATTATTATTATTATTATTATTATTATTATTATTATTATTATTATTATTAATAATAATGATAATGATAATAATGATAATAATAATAATATTATTATTAATAATAATAATAATAATAATAATAATAATAATAAAAATAAAAAAATAATAAAAAAATAAAAAGTAAACGTAAATATCGATTCTGAGTATAGCAGCCATCATTGTCGGCGTTAATAACTGAACAACCAAAGATAGACACTTATTCAGAATCAGGGTAAATTTTTACATTAGATCTACCTCTACAATTTTTAACGTGGGGAGGTTAGGGGAGGGTTGTTGAAAGTCGTTCTTATCATGGGAAGGTTTATTCCGTAAGCCGTCCTTAACATGGGGAGGTTGGAAGTGTTTATTCCGAAAGCCGTTCATTACGTGTGGAGGCTGGGGATGTTTATCCCGAAAGCCGTTCTTAACATGGGGAGGTTGGAGGTGTTTATTCCGTAAGCCATTCTTAATATGGAGAAGTTGGGGGTGTTTATTCCGTAAGCCCCCTTAATATGGGAAGGTTCGGGGTGTTTATTCCGTAAGCCGTCCTTAATATTGGGAGGTTGGAGTTCTTTATTCCGAAAGCCGTTCTTAACATTTTTAAAGAAAATTGTGGAGGTGGACCTATTTGTTTATCGCGCGCACATACAAACATGGCAGCAAGTGTATTATTATTCATCGGACTTCTGTTCACATCTTGAGTGTGATTTTCACAACGTTTCGGTCGATATAACCTCCGACCTTCTTCAGGTGTATCTTGTCGAACTCGGGAATGTTTCTGTCGCACTCGGGAATTTGGACGGAATTTCGAACGGAAACCTTTATTTACTTCACGGGGGTAGCATGCTCTTGTTTCGTCAGCCATGACTGGATAGAGTTCTAAGTAATTCGCAAATTCCCGACATTCCCGAATTCGACAAGATACACCTGAAGAAGGTCGGAGGTTATATCGTTCGAAACGTTGTGAAAATCACACTCAAGATGAGAACAGTAGTCCGATGAATAATAATACAAATAATAATCCTCATCTCATAAATTCAGAAACATCATGGCAGCAAGTGAATTATAGTTCATAATACAGTTCTTTATATCTCGAAAGCTAATTGTCTCTGCAAAATTTAAATGAGATTTTCTAGTCGAAAACCTATCCAAGTCGTCATTTAAAAAAAAAAGAATTGTAGAGGTGGACCTAATGTAAAAAATACCCTTTTATTTAAATACAAAGAGAAAATAAAGCAAAAGAAATTGTTTTGGACTAATTCAAATAATTTATGTCGATAATAACGATGATTAAGATCATGCGTTATAACGGCATAATTCACGTTGACACACTGGTTCCCATTAGATCACCGGTTAAGCAACGTTGAACCTGGTCAGTACTAAAATGGGTGACGATATGGGAATTCTAGGTGCTGTGTGTGCTCTCTGCTCATCTCGACATTATTATTATTTTTATTACATTTTCACCCCAAACAAGGCACATTGCCACTTTGTTGTAGGGGGCTACTATCAGGGACATAAGCATCAGGGGTACTGTGTTGGAAGTTGGGCAGCAAGATGTCGGTTCACGTTGCACTTGAACTTCTGCATGTCAGTACAGTCGGGAAAGCAGGGACCCGGAAGGGAATTCCAAAGTCTAGCTGTTCTGAGGAAGAAACTACTGGAGTAAAAGGCTCTCTTGCATCTAGGGATCTCTACTGTGAAGGGGTGGGATTTAGCTGCTTGTCGGGTTTACCTCGAGGGGGCACAAGTGCTTGCAGTTCGTCAGAGCATTCACCGTTAAAGTACTTGTAGAACAGGTAGAGGGATGCAACATTTCGTCGATGGGACAGAGGCTGAAGTTTAGCTGACAGTTCAGGACATATCAGATTGGCGACTCTCTTTTGAACCTTGACTAGGAGTGAGAGACTAGTAGCAGATGCACCAGCCCAAATATGACAACAATACTCCATACATGGGCGAATGGTGGCCTTATACAGGTATAGGATACTTTTAGGCGTTAATAACTTTCTAGCACGGTAGAGAGACCCCACCTTCTTCGCAGCGGTCCTGGCAATGTTCTCAATGTAATTGTTTCAACTCATGTTTCCTGTGAACGTTAGGCCGAGGAGTTTAAAAGATATACTTTCAGATAAAAAGTCTTTGGCCATTGCTATTGGCGGTAGAGAAGGTTTCTTGTAATTATTGAATGAAACAAGTTTAGTCTTGACAGCATTGAATGTGACCATCCATTTTTGTCCCCATTCCACTACGGATCGGAGATCTTCGTCTAGTGTTTCTGCCATTTCTTTAGATATGTGTTCATTTGTTTTCCTGTCGTGTCTGTTATAGAGCGTGGTGTCGTCAGCATACATACCCATCTCACAGACAATTTTGTCAGGGAGGTAATTTATGAATATTAGGAATAACAGAGGTCCAAGGATAGACCCCTGAGGCACTCCCGCATTTATATCATATTGTTTAGATGTATGACCGTCAAGGACAATCTGGATTTTTCTCTTATCTAAGAAGGATCTAATTATGTTATTTATTCTTCCAGTGATGCCGTATGATCTGATTTTCTTGAGAACCCTCATGCCGTACTCTGTCAAAAGCCTTAGATATATCTAGAGCTACTGCTCTACCCTCCCCCGCTTTGTCCAGTTCTGAGATTACAGTTAGGATGTCTGCTGTGGAACGAGCTTGCCTAAATCCATATTGTTGGTCAGTCAGAAGTTTAGCATCTGTAAGGTGATGGGCTAGAGCTTGGTTAATTATGGTCTCAAATATTTTGGCGAAAAGTGGGAGTAGACTAATGGGGCGATTTCCAGTCGTCCTGGACTTCTCTTTGCTACTAGACTCAAGCAGTGCCGAGTCAGAAGAGGTGTAGTTGGGATTGCGCAACCCTTGCTTTACAATTACACGCGCAGCTACCCTTACAAAGGGTATTAGGCACCTCCACGGCGATGTGTAAAACGGCAATAGTGCACATTTTAATAGTGACCTCATCATTTCGTGTGTTTGTGTGAATTTCTATGGATAAGCGTTCGCGTTATAATTAATAATGGAGTTACGTTTTCTTTTTTTTTTTTTTTGCTATGGATAAAAAGAATATAAAACTTACCTTTTGTAAAACAAATACATTTTTATTAACGAACTACACAGACTAGAGTTAATAAAATAAAATTCATTTTAACGTATTCTGTTGACACATGTATTTAAAAATAATGTTCTTTACAAGCCTCCATACATTTTTGGAAAAAAGCGCCAAACATAAACATATCAATTTTAATAATAAAATCAAAACGAATTTTTTTAAGGTTGATTTTGGATTTACAATTTTTATTATCTCAATAGTCTTATATTCTTTTATGTGAATATATTTTTTTTATTATTGGAAACCTGTTATTAAAAAAAATCTTTTTAAATTTCATATCGCGTAATATTTAAATTTAATATAATTTAAAGCTTTTTAAAATTAATTATTTTTTCAATTTGTTTTTTGTTGTTGCTGGAATTCGAATAATTATATTACCGAGAAAAAATTATCCAGAAAGTGTTTTTTTTTTTTTTCTTACATAATATTGAATTTATGTCCAATTTCATTGACAACTTTGAGGTAAGTGAAATAAATAACAGGATTATATATATATATATATATATATATATATATATATATATATATATATATATATATATATATATATATATATATATATATATAAATTACTAGTTTTTAATTATTTGATCTTTTCAGCTTTGAAAAATCTTGAAACTTTTATCAACCCACATTTATTTTGCTTAGTTTTCGAACCATGAAATATAGGGAGGTAGAACACATAAAAAAATATATTTCCGCTAATATATTTAACGAAACCTACTTTTAATATGGAAGTTTATTTAATAATGACTAAATATCCAAAATTTCCGGAAAATATGATTATCATTTGATTTTTACTAGATTCTTAAAACATGAGTGTGTGAACGGCTTAAAAAACGTCACTACATAGGAACGTTATTTTAAAGCGTCGATAATGTAAACACGATTTTTGTCTCGCATTTTCATTATGTTTGTATTCTGTAAAAAATTTTAAAAAATCTTCTTCTTCTTCTTCTTCTTCTTCTTCTTCTTCTTCAAATATGAAACATGGCTGCATTATGAAATAGTTTTTATTTGTTTAAACCTAACCCTAAACCGGCAATACGTCTCCACACAGAAAACGCCGAGTAAATACTACTGGTTAATCATGGAATATTTCGCTGTTAAAAAATTTGTTTTTGTTGTCTTTATTACAAAAAAAAAAAAAAGAAAAAAAAAGAAAGAAAGAAAGAAAAAAGAAAACGATTACACGCGCGTTTTATGTGTGCGTGTTTATGTGTGCCTGCACGCGTGTTTGAATGCGTGCGTTCATATATATGAAGGTATGCGTTTGTGTACTAGTGAAGTTCTTGTCTGTGTACGCGTATCGCGCGTTTGTGTGTGTACGTGCGATATATACCCGCGTACGCATGTGTGTGCATGAAAGGATACAAGTGTGTATATTCTTGTACGTTTTAGCGCGCACTGCGCGCACTGCGCGCTCACGCTATTGCGCGCATCTATCAGTGAATGCATGCGCACGTGTAAAAATATCTGTATGGTACGTATCTCTGTGCATAACGATGTGCGTTTGTGTAGTGTGAATGTTCTTGAGTGTGCGCGCATCACGTGTGTATATATGTGTATGTATTTCTGTGTGTTATGAACGTATGTGTGTGAATGTGATCATTTATCTCTATATGCGCGTGTGCGTGCATCACTTGGAGACCTTTAATATATATATATATATATATATATATATATATATATATATATATATATATATATATATATAACTACTCACATAAAATTAATATACGACAGTATAAATTTATGCGTAAAGTATTTACTTAAAAAATGCTCAATACGTAGGTAGAGCTAGTTAGTAATTTATAAAATATATATGGCGATTAAGCTACACTGAATATTCCGCGGAATATTCAATGTAGCTTAATCGCCATATGTATTTATATATATATATATATATATATATATATATATATATATATATATATATATATATATATATATATATATATTATAAGGTAAAATTAAAAGCCAAGAACAATGCGAGATTATTTTTTTTATATATAGAGTAAAATTAAATGAAAACAAAAGAAATAAATTTCTTTTCTTTGTTGTTTGTTTTTTTCTTTTTCACACAAATTTTAACTCTAAACAACAGTAATTTTTTTTTGTTTTGTTTTTTTTTCTGTTGTATTCAATGGTGTTATAAATCTCAATATATTTCAGACCTATTAGTCCTTTTTCAAGAGAAGACAGCGGAAGAGTGTTCAAAATTGGAAAAGCAGCCGCAGAGTTTGCCACGTGATACCGCGAAATATAGAACAAAAAATGACGTTAGGAGAACGTTAAAATAAATCAGTTAATGTTTGAAATACTTGTTGTGTTTGTGAATCAAGGGAGATTACTATTCAAGCAAGGGTTTGTTTTTTTTATTATTATTTTAATTATTGTTTTTCTTATGTTTTAAACTTATATTATAAAAGCGGAGCTCAATTCCAGTCTATTGTTTAGTGTGGGAGTATTTTTTGAAATAATTAAAGATTCGAGGATACGAAGTTGACCTACGTTTCTTGAAGAAGCAAGAATGTTGATGTGAAAATCTGGTTCTGAATTAATGCAAGTGCGAATATGTTTATAAAACGACGAAGCAATAGTTTTTAAGTGCTCTTTAATGCGGTGGTGAAGCAATCTGGTAGTGCTTCCGATGTAAGATGCACTGCATTTAGCGCATTGTAGGTCGTAAACAACGTGGTTCTTAAAGCATAAACCTGTGTGTGATATTAAGCAATTAGAGAGTGAACAAGAGGAAGGTGTATGCGATGGATGTTTTCGGTTGAGCTGTTGTCTTAAAGTAGATCCAGTGTGGATGAGTCGAATGTTGAGTCCCTCGCTGCGGATGGCTTTTCGGATTGAAGATGAGATTTTGTCACTGAGGAAGGGTAGTTTTAGAAAACAATTGTTAGAGAAGGGTCGGGTGTTGCGTTTTTTCTTTTTAAGTGAAGATAGGATCGTATTAGGGTAGCCGTTTAGTGAGAGGGTCTGTAGGAAATTGTTAGTGTGTGTATGTTTGTCGGAGATGTTAGTGCATTTGTCTTGTATGCGTGAGATTTCGGCATGTGCGTAGTTTAGTTTGTCCTTGAGAGGTAGTGCAGATTTGAAATGTATGAAGAGGCGTTTGCTGGCGGGTTTTCTGTAGAATTCAGTGCATATGGCACCATTTTTTTTATTTGTATTTTAAAATCAAGTAGAGAAAGAGATTCAGAAGAGTCTGGGTGTTCTATAGTAAATTTTAAGTTTGGGTCGGCGTTATTGAATTTGTGGAAAATGTTAATAGCTTCTTCGCGGGAGTATGTGATAATTAAAATGTCATCGATATATCTAGTAAAAAGGAGATAAGAGTAGCAGGTACTAAGGGTGTGTCTTTCGAGTTTGTCCATATAAGCAATGGCAAGAATACCGGATAGACTGGAGCCCATGGGTAGTCCAGATACTTGTTTGAACGTGTTTTGTAGGAAAGTAAAGTAAGTGTTGTCTACTATAATACGGAGGAGTTGTAAGAGATCTCCTGGAGTAATTCCGAAGCATTGTGGGTTTTTAGATGCTATAATGTCTGCCATGAGATTGATGGCTGGATGTGCAGGAATGGAGGTGTATAAAGAAACGATGTCTAGGCTAAATTGGTATCTGTATAGTTTGAGTAGATGGTGTGGTAGATTGTTGAGTCTGTTAATTACTTGGTTGGAACTACTAACATGGGCTGGGAAGGTAGAGAGTAGAGGTTTAAGTAGGCGGGATATTAACCAAGAGATTTTATAAAGGGGACCGTTAACGCTTGAAACAATGGGTCTGATCTGTGTGTGTGTGCTATTTTTGTGGGTTTTAATAAGGTGATAAAAGGTAGGTAATTTGCTGTATTTAGTAATAAAATTTAGTCTGTGTTGTTTTGGCAGATTTCTTTTAAAACAAATTTGAGACCATGTCTTGTTAATGTTGTTCTCAATACGAGCAGCAGTGATATTATGTGCTGGGGTGTAAAGGTCGGTATTGGAAAGATGCTCTATAGCAAGGTTGTTATAAGATTCCTGTGATATAACGCAAAATTCTCTGCCCTTATCAGAGGGTAAGTAAACTAAATCTTTGCCTTTAAGGGATTTAAGGGTGAGGTATTGGTTCCTGGTAAGATTGGGGGTAATATGGTGTTGTTCGCGTTCAAGTATTCTGAAGATTTTATGCTTTAACCTTGAAAGTTTTAGATCTAGTGGAATATTATTAGGAGGTGGGTATAAAGGGTGATCAAGCTGAAAAACAGGAAAAGAGGTGTTGTGATTACCTGAGAGGTTGAGGGGGTGTCCTTGTTATCGTGCGGGCCGATATTTTATTACTAAATATTTTATTAAATATTTTATTACTAAATACAGCAAATTACCTACCTTTTATCACCTTATTAAAACCCACAAAAATAGCACACACACACAGATCAGACCCATTGTTTCAAGCGTTAACGGTCCCCTTTATAAAATCTCTTGGTTAATATCCCGCCTACTTAAACCTCTACTCTCTACCTTCCCAGCCCATGTTAGTAGTTCCAACCAAGTAATTAACAGACTCAACGATCTACCACACCATCTACTCAAACTATACAGATACCCATTTAGCCTAGACGTTGTTTCTTTATACACCTCCATTCCTGCACATCCAGCCATCAATCTCATGGCAGACATTATAGCATCTAAAAACCCACAATGCTTCGGAATTACTCCAGGAGATCTCTTACAACTCCTCCGTATTATAGTAGACAACACTTACTTTACTTTCCTACAAAACACGTTCAAACAAGTATCTGGACTACCCATGGGCTCCAGTCTATCCGGTATTCTTGCCATTGCTTATATGGACAAACTCGAAAGACACACCCTTAGTACCTGCTACTCTTATCTCCTTTTTACTAGATATATCGATGACATTTTAATTATCACATACTCCCGCGAAGAAGCTATTAACATTTTCCACAAATTCAATAACGCCGACCCAAACTTAAAATTTACTATAGAACACCCAGACTCTTCTGAATCTCTTTCTCTACTTGATTTTAAAATACAAATAAAAAAAATGGTGCCATATGCACTGAATTCTACAGAAAACCCGCCAGCAAACGCCTCTTCATACATTTCAAATCTGCACTACCTCTCAAGGACAAACTAAACTACGCACATGCCGAAATCTCACGCATACAAGACAAATGCACTAACATCTCCGACAAACATACACACACTAACAATTTCCTACAGACCCTCTCACTAAACGGCTACCCTAATACGATCCTATCCTCACTTAAAAAGAAAAAACGCAACACCCGACCCTTCTCTAACAATTGTTTTCTAAAACTACCCTTCCTCAGTGACAAAATCTCATCTTCAATCCGAAAAGCCATCCGCAGCGAGGGACTCAACATTCGACTCATCCACACTGGATCTACTTTAAGACAACAGCTCAACCGAAAACATCCATCGCATACACCTTCCTCTTGTTCACTCTCTAATTGCTTAATATCACACACAGGTTTATGCTTTAAGAACCACGTTGTTTACGACCTACAATGCGCTAAATGCAGTGCATCTTACATCGGAAGCACTATCAGATTGCTTCACCACCGCATTAAAGAGCACTTAAAAACTATTGCTTCGTCGTTCTATAAACATATTCGCACTTGCATTAATTCAGAACCAGATTTTCACATCAACATTCTTGCTTCTTCAAGAAACGTAGGTCAACTTCGTATCCTCGAATCTTTAATTATTTCAAAAAATACTCCCACACTAAACAATAGACTGGAATTGAGCTCCGCTTTTATAATATAAGTTTAAAACATAAGAAAAACAATAATTAAAATAATAATAAAAAAAAACAAACCCTTGCTTGAATAGTAATCTCCCTTGATTCACAAACGCAACAAGTATTTCAAACATCAACTGAATTATTTTAACGTTCTCCTAACGTCATTTTTTGTTCTATATTTCGAGGTATCACGTGGCAAACTCTGCGGCTGCTTTTCCAATTTTGAACACTCTTCCGCTGTCTTCTCTTAAAAAAGGACTAATAGGTCTGAAATATATTGAAATTTATAACACCATTGAATACAACAGAAAAAAAAACAAAACAAAAAAAAATTACTGTTGTTTAGAGTTAAAATTTGTGTGAAAAAGAAAAAACAAACAACAAAAAAAAAAAGAAATTTATTTCTTTTGTTTTCATTTAATTTTACTCTATATATAAAAAAAATAATCTCGCATTGTTCTTGGCTTTTTATTTAACCTTATAATTTTCTTCAACAATGCTTCAAGCAAACTACAATCTACTTATATATATATATATATATATATATATATATATATATATATATATATATATATATATATATATATATATATATATATATATATTTGTTTATTTCAGGTAGGAAGATATCCAAAAAGTAAGAATAATTGAATTTCAACATGAGTCGTTGATAGTGCTCAATCAAGGAGAGGAAATTATTAACTGGTTTATTAATTGTAGAAAACAAAAACAAACGGGGGAAAAAAGGAGCTCAAAATGAAAGAAAAATAAAACAAATTTTTTTTACAATTGTAGCCATCCGTATTATAAGATTTGTGTGACGTCACTTCCGAGGTAAACAAAGGAGTGCGGAGCGTCAGGATAACTATATATATATATATATATATATATATATATATATATATATATATATATATATATAAGGAACTTTGTGTGTGATGATTCCCGAAAGGATGAAACACTAGTGTCCATAGGTATTTAATGATTATTATAATAAATAAATATTTCAGTCCCTTTAAGAAAATCGTTTCTTATCGTTTAGCACTTTCAGTTGAAATAAAGTCAGTCAATTTAGCTCTTATGTGCAGATCATCATATAATGATTAGATCACCCTGACAGACGTTAAAAAAACATTTAACGAATAAATGTTTAAAATTCAACAGTATTTCTTGTGGTTAGGTCCTTGCTAATGAAGCCAAGGATGGCTTCTGTCGCCGGGTTCGAATCTATCGACTGGTGTTAATCGTGACACCCTGCACCGATGATTCCGGAAAGAATAAACACTAGTGTCTGTAGGTATTTAATAATTATTACAGTAAATTATTATATATATATATATATATATATATATGTATGTATGTATGTGCGCGCGCGTGTCTGTGTGTGTGTGTGTGTTTGTGGAATTTTTGCAAGGTTAATACAAGAATGCTCAATACTCAATGCTCATGTTTTTCCAACAATTCTTGTTGAATCGTCCTCTTAATTAGATCCTACCTAGTTTCAACCAACTTTACAAAATTCCAAGGTCCTGGATATGACCTTAAACTATATCCAGTGGTGAGGCCCCAGCTTGCGGGCTTTGGGGAGTGTGGAGCCATCCTTTAATTACCATTGCTCCCAGGTCCACTCTGACCCGGAGTGGTAGTACCTGTTAGGGTTCCAACTATGGGTTAAATAGAAACTGACTTGAAAACAACAAATATATTCTATTAAAATTTTTTTCTTCAAAATCTTTGGATTCGGCATTAAATAACCCGGAAAGGGTTGATATGCCGTAAAGCAAAAACAACCAACCAACCAACCAAATTCCAAAACTTGAAGACTACTCAGATCGATAGAAGATTAAATTTTCTTACGTTTGGTTGGTTATTTATTGCATTTCCACCTTTCTTTTCTGTTGAAAATTCTTGCAGCGGATTATAAAGCTTTTACATTAAGTAAACATATCGAAGGTGACTAACAGCGAAGGATTTGGAGCGTGAAGAATACGTGACACAGATATAAACGATATTCAGCTGATTTCAAAAAGAAACATTTCACTGTTGAACCATGGCTGTTTTTAGCTTCTAAATATATAAATAATTGTTGGCTGTGTAACCGATCGCTCCCACCCGATCTCCATAACGAATTCTAAAATTGTTATGCCGTATCCAGGTTGTTGGTTGCGGAGAAATATAGCTTTATATATACACTTAATGGCGGAATGATAAATTTGTCGCCCTAAAAAAAAAAAAACAAAAAAAAAAACACACCTTTATTTTAAAACTTTTATTAAAAAAAAATCAATTCTGTTAACTTGATTATGTAGTAGAGCTGATATCTATTCAATGTAGACCAGGAACCGGTAGCATGCCTTTTCCACAAGCGTCGGAGGGAGCTCGGTGAATACTTGGCGGATCGCAGTGATCAGGCTGGCTTTGGTGCTGTAGAAAGTCATATTGGTAATGTTCTCGACGTATGAAAAAAAACGAAGTAGTCCAGCGGATTCAGGTCTGGGGAAAAGGGGAGCTAGTGAGAGAAGGGTGCACAGTCGTAGCACTTCTTCTGAAGCCAAGCCTGGGTTTCTTTAAGTTTGTGGGCCGACGCTAAGTCCTGCTGCCACACTCAGGGTCTGCCAGCGGCCACCTGATTACACCAGAGAATCACGACAGTGCCCCCTTTTTTTTATCGCTCAATCTTGTAGAAAACGTACCCGGCGTTGCACGGTAATAAAGCTAACAATAAATTCCTTAGGAAGAAAAAATATAAGATACATGTGCATGCGATTATTATGTTTTTCTAAACAGTTCACTTCTTGTAACTAAAAAAAATATATAGTCGAGTTGAGATTGAAATCAAAATCTAAAGATTTTAAATCAAGTACGACAACCCTTACACCAGATACCAAGATACGTAAGAAGTGTTTTTAAACCAGATACCAAGATACGTAAGAAGTGTTTTAAAACCAGATACCAAGATACGTAAGAAGTGTTTTAAAACCAGATACCAAGATACGTAAGAAGTGTTTTAAAACCAGATACCAAGATACGTAAGAAGTGTTTTAAAACCAGATACCAAGATACATAAGAAGTGTTTTAAAACCAGATACCAAGATACGTAAGAAGTGTTTTAAAACCAGATACCAAGATACGTAAGAAGTGTTTTAAAACCAGATACCAAGATACGTAAGAAGTGTTTTAAAACCAGATACCAAGATACGTAAGAAGTGTTTTTAAACCAGATACCAAGATACGTAAGAAGTGTTTTAAAACCAGATACCAAGATACGTAAGAAGTGTTTTAAAACCAGATACCAAGATACGTAAGAAGTGTTTTAAAACCAGATACCAAGATACGTAAGAAGTGTTTTAAAACCAGATACCAAGATACGTAAGAAGTGTTTTAAAACCAGATACCAAGATACGTAAGATGTGTTTTAAAACAAGATACCAAGATACGTAAGAAGTGTTTTAAAACCAGATACCAAGATACGTAAGAAGTGTTTTAAAACCAGATACCAAGATACGTAAGAAGTGTTTTAAAACCAGATACCAAGATACGTAAGAAGTGTTTTAAAACCAGATACCAAGATACGTAAGAAGTGTTTTAACACCAGATACCAAGATACGTAAGAAGTGTTTTAACACCAGATACCAAGATACGTAAGAAGTGTTTTAAAACCAGATACCAAGTTAAGTAAGAAGTGTTTTTAAACCAGATACCAAGGTAAGTAAGAAGTGTTTTAAAACCAGATACCAAGATACGTAAGAAGTGTTTTAAAACCAGATACCAAGATACGTAAGAAGTGTTTTAACACCAGATACCAAGATACGTAAGAAGTGTTTTAACACCAGATACCAAGATACGTAAGAAGTGTTTTAAAACCAGATACCAAGGTAAGTAAGAAGTGTTTTTAAACCAGATACCAAGGTAAGTAAGAAGTGTTTTAAAACCAGATACCAAGATACGTAAGAAGTGTTTTAAAACCAGATACCAAGATACGTAAGAAGTGTTTTAAAACCAGATACCAAGATACGTAAGAAGTGTCTTAAAACCAGATACCAAGATACGTAAGAAGTGTTTTAAAACCAGATACCAAGATACGTAAGAAGTGTTTTAAAACCAGATACCAAGATACGTAAGAAGTGTTTTAAAACCAGATACCAAAGTACGTAAGAAGTGTTTTAAAACCAGATACCAAAGTACGTAAGAAGTGTTTTAAAACCAGATACCAAAGTACGTAAGAAGTGTTTTAAAACCAGATACCAAGATACGTAAGAAGTGTTTTCAAACCAGATACCAAGATACGTAAGAAGTGTTTTAAAACCAGATACCAAAGTACGTAAGAAGTGTTTTAAAACCAGATACCAAAGTACGTAAGAAGTGTTTTAAAACCAGATACCAAGGTACGTAAGAAGTGTTTTAAAACCAGATACCAAGATACGTAAGAAGTGTTTTAAAACCAGATACCAAGATACGTAAGAAGTGTTTTAAAACCAAATACCAAAGTACGTAAGAAGTGTTTTAAAACCAGATACCAAAGTACGTCAGAAGTGTTTTAAAACAAGATACCAAAGTACGTAAGAAGTGTTTTAAAACCAGATACCAAGATACGTAAGAAGTGTTTTAAAACCAGATACCAAGATACGTAAGAAGTGTTTTAAAACCAGATACCAAAGTACGTAAGAAGTGTTTTAAAACCAGATACCAAAGTACGTAAGAAGTGTTTTAAAACCAGATACCAAGGTACGTAAGAAGTGTTTTAAAACCAGATACCAAGATACGTAAGAAGTGTTTTAAAACCAGATACCAAGATACGTAAGAAGTGTTTTAAAACCAGATACCAAGATACGTAAGAAGTGTTTTAAAACCAGATACCAAGGTACGTAAGAAGTGTTTTAAAACCAGATACCAAGATACGTAAGAAGTGTTTTAAAACCAGATACCAAGGTACGTAAGAAGTGTTTTAAAACCAGATACCAAGATACGTAAGAAGTGTTTTAAAACCAGATACCAAGATACGTAAGAAGTGTTTTAAAACCAGATACCAAGGTACGTAAGAAGTGTTTTAAAACCAGATACCAAGGTACGTAAGAAGTGTTTTAAAACCAGATACCAAGATACGTAAGAAGTGTTTTAAAACCAGATACCAAGATACGTAAGAAGTGTTTTAAAACCAGATACCAAGATACGTAAGAAGTGTTTTAAAACCAGATACCAAGATACGTAAGAAGTGTTTTAAAACCAGATACCAAGATACGTAAGAAGTGTTTTAAAACCAGATACCAAGATACGTAAGAAGTGTTTTAAAACCAGATACCAAGATACGTAAGAAGTGTTTTAAAACCAGATACCAAGATACGTAAGAAGTGTTTTAAAACCAGATACCAAGATACGTAAGAAGTGTTTTAAAACCAGATACCAAGATACGTAAGAAGTGTTTTAAAACCAGATACCAAGATACGTAAGAAGTGTTTTAAAACCAGATACCAAGATACGTAAGAAGTGTTTTAACACCAGATACCAAGATACGTAAGAAGTGTTTTAACACCAGATACCAAGATACGTAAGAAGTGTTTTAAAACCAGATACCAAGGTACGTAAGAAGTGTTTTAAACCAGATACCAAGGTAAGTAAGAAGTGTTTTAAAACCAGATACCAAGATACGTAAGAAGTGTTTTAAAACCAGATACCAAGATACGTAAGAAGTGTTTTAACACCAGATACCAAGATACGTAAGAAGTGTTTTAACACCAGATACCAAGATACGTAAGAAGTGTTTTAAAACCAGATACCAAGGTAAGTAAGAAGTGTTTTTAAACCAGATACCAAGGTATGTAAGAAGTGTTTTAAAACCAGATACCAAGATACGTAAGAAGTGTTTTAAAACCAGATACCAAGATACGTAAGAAGTGTTTTAAAACCAGATACCAAGATACGTAAGAAGTGTTTTAAAACCAGATACCAAGATACGTAAGAAGTGTTTTAAAACCAGATACCAAGATACGTAAGAAGTGTTTTAAAACCAGATACCAAGATACGTAAGAAGTGTTTTAAAACCAGATACCAAGATACGTAAGAAGTGTTTTAAAACCAGATACCAAGATACGGAAGAAGTGTTTTAAAACCAGATACCAAGATACGTAAGAAGTGTTTTAAAACCAGATACCAAGATACGTAAGAAGTGTTTTAACACCAGATACCAAGATACGTAAGAAGTGTTTTAACACCAGATACCAAGATACGTAAGAAGTGTTTTAAAACCAGATACCAAGGTAAGTAAGAAGTGTTTTTAAACCAGATACCAAGGTAAGTAAGAAGTGTTTTAAAACCAGATACCAAGATACGTAAGAAGTGTTTTAAAACCAGATACCAAGATACGTAAGAAGTGTTTTAACACCAGATACCAAGATACGTAAGAAGTGTTTTAACACCAGATACCAAGATACGTAAGAAGTGTTTTAAAACCAGATACCAAGGTAAGTAAGAAGTGTTTTTAAACCAGATACCAAGGTATGTAAGAAGTGTTTTAAAACCAGATACCAAGATACGTAAGAAGTGTTTTAAAACCAGATACCAAGATACGTAAGAAGTGTTTTAAAACCAGATACCAAGATACGTAAGAAGTGTTTTAAAACCAGATACCAAGATACGTAAGAAGTGTTTTAAAACCAGATACCAAGGTACGTAAGAAGTGTTTTAAAACCAGATACCAAGATACGTAAGAAGTGTTTTAAAACCAGATACCAAGATACGTAAGAAGTGTTTTAAAACCAGATACCAAAGTATGTAAGAAGTGTTTTAAAACCAGATACCAAAGTACGTAAGAAGTGTTTTAAAACCAGATACCAAAGTACGTAAGAAGTGTTTTAAAACCAGATACCAAGATACGAAAGAAGTGTTTTAAAACCAGATACCAAGATACGTAAGAAGTGTTTTAAAACCAGATACCAAAGTACGTAAGAAGTGTTTTAAAACCAGATACCAAAGTACGTAAGAAGTGTTTTAAAACCAGATACCAAGGTACGTAAGAAGTGTTTTAAAACCGGATACCAAGATACGTAAGAAGTGTTTTAAAACCAGATACCAAGATACGTAAGAAGTGTTTTAAAGCCAGATACCAAAGTACGTAAGAAGTGTTTTAAAACCAGATACCAAAGTACGTAAGAAGTGTTTTAAAACCAGATACCAAAGTACGTAAGAAGTGTTTTAAAACCAGATACCAAGATACGTAAGAAGTGTTTTAAAACCAGATACCAAGATACGTAAGAAGTGTTTTAAAACCAGATACCAAAGTACGTAAGAAGTGTTTTAAAACCAGATACCAAAGTACGTAAGAAGTGTTTTAAAACCAAATACCAAGGTACGTAAGAAGTGTTTTAAAACCAGATACCAAGATACGTAAGAAGTGTTTTAAAACCAGATACCAAGATACGTAAGAAGTGTTTTAAAACCAGATACCAAGATACGTAAGAGGTGTTTTAAAACCAGATACCAAGGTACGTAAGAAGTGTTTTAAAACCAGATACCAAGATACGTAAGAAGTGTTTTAAAACCAGATACCAAGGTACGTAAGAAGTGTTTTAAAACCAGATACAAAGATACGTAAGAAGTGTTTTAAAACCAGGTACCAAGATACGTAAGAAGTGTTTTAAAACCAGATACCAAGGTACGTAAGAAGTGTTTTAAAACCAGATACCAAGATACGTAAGAAGTGTTTTAAAACCAGATACCAAGATACGTAAGAAGTGTTTTAAAACCAGATACCAAGATACGTAAGAAGTGTTTTAAAACCAGATACCAAGATACGTAAGAAGTGTTTTAAAACCAGATACCAAGATACGTAAGAAGTGTTTTAAAACCAGATACCAAGATACGTAAGAAGTGTTTTAAAACCAGATACAAAGATACGTAAGAAGTGTTTTAAAACCAGATACCAAGATACGTAAGAAGTGTTTTAAAACCAGATACCAAAGTACGTAAGAAGTGTTTTAAAACCAGATACCAAAGTACGTAAGAAGTGTTTTTAAACCAGATACCAAGGTACGTAAGAAGTGTTTTAAAACCAGATACCAAGATACGTAAGAAGTGTTTTAAAACCAGATACCAAGATACGTAAGAAGTGTTTTAAAACCAGATACCAAGATACGTAAGAAGTGTTTTAAAACCAGATACCAAGGAACGTAAGATGTGTTTTAAAACCAGATACCAAGATACGTAAGAAGTGTTTTAAAACCAGATACCAAGGTACGTAAGAAGTGTTTTAAAACCAGATACCAAGATACGTAAGAAGTGTTTTAAAACCAGATACCAAGATACGTAAGAAGTGTTTTAAAACCAGATACCAAGGTACGTAAGAAGTGTTTTAAAACCAGATACCAAGGTACGTAAGAAGTATTTTAAAACCAGATACCAAGATACGTAAGAAGTGTTTTAAAACCAGATACCAAGATACGTAAGAAGTGTTTTAAAACCAGATACCAAGATACGTAAGAAGTGTTTTAAAACCAGATACCAAGATACGTAAGAAGTGTTTTAAAACCAGATACCAAGATACGTAAGAAGTGTTTTAAAACCAGATACCAAGATACGTAAGAAGTGTTTTAAAACCAGATACCAAGATACGTAAGAAGTGTTTTTAAACCAGATACCAAGGTACGTAAGAAGTGTTTTAAAACCAGATACCAAGATACGTAAGAAGTGTTTTAAAACCAGATACCAAGATACGTAAGAAGTGTTTTAAAACCAGATACCAAGATACGTAAGAAGTGTTTTAAAACCAGATACCAAGATACGTAAGAAGTGTTTTAAAACCAGATACCAAGGTACGTAAGAAGTGTTTTAAAACCAGATACCAAGATACGTAAGAAGTGTTTTTAAACCAGATACCAAGATACGGAAGAAGTGTTTTAAAACCAGATACCAAGATACGTAAGAAGTGTTTTAAAACCAGATACCAAGGTACGTAAGAAGTGTTTTAAAACCAGATACCAAGATACGTAAGAAGTGTTTTAAAACCAGATACCAAGGTACGTAAGAAGTGTTTCAAAACCAGATACCAAGATACGTAAGAAGTGTTTTAAAACCAGATACCAAGATACGTAAGAAGTGTTTTAAAACCAGATACCAAGATACGTAAGAAGTGTTTTTAAACCAGATACCAAGATACGGAAGAAGTGTTTTTAAACCAGATACCAAGATACGTAAGAAGTGTTTTTAAACCAGATACCAAGATACGGAAGAAGTGTTTTTAAACCAGATACCAAGATACGTAAGAAGTGTTTTTAAACCAGATACCAAGATACGTAAGAAGTGTTTTAAAACCAGATACCAAGATACGTAAGAAGTGTTTTTAAACCAGATACCAAGATACGGAAGAAGTGTTTTAAAACCAGATACCAAGATACGTAAGAAGTGTTTTAAAACCAGATACCAAGATACGGAAGAAGTGTTTCAAAACCAGATACCAAGGTACGTAAGAAGTGTTTTTAAACCAGATACCAAGATACGGAAGAAGTGTTTTTAAACCAGATACCAAGATACGTAAGAAGTGTTTTTAAACCAGATACCAAGATACGTAAGAAGTGTTTTAAAACCAGATACCAAGATACGTAAGAAGTGTTTTTAAACCAGATACCAAGATACGGAAGAAGTGTTTTAAAACAAGATACCAAGATACGTAAGAAGTGTTTTTAAACCAGATACCAAGAAACGGAAGAAGTGTTTTAATACCAGATACCAAGATACGTAAGAAGTGTTTTAAAACCAGATACCAAGATACGTAAGAAGTGTTTTAAAACCAGATACCAAGATACGGAAGAAGTGTTTTAAAACCAGATACCAAGATACGGAAGAAGTGTTTTAAAACCAGATACCAAGATACGGAAGAAGTGTTTTAAAACCAGATACCAAGGTACGTAAGGAGTGTTTTAAAACCAGATACCAAGATACGTAAGAAGTGTTTTTAAACCAGATACCAAGATACGTAAGAAGTGTTTTTAAACCAGATACCAAGATACGTAAGAAGTGTTTTAAAACCAGATACCAAGATACGTAAGAAGTGTTTTAAAACCAGATACCAAGATACGTAAGAAGTGTTTTAAAACCAGATACCAAGGAACGTAAGAAGTGTTTTAAAACCAGATACCAAGATACGTAAGAAGTGTTTTAAAACCAGATACCAAGGTACGTAAGAAGTGTTTTAAAACCAGATACCAAGATACGTAAGAAGTGTTTTAAAACCAGATACCAAGATACGTAAGAAGTGTTTTAAAACCAGATACCAAGGTACGTAAGAAGTGTTTTAAAACCAGATACCAAGGTACGTAAGAAGTGTTTTAAAACCAGATACCAAGATACGTAAGAAGTGTTTTAAAACCAGATACCAAGATACGTAAGAAGTGTTTTAAAACCAGATACCAAGATACGTAAGAAGTGTTTTAAAACCAGATACCAAGATACGTAAGAAGTGTTTTTAAACCAGATACCAAGATACGTAAGAAGTGTTTTAAAACCAGATACCAAGATACGTAAGAAGTGTTTTAAAACCAGATACCAAGATACGTAAGAAGTGTTTTAAAACCAGATACCAAGATACGTAAGAAGTGTTTTAAAACCAGATACCAAGATACGTAAGAAGTGTTTTAAAACCAGATACCAAGATACGTAAGAAGTGTTTTAAAACCAGATACCAAGATACGTAAGAAGTGTTTTAAAACCAGATACCAAGATACGTAAGAAGTGTTTTAAAACCAGATACCAAGATACGTAAGAAGTGTTTTAAAACCAGATACCAAGATACGTAAGAAGTGTTTTAACACCAGATACCAAGATACGTAAGAAGTGTTTTAACACCAGATACCAAGATACGTAAGAAGTGTTTTAAAACCAGATACCAAGGTAAGTAAGAAGTGTTTTTAAACCAGATACCAAGGTTCGTAAGGAGTGTTTTAAAACCAGATACCAAGATACGTAAGAAGTGTTTTAAAACCAGATACCAAGATACGTAAGAAGTGTTTTAACACCAGATACCAAGATACGTAAGAAGTGTTTTAACACCAGATACCAAGATACGTAAGAAGTGTTTTAAAACCAGATACCAAGGTAAGTAAGAAGTGTTTTTAAACCAGATACCAAGGTATGTAAGAAGTGTTTTAAAACCAGATACCAAGATACGTAAGAAGTGTTTTAAAACCAGATACCAAGATACGTAAGAAGTGTTTTAAAACCAGATACCAAGATACGTAAGAAGTGTTTTAAAACCAGATACCAAGATACGTAAGAAGTGTTTTAAAACCAGATACCAAGATACGTAAGAAGTGTTTTAAAACCAGATACCAAGATACGTAAGAAGTGTTTTAAAACCAGATACCAAGATACGTAAGAAGTGTTTTAAAACCAGATACCAAGATACGGAAGAAGTGTTTTAAAACCAGATACCAAGATACGTAAGAAGTGTTTTAAAACCAGATACCAAGATACGTAAGAAGTGTTTTAACACCAGATACCAAGATACGTAAGAAGTGTTTTAACACCAGATACCAAGATACGTAAGAAGTGTTTTAAAACCAGATACCAAGGTAAGTAAGAAGTGTTTTTAAACCAGATACCAAGGTAAGTAAGAAGTGTTTTAAAACCAGATACCAAGATACGTAAGAAGTGTTTTAAAACCAGATACCAAGATACGTAAGAAGTGTTTTAACACCAGATACCAAGATACGTAAGAAGTGTTTTAACACCAGATACCAAGATACGTAAGAAGTGTTTTAAAACCAGATACCAAGGTAAGTAAGAAGTGTTTTTAAACCAGATACCAAGGTATGTAAGAAGTGTTTTAAAACCAGATACCAAGATACGTAAGAAGTGTTTTAAAACCAGATACCAAGATACGTAAGAAGTGTTTTAAAACCAGATACCAAGATACGTAAGAAGTGTTTTAAAACCAGATACCAAGATACGTAAGAAGTGTTTTAAAACCAGATACCAAGGTACGTAAGAAGTGTTTTAAAACCAGATACCAAGATACGTAAGAAGTGTTTTAAAACCAGATACCAAGATACGTAAGAAGTGTTTTAAAACCAGATACCAAAGTATGTAAGAAGTGTTTTAAAACCAGATACCAAAGTACGTAAGAAGTGTTTTAAAACCAGATACCAAAGTACGTAAGAAGTGTTTTAAAACCAGATACCAAGATACGAAAGAAGTGTTTTAAAACCAGATACCAAGATACGTAAGAAGTGTTTTAAAACCAGATACCAAAGTACGTAAGAAGTGTTTTAAAACCAGATACCAAAGTACGTAAGAAGTGTTTTAAAACCAGATACCAAGGTACGTAAGAAGTGTTTTAAAACCGGATACCAAGATACGTAAGAAGTGTTTTAAAACCAGATACCAAGATACGTAAGAAGTGTTTTAAAACCAGATACCAAGATACGGAAGAAGTGTTTTAAAACCAGATACCAAGATACGTAAGAAGTGTTTTAAAACCAGATACCAAGATACGTAAGAAGTGTTTTAACACCAGATACCAAGATACGTAAGAAGTGTTTTAACACCAGATACCAAGATACGTAAGAAGTGTTTTAAAACCAGATACCAAGGTAAGTAAGAAGTGTTTTTAAACCAGATACCAAGGTAAGTAAGAAGTGTTTTAAAACCAGATACCAAGATACGTAAGAAGTGTTTTAAAACCAGATACCAAGATACGTAAGAAGTGTTTTAACACCAGATACCAAGATACGTAAGAAGTGTTTTAACACCAGATACCAAGATACGTAAGAAGTGTTTTAAAACCAGATACCAAGGTAAGTAAGAAGTGTTTTAAAACCAGATACCAAGGTATGTAAGAAGTGTTTTAAAACCAGATACCAAGATACGTAAGAAGTGTTTTAAAACCAGATACCAAGATACGTAAGAAGTGTTTTAAAACCAGATACCAAGATACGTAAGAAGTGTTTTAAAACCAGATACCAAGATACGTAAGAAGTGTTTTAAAACCAGATACCAAGGTACGTAAGAAGTGTTTTAAAACCAGATACCAAGATACGTAAGAAGTGTTTTAAAACCAGATACCAAGATACGTAAGAAGTGTTTTAAAACCAGATACCAAAGTATGTAAGAAGTGTTTTAAAACCAGATACCAAAGTACGTAAGAAGTGTTTTAAAACCAGATACCAAAGTACGTAAGAAGTGTTTTAAAACCAGATACCAAGATACGAAAGAAGTGTTTTAAAACCAGATACCAAGATACGTAAGAAGTGTTTTAAAACCAGATACCAAAGTACGTAAGAAGTGTTTTAAAACCAGATACCAAAGTACGTAAGAAGTGTTTTAAAACCAGATACCAAGGTACGTAAGAAGTGTTTTAAAACCGGATACCAAGATACGTAAGAAGTGTTTTAAAACCAGATACCAAGATACGTAAGAAGTGTTTTAAAGCCAGATACCAAAGTACGTAAGAAGTGTTTTAAAACCAGATACCAAAGTACGTAAGAAGTGTTTTAAAACCAGATACCAAAGTACGTAAGAAGTGTTTTAAAACCAGATACCAAGATACGTAAGAAGTGTTTTAAAACCAGATACCAAGATACGTAAGAAGTGTTTTAAAACCAGATACCAAAGTACGTAAGAAGTGTTTTAAAACCAGATACCAAAGTACGTAAGAAGTGTTTTAAAACCAAATACCAAGGTACGTAAGAAGTGTTTTAAAACCAGATACCAAGATACGTAAGAAGTGTTTTAAAACCAGATACCAAGATACGTAAGAAGTGTTTTAAAACCAGATACCAAGATACGTAAGAGGTGTTTTAAAACCAGATACCAAGGTACGTAAGAAGTGTTTTAAAACCAGATACCAAGATACGTAAGAAGTGTTTTAAAACCAGATACCAAGGTACGTAAGAAGTGTTTTAAAACCAGATACAAAGATACGTAAGAAGTGTTTTAAAACCAGGTACCAAGATACGTAAGAAGTGTTTTAAAACCAGATACCAAGGTACGTAAGAAGTGTTTTAAAACCAGATACCAAGATACGTAAGAAGTGTTTTAAAACCAGATACCAAGATACGTAAGAAGTGTTTTAAAACCAGATACCAAGATACGTAAGAAGTGTTTTAAAACCAGATACCAAGATACGTAAGAAGTGTTTTAAAACCAGATACCAAGATACGTAAGAAGTGTTTTAAAACCAGATACCAAGATACGTAAGAAGTGTTTTAAAACCAGATACAAAGATACGTAAGAAGTGTTTTAAAACCAGATACCAAGATACGTAAGAAGTGTTTTAAAACCAGATACCAAAGTACGTAAGAAGTGTTTTAAAACCAGATACCAAAGTACGTAAGAAGTGTTTTTAAACCAGATACCAAGGTACGTAAGAAGTGTTTTAAAACCAGATACCAAGATACGTAAGAAGTGTTTTAAAACCAGATACCAAGATACGTAAGAAGTGTTTTAAAACCAGATACCAAGATACGTAAGAAGTGTTTTAAAACCAGATACCAAGGAACGTAAGATGTGTTTTAAAACCAGATACCAAGATACGTAAGAAGTGTTTTAAAACCAGATACCAAGGTACGTAAGAAGTGTTTTAAAACCAGATACCAAGATACGTAAGAAGTGTTTTAAAACCAGATACCAAGATACGTAAGAAGTGTTTTAAAACCAGATACCAAGGTACGTAAGAAGTGTTTTAAAACCAGATACCAAGGTACGTAAGAAGTATTTTAAAACCAGATACCAAGATACGTAAGAAGTGTTTTAAAACCAGATACCAAGATACGTAAGAAGTGTTTTAAAACCAGATACCAAGATACGTAAGAAGTGTTTTAAAACCAGATACCAAGATACGTAAGAAGTGTTTTAAAACCAGATACCAAGATACGTAAGAAGTGTTTTAAAACCAGATACCAAGATACGTAAGAAGTGTTTTAAAACCAGATACCAAGATACGTAAGAAGTGTTTTTAAACCAGATACCAAGGTACGTAAGAAGTGTTTTAAAACCAGATACCAAGATACGTAAGAAGTGTTTTAAAACCAGATACCAAGATACGTAAGAAGTGTTTTAAAACCAGATACCAAGATACGTAAGAAGTGTTTTAAAACCAGATACCAAGATACGTAAGAAGTGTTTTAAAACCAGATACCAAGGTACGTAAGAAGTGTTTTAAAACCAGATACCAAGATACGTAAGAAGTGTTTTTAAACCAGATACCAAGATACGGAAGAAGTGTTTTAAAACCAGATACCAAGATACGTAAGAAGTGTTTTAAAACCAGATACCAAGGTACGTAAGAAGTGTTTTAAAACCAGATACCAAGATACGTAAGAAGTGTTTTAAAACCAGATACCAAGGTACGTAAGAAGTGTTTCAAAACCAGATACCAAGATACGTAAGAAGTGTTTTAAAACCAGATACCAAGATACGTAAGAAGTGTTTTAAAACCAGATACCAAGATACGTAAGAAGTGTTTTTAAACCAGATACCAAGATACGGAAGAAGTGTTTTTAAACCAGATACCAAGATACGTAAGAAGTGTTTTTAAACCAGATACCAAGATACGGAAGAAGTGTTTTTAAACCAGATACCAAGATACGTAAGAAGTGTTTTTAAACCAGATACCAAGATACGTAAGAAGTGTTTTAAAACCAGATACCAAGATACGTAAGAAGTGTTTTTAAACCAGATACCAAGATACGGAAGAAGTGTTTTAAAACCAGATACCAAGATACGTAAGAAGTGTTTTAAAACCAGATACCAAGATACGGAAGAAGTGTTTCAAAACCAGATACCAAGGTACGTAAGAAGTGTTTTTAAACCAGATACCAAGATACGGAAGAAGTGTTTTTAAACCAGATACCAAGATACGTAAGAAGTGTTTTTAAACCAGATACCAAGATACGTAAGAAGTGTTTTAAAACCAGATACCAAGATACGTAAGAAGTGTTTTTAAACCAGATACCAAGATACGGAAGAAGTGTTTTAAAACAAGATACCAAGATACGTAAGAAGTGTTTTTAAACCAGATACCAAGAAACGGAAGAAGTGTTTTAAAACCAGATACCAAGATACGTAAGAAGTGTTTTAAAACCAGATACCAAGATACGTAAGAAGTGTTTTAAAACCAGATACCAAGATACGGAAGAAGTGTTTTAAAACCAGATACCAAGATACGGAAGAAGTGTTTTAAAACCAGATACCAAGATACGGAAGAAGTGTTTTAAAACCAGATACCAAGGTACGTAAGGAGTGTTTTAAAACCAGATACCAAGATACGTAAGAAGTGTTTTTAAACCAGATACCAAGATACGTAAGAAGTGTTTTTAAACCAGATACCAAGATACGTAAGAAGTGTTTTAAAACCAGATACCAAGATACGTAAGAAGTGTTTTAAAACCAGATACCAAGATACGTAAGAAGTGTTTTAAAACCAGATACCAAGGAACGTAAGAAGTGTTTTAAAACCAGATACCAAGATACGTAAGAAGTGTTTTAAAACCAGATACCAAGGTACGTAAGAAGTGTTTTAAAACCAGATACCAAGATACGTAAGAAGTGTTTTAAAACCAGATACCAAGATACGTAAGAAGTGTTTTAAAACCAGATACCAAGGTACGTAAGAAGTGTTTTAAAACCAGATACCAAGGTACGTAAGAAGTGTTTTAAAACCAGATACCAAGATACGTAAGAAGTGTTTTAAAACCAGATACCAAGATACGTAAGAAGTGTTTTAAAACCAGATACCAAGATACGTAAGAAGTGTTTTAAAACCAGATACCAAGATACGTAAGAAGTGTTTTAAAACCAGATACCAAGATACGTAAGAAGTGTTTTAAAACCAGATACCAAGATACGGAAGAAGTGTTTTAAAACCAGATACCAAGATACGTAAGAAGTGTTTTTAAACCAGATACCAAGGTACGTAAGAAGTGTTTTAAAACCAGATACCAAGATACGTAAGAAGTGTTTTAAAACCAGATACCAAGATACGTAAGAAGTGTTTTTAAACCAGATACCAAGATACGTAAGAAGTGTTTTAAAACCAGATACCAAGATACGTAAGAAGTGTTTTAAAACCAGATACCAAGGTACGTAAGAAGTGTTTTAAAACCAGATACCAAGATACGTAAGAAGTGTTTTTAAACCAGATACCAAGATACGGAAGAAGTGTTTTAAAACCAGATACCAAGATACGTAAGAAGTGTTTTAAAACCAGATACCAAGGTACGTAAGAAGTGTTTTAAAACCAGATACCAAGATACGTAAGAAGTGTTTTAAAACCAGATACCAAGGTACGTAAGAAGTGTTTCAAAACCAGATACCAAGATACGTAAGAAGTGTTTTAAAACCAGATACCAAGATACGTAAGAAGTGTTTTAAAACCAGATACCAAGATACGGAAGAAGTGTTTTTAAACCAGATACCAAGATACGGAAGAAGTGTTTTTAAACCAGATACCAAGATACGTAAGAAGTGTTTTTAAACCAGATACCAAGATACGGAAGAAGTGTTTTTAAACCAGATACCAAGATACGTAAGAAGTGTTTTTAAACCAGATACCAAGATACGTAAGAAGTGTTTTAAAACCAGATACCAAGATACGTAAGAAGTGTTTTTAAACCAGATACCAAGATACGGAAGAAGTGTTTTAAAACCAGATACCAAGATACGTAAGAAGTGTTTTAAAACCAGATACCAAGATACGGAAGAAGTGTTTCAAAACCAGATACCAAGGTACGTAAGAAGTGTTTTTAAACCAGATACCAAGATACGGAAGAAGTGTTTTTAAACCAGATACCAAGATACGTAAGAAGTGTTTTTAAACCAGATACCAAGATACGTAAGAAGTGTTTTAAAACCAGATACCAAGATACGTAAGAAGTGTTTTTAAACCAGATACCAAGATACGGAAGAAGTGTTTTAAAACAAGATACCAAGATACGTAAGAAGTGTTTTTAAACCAGATACCAAGATACGTAAGAAGTGTTTTAAAACCAGATACCAAGATACGTAAGAAGTGTTTTAAAACCAGATACCAAGATACGTAAGAAGTGTTTTAAAACCAGATACCAAGATACGGAAGAAGTGTTTTAAAACCAGATACCAAGATACGGAAGAAGTGTTTTAAAACCAGATACGAAGATACGGAAGAAGTGTTTTAAAACCAGATACCAAGGTACGTAAGGAGTGTTTTAAAACCAGATACCAAGATACGTAAGAAGTGTTTTAAAACCAGATACCAAGATACGTAAGAAGTGTTTTTAAACCAGATACCAAGATACGTAAGAAGTGTTTTAAAACCAGATACCAAGATACGTAAGAAGTGTTTTAAAACCAGATACCAAGATACGTAAGAAGTGTTTTTAAACCAGATACCAAGATACGTAAGAAGTGTTTTAAAACCAGATACCAAGATACGTAAGAAGTGTTTTAAAACCAGATACCAAGATACGGAAGAAGTGTTTTAAAACCAGATACCAAGATACGTAAGAAGTGTTTTACAACCAGATACCAAGATACGTAAGAAGTGTTTTAAAACCAGATACCAAGATACGTAAGAAGTGTTTTAAAACCAGATACCAAGATACGTAAGAAGTGTTTTAAAACCAGATACCAAGATACGTAAGAAGTGTTTTAAAACCAGATACCAAGATACGTAAGAAGTGTTTTAAAACCAGATACCAAGATACGTAAGAAGTGTTTTAAAACCAGATACCAAGATACGTAAGAAGTGTTTTTAAACCAGATACCAAGATACGTAAGAAGTGTTTTAAAACCAGATACCAAGATACGTAAGAAGTGTTTTAAAACCAGATACCAAGATACGTAAGAAGTGTTTTTAAACCAGATACCAAGATACGTAAGAAGTGTTTTTAAACCAGATACCACGATACGTAAGAAGTGTTTTAAAACCAGATACCAAGATACGTAAGAAGTGTTTTAAAACCAGATACCAAGATACGTAAGAAGTGTTTTAAAACCAGATACCAAGATACGTAATGAGTGTTTTAAAACCAGATACCAAGATACGTAAGAAGTGTTTTAAAACCAGATACCAAGATACGTAAGAAGTGTTTTAAAACCAGATACCAAGATACGTAAGAAGTGTTTTAAAACCAGATACCAAGATACGTAAGAAGTGTTTTAAAACCAGATACCAAGATACGTAAGAAGTGTTTTAAAACCAGATACCAAGATACGGAAGAAGTGTTTTAAAACCAGATACCAAGATACGTAAGAAGTGTTTTTAAACCAGATACCAAGATACGGAAGAAGTGTTTTAAAACCAGATACCAAGATACGTAAGAAGTGTTTTTAAACCAGATACCAAGATACGGAAGAAGTGTTTCAAAACCAGATACCAAGGTACGTAAGAAGTGTTTTTAAACCAGATACCAAGATACGGAAGAAGTGTTTTAAAACCAGATACCAAGATACGTAAGAAGTGTTTTTAAACCAGATACCAAGATACGTAAGAAGTGTTTTAAAACCAGATACCAAGATACGTAAGAAGTGTTTTTAAACCAGATACCAAGATACGGAAGAAGTGTTTTAAAACAAGATACCAAGATACGTAAGAAGTGTTTTTAAACCAGATACCAAGATACGGAAGAAGTGTTTTAAAACCAGATACCAAGATACGTAAGAAGTGTTTTTAAACCAGATACCAAGATACGTAAGAAGTGTTTCAAAACCAGATACCAAGGTACGTAAGAAGTGTTTTTAAACCAGATACCAAGATACGGAAGAAGTGTTTTAAAACCAGATACCAAGATACGTAAGAAGTGTTTTTAAACCAGATACCAAGATACGTAAGAAGTGTTTTAAAACCAGATACCAAGATACGTAAGAAGTGTTTTTAAACCAGATACCAAGATACGGAAGAAGTGTTTTAAAACAAGATACCAAGATACGTAAGAAGTGTTTTTAAACCAGATACCAAGATACGGAAGAAGTGTTTTAAAACCAGATACCAAGGTACGTAAGAAGTGTTTTAAAACCAGATACCAAGATACGTAAGAAGTGTTTTAAAACCAGATACCAAGATACGGAAGAAGTGTTTTAAAACCAGATACCAAGATACGGAAGAAGTGTTTTAAAACCAGATACCAAGATACGGAAGAAGTGTTTTAAAACCAGATACCAAGGTACGTAAGGAGTGTTTTAAAACCAGATACCAAGATACGTAAGAAGTGTTTTAAAACCAGATACCAAGATACGTAAAAAGTGTTTTTAAACCAGATACCAAGATACGTAAGAAGTGTTTTAAAACCAGATACCAAGATACGTAAGAAGTGTTTTAAAACCAGATACCAAGATACGTAAGAAGTGTTTTTAAACCAGATACCAAGATACGTAAGAAGTGTTTTAAAACCAGATACCAAGATACGTAAGAAGTGTTTTAAAACCAGATACCAAGATACGGAAGAAGTGTTTTAAAACCAGATACCAAGATACGTAAGAAGTGTTTTACAACCAGATACCAAGATACGTAAGAAGTGTTTTAAAACCAGATACCAAGATACGTAAGAAGTGTTTTAAAACCAGATACCAAGATACGTAAGAAGTGTTTTAAAACCAGATACCAAGATACGTAAGAAGTGTTTTAAAACCAGATACCAAGATACGTAAGAAGTGTTTTAAAACCAGATACCAAGATACGTAAGAAGTGTTTTAAAACCAGATACCAAGATACGTAAGAAGTGTTTTTAAACCAGATACCAAGATACGTAAGAAGTGTTTTAAAACCAGATACCAAGATACGTAAGAAGTGTTTTAAAACCAGATACCAAGATACGTAAGAAGTGTTTTTAAACCAGATACCAAGATACGTAAGAAGTGTTTTTAAACCAGATACCACGATACGTAAGAAGGATTTTAAAACCAGATACCAAGATACGTAAGAAGTGTTTTAAAACCAGATACCAAGATACGTAAGAAGTGTTTTAAAACCAGATACCAAGATACGTAAGAAGTGTTTTAAAACCAGATACCAAGATACGTAAGAAGTGTTTTAAAACCAGATTCCAAGATACGTAAGAAGTGTTTTAAAACCAGATACCAAGATACGTAAGAAGTGTTTTAAAACCAGATACCAAGATACGTAAGAAGTGTTTTAAAACCAGATACCAAGATACGTAAGAAGTGTTTTAAAACCAGATACCAAGATACGGAAGAAGTGTTTTAAAACCAGATACCAAGATACGTAAGAAGTGTTTTAAAACCAGATACCAAGATACGTAAGAAGTGTTTTAAAACCAGATACCAAGATACGTAAGAAGTGTTTTAAAACCAGATACCAAGATACGTAAGAAGTGTTTTTAAACCAGATACCAAGATACGGAAGAAGTGTTTTAAAACCAGATACCAAGATACGTAAGAAGTGTTTTTAAACCAGATACCAAGATACGTAAGAAGTGTTTTAAAACCAGATACCAAGATACGGAAGAAGTGTTTTTAAACCAGATACCAAGATACGTAAGAAGTGTTTTAAAACCAGATACCAAGATACGGAAGAAGTGTTTTAAAACCAGATACCAAGATACGTAAGAAGTGTTTTAAAACCAGATACCAAGATACGGAAGAAGTGTTTTAAAACCAGATACCAAGGTACGTAAGAAGTGTTTTAAAACCAGATACCAAGATACGTAAGAAGTGTTTTAAAACCAGATACCAAGATACGTAAGAAGTGTTTTAAAACCAGATACCAAGATACGTAAGAAGTGTTTTAAACCAGATACCAAGATACGTAAGAAGTGTTTTTAAACCAGATACCAAGATACGTAAGAAGTGTTTTAAAACCAGATACCAAGATACGTAAGAAGTGTTTTAAAACCAGATACCAAGATACGTAAGAAGTGTTTTAAAACCAGATACCAAGATACGTAAGAAGTGTTTTAAAACCAGATACCAAGATACGGAAGAAGTGTTTTTAAACCAGATACCAAGATACGTAAGAAGTGTTTTAAAACCAGATACCAAGATACGGAAAAAGTGTTTTAAAACCAGATACCAAGATACGTAAGAAGTGTTTTAAAACCAGATACCAAGATACGGAAGAAGTGTTTTTAAACCAGATACCAAGATACGTAAGAAGTGTTTTAAAACCAGATACCAAGATACGTAAGAAGTGTTTTAAAACCAGATACCAAGATACGGAAGAAGTGTTTTAAAACCAGATACCAAGATACGTAAGAAGTGTTTTTAAACCAGATACAAAGATACGTAAGAAGTGTTTTAAAACCAGATACCAAGATACGTAAGAAGTGTTTTAAAACCAGATACCAAGATACGTAAGAAGTGTTTTTAAACCAGATACCAAGATACGTAAGAAGTGTTTTTAAACCAGATACCAAGATACGTAAGAAGTGTTTTTAAACCAGATACCAAGATACGTAAGAAGTGTTTTTAAACCAGATACCAAGATACGGAAGAAGTGTTTTTAAACCAGATACCAAGATACGTAAGAAGTGTTTTTAAACCAGATACCAAGATACGTAAGAAGTGTTTTAAAACCAGATACCAAGATACGTAAGAAGTGTTTTTAAACCAGATACCAAGATACGGAAGAAGTGTTTTAAAACCAGATACCAAGATACGGAAGAAGTGTTTTAAAACCAGATACCAAGATACGGAAGAAGTGTTTTAAAACCAGATACCAAGATACGGAAGAAGTGTTTTAAAACCAGATACCAAGGTACGTAAGGAGTGTTTTAAAACCAGATACCAAGATACGTAAGAATGTTTTAAAACCAGATACCAAGATACGTAAGAAGTGTTTTTAAACCAGATACCAAGATACGTAAGAAGTGTTTTAAAACCAGATACCAAGATACGTAAGAAGTGTTTTAAAACCAGATACCAAGATACGTAAGAAGTGTTTTTAAACCAGATTCCAAGATACGTAAGAAGTGTTTTTAAACCAGATACCAAGATACGTAAGAAGTGTTTTAAAACCAGATACCAAGATACGGAAGAAGTGTTTTTAAACCAGATACCAAGATACGTAAGAAGTGTTTTAAAACCAGATACCAAGATACGGAAGAAGTGTTTTAAAACCAGATACCAAGATACGTAAGAAGTGTTTTAAAACCAGATACCAAGATACGTAAGAAGTGTTTTAAAACCAGATACCAAGATACGTAAGAAGTGTTTTAAAACCAGATACCAAGATACGTAAGAAGTGTTTTAAAACCAGATACCAAGATACGTAAGAAGTGTTTTAAAACCAGATACCAAGATACGTAAGAAGTGTTTTAAAACCAGATACCAAGATACGTAAGAAGTGTTTTAAAACCAGATACCAAGATAAGAAAAAAGGGTTTTAAAACCAGATACCAAGATACGTAAGAAGTGTTTTAAAACCAGATACCAAGATACGTAGGAAGTGTTTTTAAACCAGATACCAAGATACGTAAGAAGTGTTTTAAAACCAGATACCAAGATACATAAGAAGTGTTTTTAAACCAGATACCAAGATACGTAAGAAGTGTTTTAAAACCAGATACCAAGATACGTAAGAAGTGTTTTTAAACCAGATACCAAGATACGTAAGAAGTGTTTTAAAACCAGATACCAAGGTACGTAAGAAGTGTTTTAAAACCAGATACCAAGATACGTAAGAAGTGTTTTTAAACCAGATACCAAGATACGTAAGAAGTGTTTTAAAACCAGATACCAAGATACGTAAGAAGTGTTTTTAAACCAGATACCAAGATACGTAAGAAGTGTTTTAAAACCAGATACCAAGATACGTAAGAAGTGTTTTAAAACCAGATACCAAGATACGTAAGAAGTGTTTTAAAACCAGATACCAAGATACGGAAGAAGTGTTTTTAAACCAGATACCAAGATACGTAAGAAGTGTTTTAAAACCAGATACCAAGATACGTAAGAAGTGTTTTAAAACCAGATACCAAGATACGGAAGAAGTGTTTTAAAACCAGATACCAAGATACGTAAGAAGTGTTTTAAAACCAGATACCAAGATACGTAAGAAGTGTTTTAAAACCAGATACCAAGATACGTAAGAAGTGTTTTAAAAGCAGATACCAAGATACGTAAGGAGTGTTTTAAAACCAGATACCAAGATACGTAAGAAGTGTTTTCAAACCAGATACCAAGATACGTAAGGAGTGTTTTAAAACCAGATACCAAGATACGTAAGAAGTGTTTTAAAACCAGATACCAAGATACGTAAGAAGTGTTTTAAAACCAGATACCAAGATACGTAAGAAGTGTTTTAAAACCAGATACCAAGATACGTAAGAAGTGTTTTAAAACCAGATACCAAGATACGTAAGAAGTGTTTTAAAACCAGATACCAAGATACGTAAGAAGTGTTTTAAAACCAGATACCAAGATACGTAAGAAGTGTTTTAAAACCAGATACCAAGATACGTAAGAAGTGTTTTAAAACCAGATACCAAGATACGTAAGAAGTGTTTTAAAACCAGATACCAAGATACGTAAGAAGTGTTTTAAAACCAGATACCAAGATACGTAAGAAGTGTTTTAAAACCAGATACCAAGATACGTAAGAAGTGTTTTAAAACCAGATACCAAGATACGTAAGAAGTGTTTTAAAACCAGATACCAAGATACGTAAGAAGTGTTTTAAAACCAGATACCAAGATAGGAAGAAGTGTTTTAAAACCAGATACCAAGATATGGAAGAAGTGTTTTAAAACCAGATACCAAGATACGTAAGAAGTGTTTTAAAACCAGATACCAAGATACGTAAGAAGTGTTTTAAAACCAGATACCAAGATACGGAAGAAGTGTTTTTAAACCAGATACCAAGATACGTAAGAAGTGTTTTAAAACCAGATACCAAGATACGTAAGAAGTGTTTTAAAACCAGATACCAAGATACGGAAGAAGTGTTTTAAAACCAGATACCAAGATACGTAAGAAGTGTTTTAAAACCAGATACCAAGATACGTAAGAAGTGTTTTAAAACCAGATACCAAGGTACGTAAGAAGTGTTTTAAAACCAGATACCAAGATACGTAAGAAGTGTTTTAAAACCAGATACCAAGATACGTAAGAAGTGTTTTAAAACCAGATACCAAGGTACGTAAGAAGTGTTTTAAAACCAGATACCAAGATACGTAAGAAGTGTTTTAAAACCAGATACCAAGATACGTAAGAAGTGTTTTAAAACCAGATACCAAGATACGTAAGAAGTGTTTTAAAACCAGATACCAAGATACGTAAGAAGTGTTTTAAAACCAGATACCAAGATACGTAAGAAGTGTTTTAAAACCAGATACCAAGATACGTAAGAAGTGTTTTAAAACCAGATACCAAGATACGTAAGAAGTGTTTTAAAACCAGATACCAAGATACGTAAGAAGTGTTTTAAAACCAGATACCAAGATACGTAAGAAGTGTTTTAAAACCAGATACCAAGATACGTAAGAAGTGTTTTAAAACCAGATACCAAGATACGTAAGAAGTGTTTTAAAACCAGATACCAAGATAGGAAGAAGTGTTTTAAAACCAGATACCAAGATACGTAAGAAGTGTTTTAAAACCAGATACCAAGATACGTAAGAAGTGTTTTAAAACCAGATACCAAGATACGTAAGAAGTGTTTTAAAACCAGATACCAAGATACGGAAGAAGTGTTTTTAAACCAGATACCAAGATACGTAAGAAGTGTTTTAAAACCAGATACCAAGATACGTAAGAAGTGTTTTAAAACCAGATACCAAGATACGGAAGAAGTGTTTTAAAACCAGATACCAAGATACGTAAGAAGTGTTTTAAAACCAGATACCAAGATACGTAAGAAGTGTTTTAAAACCAGATACCAAGATACGTAAGAAGTGTTTTTAAACCAGATACCAAGATACGTAAGAAGTGTTTTAAAACCAGATACCAAGATACGTAAGAAGTGTTTTAAAACCAGATACCAAGGTACGTAAGAAGTGTTTTAAAACCAGATACCAAGGTACGTAAGAAGTGTTTTAAACCAGATACCAAGATACGTAAGAAGTGTTTTAAAACCAGATACCAAGATACGTAAGAAGTGTTTTAAAACCAGATACCAAGGTACGTAAGAATTGTTTTAGAACCAGATACCAAGATACGTAAGAAGTGTTTTAAAACCAGATACCAAGGTACGTAAGAAGTGTTTTTAAACCAGATACCAAGGTACGTAAGAAGTGTTTTAAAACCAGATACCAAGATACGTAAGAAGTGTTTTAAAACCAGATACCAAGATACGTAAGAAGTGTTTTAAAACCAGATACCAAGATACGTAAGAAGTGTTTTAAAACCAGATACCAAGATACGGAAGAAGTGTTTTTAAACCAGATACCAAGATACGTAAGAAGTGTTTTAAAACCAGATACCAAGATACGTAAGAAGTGTTTTAAAAGCAGATACCAAGGTATGTAAGAAGTGTTTTAAAACCAGATACCAAGATACGTAAGAAGTGTTTTAAAACCAGATACCAAGATACGTAAGAAGTGTTTTAAAACCAGATACCAAGATACGTAAGAAGTGTTTTTAAACCAGATACCAAGATACGTAAGAAGTGTTTTTAAACCAGATACCAAGATACGTAAGAAGTGTTTTAAAACCAGATACCAAGATACGTAAGAAGTGTTTTAAAACCAGATACCAAGATACGTAAGAAGTGTTTTAAACCAGATACCAAGATACGTAAGAAGTGTTTTAAAACCAGATACCAAGATACGGAAGAAGTGTTTTAAAACCAGATACCAAGATACGGAAGAAGTGTTTTAAAACCAGATACCAAGATACGTAAGAAGTGTTTTTAAACCAGATACCAAGATACGTAAGAAGTGTTTTAAAACCAGATACCAAGATACGTAAGAAGTGTTTTAAAACCAGATACCAAGATACGTAAGGAGTGTTTTAAAACCAGATACCAAGATACGTAAGAAGTGTTTTAAAACCAGATACCAAGATACGTAAGGAGTGTTTTAAAACCAGATACCAAGATACGTAAGAAGTGTTTTAAAACCAGATACCAAGATACGTAAGAAGTGTTTTAAAACCAGATACCAAGATACGTAAGAAGTGTTTTAAAACCAGATACCAAGATACGTAAGAAGTGTTTAAAACCAGATACCAAGATACGTAAGAAGTGTTTTAAAACCAGATACCAAGATACGTAAGAAGTGTTTTAAAACCGTATACCAAGATACGTAAGAAGTGTTTTAAAACCAGATACCAAGATACGTAAGAAGTGTTTTAAAACCAGATACCAAGATACGTAAGAAGTGTTTTAAAACCAGATACCAAGATACGTAAGAAGTGTTTTAAAACCAGATACCAAGATACGTAAGAAGTGTTTTAAAACCAGATACCAAGATACGTAAGAAGTGTTTTAAAACCAGATACCAAGATACGTAAGAAGTGTTTTAAAACCAGATACCAAGATACGTAAGAAGTGTTTTAAAACCAGATACCAAGATACGTAAGAAGTGTTTTAAAACCAGATACCAAGATACGTAAGAAGTGTTTTAAAACCAGATACCAAGATACGTAAGAAGTGTTTTAAAACCAGATACCAAGATACGGAAGAAGTGTTTTTAAACCAGATACCAAGATACGTAAGAAGTGTTTTAAAACCAGATACCAAGATACGTAAGAAGTGTTTTAAAACCAGATACCAAGATACGTAAGAAGTGTTTTAAAACCAGATACCAAGATACGTAAGAAGTGTTTTAAAACCAGATACCAAGATACGTAAGAAGTGTTTTAAAACCAGATACCAAGGTACGTAAGAAGTGTTTTAAAACCAGATACCAAGATACGTAAGAAGTGTTTTAAAACCAGATACCAAGATACGTAAGACGTGTTTTAAAACCAGATACCAAGGTACGTAAGAAGTGTTTTAAAACCAGATACCAAGGTACGTAAGAAGTGTTTTTAAACCAGATACCAAGATACGTAAGAAGTGTTTTAAAACCAGATACCAAGATACGTAAGAAGTGTTTTAAAACCAGATACCAAGGTACGTAAGAAGTGTTTTAGAACCAGATACCAAGATACGTAAGAAGTGTTTTAAAACCAGATACCAAGGTACGTAAGAAGTGTTTTTAAACCAGATACCAAGGTACGTAAGAAGTGTTTTAAAACCAGATACCAAGATACGTAAGAAGTGTTTTAAAACCAGATACCAAGATACGTAAGAAGTGTTTTAAAACCAGATACCGAGATACGTAAGAAGTTTTTTAAAACCAGATACCAAGATACGGAAGAAGTGTTTTAAAACCAGATACCAAGATACGTAAGAAGTGTTTTAAAACCAGATACCAAGATACGTAAGAAGTGTTTTAAAACCAGATACCAAGGTATGTAAGAAGTGTTTTAAAACCAGATACCAAGATACGTAAGAAGTGTTTTTAAACCAGATACCAAGATACGTAAGAAGTGTTTTAAAACCAGATACCAAGATACGTAAGAAGTGTTTTTAAACCAGATACCAAGATACGTAAGAAGTGTTTTAAAACCAGATACCAAGATACGTAAGAAGTGTTTTAAAACCAGATACCAAGATACGTAAGAAGTGTTTTAAAACCAGATACCAAGATACGGAAGAAGTGTTTTTAAACCAGATACCAAGATACGTAAGAAGTGTTTTAAAACCAGATACCAAGATACGGAAGAAGTGTTTTAAAACCAGATACCAAGATACGGAAGAAGTGTTTTAAAACCAGATACCAAGATACGTAAGAATTGTTTTTAAACCAGATACCAAGATACGGAAGAAGTGTTTTAAAACCAGATACCAAGATACGTAAGAAGTGTTTTAAAACCAGATACCAAGATACGTAAGGAGTGTTTTAAAACCAGATACCAAGATACGTAAGAAGTGTTTTAAAACCAGATACCAAGATACGTAAGGAGTGTTTTAAAACCAGATACCAAGATACGTAAGAAGTGTTTTAAAACCAGATACCAAGATACGTAAGAAGTGTTTTAAAACCAGATACCAAGATACGTAAGAAGTGTTTTAAAACCAGATACCAAGATACGGAAGAAGTGTTTTAAAACCAGATACCAAGATACGTAAGAAGTGTTTTAAAACCAGATACCAAGATACGTAAGAAGTGTTTTAAAACCAGATACCAAGATACGTAAGAAGTGTTTTAAAACCAGATACCAAGATACGTAAGAAGTGTTTTAAAACCAGATACCAAGATACGTAAGAAGTGTTTTAAAACCAGATACCAAGATACGTAAGAAGTGTTTTAAAACCAGATACCAAGATACGTAAGAAGTGTTTTAAAACCAGATACCAAGATACGTAAGAAGTGTTTTAAAACCAGATACCAAGATACGTAAGAAGTGTTTTAAAACCAGATACCAAGATACGTAAGAAGTGTTTTAAAACCAGATACCAAGATACGTAAGAAGTGTTTTAAAACCAGATACCAAGATACGTAAGAAGTGTTTTAAAACCAGATACCAAGATACGGAAGAAGTGTTTTTAAACCAGATACCAAGATACGAAAGAAGTGTTTTAAAACCAGATACCAAGATACGTAAGAAGTGTTTTAAAACCAGATACCAAGATACGTAAGAAGTGTTTTAAAACCATATACCAAGATACGGAAGAAGTGTTTTAAAACATGATACCAAGATACGTAAGAAGTGTTTTAAAACCAGATACCAAGGTACGTAAGAAGTGTTTTAAAACCAGATACCAAGATACGTAAGAAGTGTTTTAAAACCAGATACCAAGATACGTAAGAAGTGTTTTAAAACCAGATACCAAGGTACGTAAGAAGTGTTTTAAAACCAGATACCAAGGTACGTAAGAAGTGTTTTAAAACCAGATACCAAGATACGTAAGAAGTGTTTTAAAACCAGATACCAAGATACGTAAGAAGTGTTTTAAAACCAGATACCAAGGTACGTAAGAAGTGTTTTAGAACCAGATACCAAGATACGTAAGAAGTGTTTTAAAACCAGATACCAAGGTACGTAAGAAGTGTTTTAAAACCAGATACCAAGGTACGTAAGATGTGTTTTAAAACCAGATACCAAGATACGTAAGAAGTGTTTTAAAACCAGATACCAAGGTACGTAAGAAGTGTTTTAAAACCAGATACCAAGATACGTAAGAAGTGTTTTAAAACCAGATACCAAGGTACGTAAGAAGTGTTTTAAAACCAGATACCAAGATACGTAAGAAGTGTTTTAAAACCAGATACCAAGATACGTAAGAAGTGTTTTAAAACCAGATACCAAGGTACGTAAGAAGTGTTTTAAAACCAGATACCAAGGTACGTAAGAAGTGTTTTAAAACCAGATACCAAGATACGTAAGAAGTGTTTTAAAACCAGATACCAAGATACGTAAGAAGTGTTTTAAAACCAGATACCAAGGTACGTAAGAAGTGTTTTAGAACCAGATACCAAGATACGTAAGAAGTGTTTTAAAACCAGATACCAAGGTACGTAAGAAGTCTTTTAAAACCAGATACCAAGGTACGTAAGATGTGTTTTAAAACCAGATACCAAGATACGTAAGAAGTGTTTTAAAACCAGATACCAAGGTACGTAAGAAGTGTTTTAAAACCAGATACCAAGATACGTAAGAAGTGTTTTAAAACCAGATACCAAGGTACGTAAGAAGTGTTTTAAAACCAGATACCAAGATACGTAAGAAGTGTTTTAAAACCAGATACCAAGATACGTAAGAAGTGTTTTAAAACCAGATACCAAGGTACGTAAGAAGTGTTTTAAAACCAGATACCAAGATACGTAAGAAGTGTTTTAAAACCAGATACCAAGATACGTAAGAAGTGTTTTAAAACCAGATACCAAGATACGTAAGAAGTGTTTTAAAACCAGATACCAAGATACGTAAGAAGTGTTTTAAAACCAGATACCAAGATACGTAAGAAGTGTTTTAAAACCAGATACCAAGGTACGTAAGAAGTGTTTTAGAACCAGATACCAAGATACGTAAGAAGTGTTTTAAAACCAGATACCAAGATACGTAAGAAGTGTTTTAAAACCAGATACCAAGGTACGTAAGAAGTGTTTTAAAACCAGATACCAAGGTACGTAAGAAGTGTTTTAAAACCAGATACCAAGATACGTAAGAAGTGTTTTAAAACCAGATACCAAGGTACGTAAGAAGTGTTTTAAAACCAGATACCAAGATACGTAAGAAGTGTTTTAAAACCAGATACCAAGATACGTAAGAAGTGTTTTAAAACCAGATACCAAGATACGTAAGAAGTGTTTTAAAACCAAATACCAAGATACGTAAGAAGTGTTTTAAAACCAGATACCAAGATACGTAAGAAGTGTTTTAAAACCAGATACCAAGATACGTAAGAAGTGTTTTAAAACCAGATACCAAGATACGTAAGAAGTGTTTTAAAACCAGATACCAAGATACGTAAGAAGTGTTTTAAAACCAGATACCAAGATACGTAAGAAGTGTTTTAAAACCAGATACCAAGATACGTAAGAAGTGTTTTAAAATCAGATACCAAGATACGTAAGAAGTGTTTTAAAACCAGATACCAAGATACGTAAGAAGTGTTTTAAAACCAGATACCAAGATACGTAAGGAGTGTTTTAAAACCAGATACCAAGATACGTAAGAAGTGTTTTAAAACCAGATACCAAGATACGTAAGAAGTGTTTTTAAACCAGATACCAAGATACGTAAGAAGTGTTTTTAAACCAGATACCAAGATACGTAAGAAGTGTTTTAAAACCAGATACCAAGATACGTAAGAAGTGTTTTAAAACCAGATACCAAGATACGTAAGAAGTGTTTTAAAACCAGATACCAAGATACGTAAGAAGTGTTTTAAAATCAGATACCAAGATACGTAAGAAATGGTTTGCAACCAGATACCAAGATACGTAAGAAGTGTTTTAAAACCAGATACCAAGATACGTAAGAAGTGTTTTAAAACGGATAAAAATCCGATTAACCGCAAGTACAATTCTTTCAATTTTGACCCAATTGCAACCATTTTTTCCGCATGAAAACTGATTAAAGTTTTCCACATATATTAATCCTCTATGAATAAAATTTCAAGCCTGTAGATCAACAATTTGTTGAGAAGTTTCCTCACACACACACGCATACACACACACACTATATATATATATATATATATATATATATATATATATATATATATATATATATATATACATATATATATATATATATATATATATATATATATATATATAAAGACAATCCATTCACATGAAATCACCTTTTTCTTCCCCTATACCCCCTGGTTCACTAATTTTTTTTACCAAGTAAGATCTATGACTTGTAGTTTCATTAAATACTTTTGCAAGCAAAATTCGATCCCGCATTTTGCTAATCCCTACCCCCTGATGAGAAGGAAACTATTTATTCGAAACTCCGCGGATTAAGGACGATCCACTTATTCTGTAGTTGCTTTTTAAAATTAAATATGTTTTTAATTTTTTTCAAAGTGTTTTTAACATTCTTTCTTAACTACTTGTTCTTATATATATATATATATATATATATATATATATATATATATATATATATATATATATATATATATATATATATCTTCTCTTCTCTTCTCTATATAAATAAAATGAACTCATTTTTTCCCGTCTGATTTTGACCTTAATAGGATTAAAAATCAAGATATTTCATGCAAATATAATATGCACAAACGGCAGAACAATATCTGAGGTGTGTTATAGGCTTATTATTTCTCAAATTCCTCGATAATCTTAGATTTCTATACTTTTTCTGCTGAAAAGTCACGGCCAAAATCGGTTAAGATCAATGGAAGTGGTAAAATATTTTCTCTCTAATAAATTCCTCCTCCCCCTGCCACCACTTAACACCGTTTGGGGATCGTTCACAAGGAACAGTTGAGAAGAGAACACCGGTTTTGCTTCGTAGTTCTTTCATGTCAAGTTATTTAAAATCACTAAACTAAGCTGCAGTGCTCTGTGGCGTAGTGGTTAGCGTGCTGGACAATTCACATTATATTTTCACGTTCGCGCCGACCTACCGTAGTCGTTTTTTTTTTTTTTTTTTCCTAAACAACTGGAATGGACTTTTCTTGGTGGCCGAACTGTTAACGTTGCAGATGTTTTTTTGTTTTTTTTCACACTTTATTTTCCTACTTTTACTGATGAATCCGGGTTTGATCCTTCCTACTTACCTACCATAACATTTTTTAAAACTCCCCCCCCCCCCGTCCCGAAACAAACACTCGGGCAACGCCGGGTACCTCCGCTACTATATATATATATATATATATATATATATATATATATATATATATATATATATATAGTGTGTGTGTGTGTTTATATATATGTATATAGTGTGTGTTTATATATATGTATATATATATATATATACATATGTGTATGTGTGTGTGTGTGCGTGCGCGTGTGTGTGTAATTATTTACTATAATAATTATTAAATACATACGGACACTAGCGTTTCGTCCTTTCGGGAATCATCAGTGCAGGGTATCACGATTGACACTGGTCAATAGAAGCCATCTCTGACTCCATTAGCAACGACCAAATCCATTCCGCTGCCGTTAACCACGAGAAATATTTATTTTTAAATGTTTTTAACGTCTGTCAGAGTGATCTAATTATTATATGATGATCTGCACATACGGGCTAAATTGACCGATATTATTTAAACTGAAAGTGCTAAACGATAAATGAGTTTCTTAAAGGGACACACACGTACACACACACACACACACACACACACACACACACACACACACACACACACACATATATATATATATATACATATATATATATATATATGTATATATATAGCTTTCAAAGTGCCAACATTTCTGAGTTGGTAGTTTATTACATTTCAAAAGGAAAATTATTACAACATTGCTTCGTTTGCAGATATACTTTTTATTTGTTTTACATAAGAATAAATATATCGCTACACATTCAAGAGCATGTTTCAGTCAGCCAGTCACAAGTAACTAGAGGCGTCTTCAGGCGATATAGCTTATACGGACTTGATTTTTGTATAAGCAATATCGCCTGAAGAGGTCTGTAGTTCCTTATAACTGGCTGACTGGTTAATACTCACAAAACAAATAAAAAGTATATCTTGCTGTTGCTTCACCTTTGAAAATATTAACAATGGAATTATAATATATATATATATATATATATATATATATATATATATATATATATATATATATATATATATATATATATGGTTTTTGCGTAGGTTTCCGCTGTTTCATAAAAACTTTTGTTCCAAAACATGTTTTGACATTTGGCAAAGAAAGTGTTATATTTCATTAGAAAGCACGCATTATGTCCTACAAGATGATGGTCACCGTTTTTTTCTCATACAATTTTTTTCAGAACCGTCAAATCGATGGTCAAGTAGATAAAAAAAAAAATCTCATTTTCGACATCGCCTTCTTTTCGCCTTTAATTGAGGACAAAAAGCGAGTGAAGTAACACAATTCACACAAATACTTGGAACTTGGGTTCCATACGAACTTACTTTTGCGGTTAAAATTCTTGGATTTTCTTAAAAAAAACGGCGGGAACATGCAACAATTTAATGTATATATATATATATATATATATATATATATATATATATATATATATTAAGTAATGTGATTTATAATTTAAAAGTTTTAAAATTTTTTAAATTTAACAATCAAAATTTAATTAAATTAAAAATCAGTTTCATAAGAAGGAACAACAACAAAGTCAGATAATTGACTTTGTTGTTGTTCCTTCTTATGAAACTGATTTTTAATTTAATTAAATTTTGATTGTTAAATTTAAAAAATTTTAAAACTTTTAAATTATAAATCACATTACTTAATATTGAATTAGCTCTAGGACATTTAACTATCGAGCTTATTATATATCTAAATTACAACGAGCATTTCCTGTATTTTAATTAAACTAGTAATTTCATTATTACATTAAAATACACTTAGCTCTTTAGACTATTATTCTAATCTCCTTTAAATTATATATATATATATATATATATATATATATATATATATGTGTATATGTATATATATATAAATTTTTTATATATTTTATGTATCCCATAAAATTTTTATATATTTTATATATCCCATAAAATTAAAAAAAAATTTTTTTAAATAGCTTAGCGTTTTCTGTGAAAACTTCTCATGACTCTGTTCTTAAATAAAAATACAAAAATTAGGCGATATATTAATATTTAAATGGGCTTTTCCGTAGCTACAGCAAAGGTAAATCTTTCTCACATGTTTTTCCCGTTAAGGGAATTTTTCTTTTTTTCTTTCTCTTAAAAAATGCTCTATTGTCAAAAGTGGGTTTATTCATAAAGTCTGAAGAAATGCTGGTTTTGGAAAAATTTTCAAACTATATAATCTTTGAAATTGTTCGACTGGACATGGAAACAATTGTAACATAACATGAAATACACTTTTTGCTGCCATCAACACCGTTTTTGAAGTCTTGGTTTTGCTTACACAGTATATTAATGCTCAATTATGAAATATGATAGTTTTGTAGCTTACTCCTTAAGTCAACTCTTTTTGGCTTAAAACTCATTGGTATATGAAAATTTACTGAACTACACGAACTCAGTATATTACATATAAGTCTCTCTTCTCTCTCTTCTCTCTCTCTCTCTCTCTCTCTCTCTCTCTATATATATATATATATATATATATATATATATATATATATATATATATATATATATGAGCAAACAGTTAATAATATAATTTGTTTTTTAAATTTTAAATTATCAATCACATTACTATACAAACATTATAGGTTACATATATGCATATGTTTCGGTCCCTATTAAAAGAGACCCACTTCCACTTCGTCAGACGAAAGGAGGAAACTTATTTGGTCTGACGAGGTGGGTCTCTTTAAATAGGGATTCCACCGAAGCATGTATGCACATGTGTAACCAATAATGTTTGTATAATAAACAGACTATATACCTTCTCTGTCCTCCATTGAGCATTCTTTAATAATCATGCGTGTTTCATTGAATTTACATCTAAGAAACCAAACTATAAAACGATTATATATATATATATATATATATATATATATATATATATATATATATATATATAGCCAAAAAGAATCAGAGAAACTCCTTAAAAGGAGACTTATCGAGATAATGCAAAGCTCAACAATTTTATATTGAAGGAAATATAGATGGAAAAAAAAAACGACATTGTATAGATAAATACTCATGCAAATAAATGTAATCGTCTATTCAATAGGGAAATTACATCAATTAGATGTTCGGGATATATATGATATTTACACCAAAGCATTTCGAAGTCCAATGCTTCTCATCAGAAGAGGAGAGAAAGTGCTAGATAACATATTAGAAACGTGACATCAAGCGTAACTACATTAGGAACGAAATAATAGGATATGAGAGGATAAAAAATATACACGTGGAGGAAGAAAAATAGGAGAAATGAAGTGATTTATTTGATATAGGATTTATTTGATATAGACGATAACTTTGCTTCTGTTCATTGTAGAGACTCGCTGATTGGCCCACATTATGGCCAATGAAGTCCCGAATCTTATATGATATAAGCTCTTGAACGTAACTTTAACAAGTGCAGTCGTAGTCAAAATGTTGACAGGATTTCAACTTTGGATTTTTCCAAATTTGATGTATGGCCATGACTGATCAGATTAAACAGTTGTTTTTTTTTTTATCAAGGTTTCTATGGCATAACTCCGGAAATACTTGGTATAATACGGTAAGTAAGGGCCAGGAAAATATTTTGCCCATCCTTATGTTGTCAGCTCAATATATGCATTCTTATGGCTGACTTATGCTCCCCTTTTAATTTATACATTTTTGTTCTTTGCGTATCTTTTAATCATGGTCATTCAGCAGTTTCTCATTTGTTACTCAAGTTTTGCATTATCATTGCTGCTAAATCTTTTAAACTGCACCGGTTGGACAGTAGAGAACAAACGAAGCAATGCTATATAGTATAGTCTTTCGTTCCACATTCGGAGATGTTTGCGTCGATTTTGTAGTCCATCAGGTCATAGCAACTTTTGATTGCCCCGATTCTCCTCTCAGGCAATTGAACGTCGTCCACTCGACTTACGGTGTTTCCGAGGCACGGAGGAAGAGCTTTAGAAAGGTGAGTTCCTATGTCAGTCGGAGCTCTAGCCCTCTGATCCACAGCTGTAGTTTGTATCTCTTTCTAAGATGTAGTTAATGGCCTCATATGGCTGAAGGTTTCTTTTTTTTTTTTTACACAGTGGTCACCACTTATCAAGGCCCGGAAGCCACTCAGGGATAAGGGTTATTGCAAGTACATTACGTTAGTGTGGAGATTTGATGAAGTGTTTACTTAAGGGGGCGGTTCATTAGGAATTTTTTAACGTTGGACTTGAACACATCCAAGTTGTAGTCAGGTGGGAAGCAGGAAAACGGAACAGAGTTCCACAGGCGTGCATTTCTAAGAAAGAAGCTTTGTTCATGGAATCCACGTTTTGATTTAGGCACAGATAAAGAGTGGGGTAAATTTTTCACAGTGGATTCGGTGTTTTTCGTAAAAGATTGGCGAGGGGGGGGACCAGAGATTGGATTTCAGTTCTTGTATCATTGGTTCATTGGTTCATTGGTTCATATCCATAAAAGAAAAGGCGTTCGCTGCTGCTAGCCTTTGTTATCTCTACTCGGTTGGCAACATCCCGTCTCACATCTACGGGGGAAATACTAGTGAGGAGATGCAGGTTATTTCTGTGCAAACCAATGATCAAGCACTAAGTGTTGCAATCCCTTCACTTGCAGTCAACCGTTTCGGATTCGAAGACGGTTGGGGCAGTTTTGTAGACTCATCTAGTTATAGTACCTATTTACTATGCCTCCCCACGGGACAGAGTTAGACACCAGGGTCGTTTTTTAACGTGGAGAAAAGGTACAAAAATAAAAATTGTCTCAGTTGTGAAGGATTTCTCCTCCACCGAAAGAGAACAAGAAATAGAAGTGCAGCATCTGAAGAACAGATGGTATTTATTTGCTCCCCCACCGAGCAAATTAGGCACAAGGCCGATTTTTAATGTGAGGAGTGAAGGGGAAATGGGGACCAACTCCCCGGGGAGTAGGGGAGCTGGATAGTGACAATTGGTATGAAGGGTTGCCCCTACATTGACCAAGGTCTTATATGTGAGGTCGCCCCCACATATGGTCTTTGCTTGTAGTATCTGCCGGAACAGATGGTATTTATTTGCTCCCCCACCGAGCAAATTAGGCACAAGGCCGATTTTTAATGTGAGGAGTGAAGGGAGGGGGAAGGGGAAAAGGGGGCCAGCTCCCGAGAGGTGGGAAATGGGAGCTGGTTAATGGTCAGGCATGTGGGGTTGCCTCCACATCCGGTCTTTGCTAGTCATAGCCAGTCATAGCTTGCAGTATCTGCCGGAACAGATACTACACTTTGAGATATTAAATATTTTATTCATGTTAAAAAATACAGTAAAATTAACGGTGAACAAAAAACTTAGGCACATGGCCAACAGATACTACACTTTGATCTTGTCCCGAAGGCCAAGAAAAACAAACTCAAAATCGTTCTACTCCTCTTCTTAGGCGATTGACTATTTTCCACTGGGACCTTGGTGTTTCTGAACCGGGAGGATCTCAGAAAGGGAAGTTCCTATGTCAGTAGGAAGGGATCCCATTTTTGTTCATTTGCTTTCTGACCCGATGATGATTCGACATAGAATCAAAACTTACATTCATTTTTATTTTCACACAAAAAAGATAACCATCGAAAAAATAAAAAGATATAATTAAACAGCTTTATATTACTTTTGATAATCTCTCTCTCTCTCTCTCTCTATCTATCTATCTATCTCTCTCTCTTTCTTTCTGAGATGTATCTATCTATCTCTCTCTCTCTCTTTCTTTCTGAGATTCATTTTTATTTTCACACAAAAAAGATAACCATCGAAAAAATAAAAAGATATAATTAAACAGCTTTATATTACTTTTGATAATCTCTCTCTCTCTCTTTCTCTCTCTCTCTCTCTCTCTCTATCTATCTATCTATCTCTCTCTCTCTCTCTCTCTCTTTCTTTCTGAGATGATATATAATTATTTCCACAATCAAACAACGTTGCAGCTCACGCAGACAACGAAAGCCACAGGCCGGAAGTCCAAGACTCAAATTTTGCCCTTCTTTGAGATCATTAGTTGAACATATTCGAATTCAGAATTTGAAATCCGAATCGTTTGCATGAGAGGTAAGCACCCTGATACCTGAATTATAACGCCACATGTAAGAGAGTCTGTTAACCAACACAAATCAAGCAAACCGCGGAGAAGTTCGACTGTGAAATATACCTACGCCATTTCAACAAGTGGTGTAATTATCCAAAGATCCCAAACCGATAACGTAGTATTTCACATTCGCTTGGATCATGTCATTTAACAAGCTAACCCAGTTAGCACATTAATATATATATATATATATATATATATATATATATATATATATATATATATATATATATATATATATATATATATATATATATATATATAGTAATTTATAAAATATATATGGCGATTAAGCTACACTGAATATTCTGCGTTTCATCCACTATAGGATTCGTCAGGCTTAGGCGCATAAGCCTGACGAATCCTATAGTGGGTGAAACGCAGAATATTCAGTGTAGCTTAATCGCCATATATATTTTATAAATTACTAACTAGCTCTGCCTACGTATTGAGCACTTTTGAAGTAAATACTTAAAGTTTACGCATAAATCTATACTTCCGTATATTAAATTTATGTATGTATGTATGTTTGTATGCATGTATGTATGTATGTATGTATGTATGTATGTATGTATGTATGTATGTATGTATGCCTAAAACTTTCGAAAAAGGCGACGGATGTTCACGAGATCAGTATCGTTTTGAAGCGCGACCCTTTGGACGACAAATATCGAAAATTGGCTAAAAAAACATTAATTCCTTCATCCTCAACTGAGCACTTTTTTACAAAGAGAGGTCGCTTTTTTCGCCGATATTTTCGACAGTAATCCCCTCTTTTCGATTGACTAGCCTTAATTTAAACCTTCGCTACTCCCGGTTTGGCGATAGATACAATAGCAAAGACGTTATTTTTTTTGTTTGTTTTTTTTTTCACGTTCTTTTCCTCCTTCACGGTACGGGTTTGAGCCTGCCTGCCTACTATTACTTTTATTTTTTATTTATTCTTTTTTGCTCAACACACACTTCTAAACACCCGGGCAACGCCGGGCGCCCAAGCTAGTTTCACTCTAAACAAGGCACAGAACCACTTAGTCGTAAGGGGCTACTATTAAGGACCATATTTGCATATTGATACTATTTATGTGGTTGTTCTATCTCTTACCATTGGAGAGGCGGTAAATAAAATACAGATCGAAATATCGACTTGTCAATGTAACTAAACAAATTATATACATTTCTTTTACTGCAATTCTCCCCGAACTAGGCACACTGCTATAGAGATGTGAATTAGGGGCATTCTATATGGGGAGTTGCACAGCAAAATGTTTGTGCAACTTATATTTGAATTACTTCATGTTACTACAGATCGGGAAACAGGCACCAGTGAGGGAATTACAAAGATAATCTGTTCAACGAAACAAGATATAAAACTAGAAAGAGATCTGGCATCTGGGGACCTCTACACAGTGAACGGGTGTGATTTTGCTGCTTATGGGATTTGTCGGGGGTATTCACTTTGAGAAGGCACAAATGCAGCAAGTTCGTTGGAGCCTATACTTATAAAACTTGTAAAACAAGCGCAGGGATACGACATTGCGGCGATGGAACCAAGGCTGAAGATTGGTAGACTGTGTGGGACCTATTAGGTTAAAGATTCTTTTATTTATTATTTTAAACCTGTCTAAGAATGGTAGACGTTTTAACAGTAGTGGAAGCAAAAGAAAGAAATAAAACGTCTTGAACTGGAAAGTTAAAAATTGAAGAAAAAAAAGAAAAAACTTAAAAATCGATATAGAAATCTATGGTCCCTACTTGCCAATCTTTCACAAAAAAAAACAAAAACACTCATCCAAGAACACAACACTACAGCTTTATTTAAAAAACTTTTATTAAAAAAATTAATTCAGTTATGTAGTAGAGCTGACATCTATTCAATGTAGCTGCCTTCAGCCTCAACCACTGCCTCAATACGGATTCGAAACTGAGAGCACGCCTTTTTTACAAGCGCCGGCGAATATTCGGCGGATGGCAGTGATCAGGCTGGCTTTGGTGCTGTAGGAGGTCATGTTGGTGATGTTCTCGAAGTATTACCAAATGAAGTTGTCCAACGGGTTCAGGTCGGAGGAGGAGAGGGGCCAATGATAGAAGGGTACAATCGTAGCACTTCTGAAGCCAAGTCTGGGTTTCTTTGGTGCCGAGTCCTGCTGCCACACACAAGGTTTGCTAGCAGCAGTTACCTGATTGCACTAGAGGATAAAAACACTCTTCAGCACATCCAGGTACACTTTGGTGTTGACTTTCAAACCGACTTTGAAGATGTGAGGTGGCATGATGTGGCCCTCACTTGAAACCACACCAAAGACCATAACTGTGGCCGGAAACTTTGTTTTCATCACCCTGGGTACGTCCCTATTATTCGTGGCAATCTAGTGATGCATTTTGAGGGTGCTGGAAATGGTCCTGTTGTCATAAGTTGGATCGGTAGAGATAATGAGTTGTACAGCGGCGGATCTCCGATCTCGCTCGTTGAACATTGTGTCACTTTCAAACATGATAGAAGGCTCCTATCGATTTGGGATTCGCAGACAACTGGCCAACTAGTAGATGGTCTGCAACAAAAAATAAATAAAACCGGTTTTCATCAAACGGACATGGAGTCATGTCGTCTTTTCTATAGCGACAATTTTATCCTTTAGATTTAAATACACATTGCTATTTATTATAGAGTGAAGGGAAATCACTTTGAATATGCGTCTACATTACACCGAGATTAGACGCTCATATAGGATAAGTAGATTACTGAGAAGTGGTCACGAATCTACCTGGATACGTTCTCAAAATTAATAGCCTTTCAAAAGGATCGATATGCAAAATCAATAAATTGTATATCGATTAGATTTTAAATCGAACAATATTTATAGTGAAAATAGTATCTCGAATCTGCATACGTTATTCTCCACTGACGTGCTGCACGATCCTCTTACATAGACCGCGGAATATTGATACGCCGTACACGTGCGTGCGTGTGAGAAAGAGAAAGAGACACACAGAGATAGATAGATAGATAGATAGATAGATAGATAGATAGATAGATACTTACATACGTACATACATACATACATACATACATTCATAGAGAGAGAGAGAGAGAGAGAGAGAGAGAGAGAGAGAGAGAGAGAGCATGTGTATGTGTGTGTAAAAGTATTTGAATATAGGACTATATTCTTTTTCTTCTTTATCTTCTTTTTTCTTCTTTTGCTTCGTTTTCTTCTTCTTTTCCTTCTTCTTCTACAGTTTCTCACTTATTTTTTTTCGGTTGATCTAAATTTTACAATCCACAGAGGTTCGAAAAAGTGATCGAAAAACAAATATATAACAAATAGATTTTACCAAATTCAAGATATGTTACTCTTCTACCTAGCTGGATAAATTTTTAGTGATTTTATTTGATGTAAAATGTTTATTCGGCTTGAAAAAGAAGTCGAGCGTTACATGATCAGAAGAAAAATAGCCAGGTGGTATTCCATATCTTTGAAGTCTCTATAATGAATGAAAAATTATACAAAATACTGTTAGAAATCCAACTAATTAATGTTCTTGTGACATCGCTTTCCCTCGGCAAGGAGATGTAACACAAGAGTTGGAACTTGGGATATAAGAGTCAACACATCAGAAGAGAAGCACTCTGACCTGTATATATATATATATATATATATATATATATATATATATATATATATATATATATATATATATATATATATATATATAACCAACAAAAAAGAAAAAAGAAAAACAGATAGTCAACTACATCGGAATTCCAACCTTAATACTTACTAACCCCTTCTCAAAGAGAAGTCTGGGGGAAGGTGAACATCCTAGAATTGCACGGGACTAGCTGTAACAGAGCGTGTATGAGCGCGTGTGAAGATATCAGCAGTCAGCATCAGTCAAAAGATGGATAGCAGCAGCCGAAAAACCACATATGCAAAGTAGGAAGTGCACCAGAAGAAAAAGAAAAAAGCACTCCACGTGGTCGGGAGGGAGAAGCAAAGACTGCACTGGAGAAGACGGACGTGTAAAGTCGAAGACGCAAAAGGGCTGGCTAATGACAGTTAGAAAAAACAAGAAGCAGCTATTGTTTTGAAAGTTATCATAATAAATGCTTTTTGCTAAAACAGAAAGAAAAACAGAGTCGGATTTATTTAATTTTTGTTTGATTGCTCCTTTCCAACGGTACGCACGTTACACAACAACATACCACGATCACCATGAAAAGTGCCATTTCAGAAACGGCATAGACTTCGTTGAATTTGGTGCAGAGGAAAAAATCCCAAGGTCAGTAATAAATGCCATCCCCTTAAGTAAGACACTCTATCAAAACCCCCAATACTAATGGTTACTACAATACTATATCATTGATTACTGTATACGCAATAACCCTTTTCCCTGAGTGGCCTTCGGGCCTTGATAAGTGGTGACCTCCATGTAAAAAAACAAAACAAAAAAAAAAACGTGAACCAACGGTGTGACGACTGTAGCGTGGCCGTTACACTGTAACCGTGTTCCTACATATCAAACCTCTCTGACCCACACGTTGTCTAGTACTTCGTCTCAAAGAAACAACCAACCCCCCCCAAAAAAAGGGGGAGGGGAATAAAAATCCGACTCAGCATTTGTCTTTTAGTTCAAATAAAATTCATTTATTCATGGTTCTTCCAACAATAACGCACTTCATTGTCTTTCAGAAGTTTTACAACGCGCTGCTATATAACGTGCTTTTTAAAAGTCTCTCTCCACGCCACCTCATGCTAGCCATAGTCAGCAATTTCTCGCCCTCGTTTTCACACTCCATCTTCTCCGACACACTTTGCTTCTCCTCCTGATGACGTAGTGTATTTTTTATTTTCCTTTTTCTCTCCTTCTTCCTGTGACGTTAGCGCATGCACACTTGCCTACTTTGAATATGTGCTTAGACGACAGCTAATATTTTCGCTAGTAAGGTATGATAGACTGCTGCTGATTTTCTTACACGCTTCAATATGCGCTATGTTACAATAAGAGCGTACTGTTTCGTTACACGACTAAAGTCAAGGAAAATCTGGCTCAACCATATCGATTCCTTAACAACTTCCAGGAAGAGACGAGACTACAGATTGGAGACCAAGAGAATGCTCCTTTTCCTATAAACATAAGAATCCCTTTCTTCTAAGTCATTTCCTCCTGGTTCAAAAGCATCCTGGGTCCAGTGAAAAATATTCACTTACCCGAGAACAGGAATGGGGCGATCAAAAGTTGATATGACCAGATGGAGTTACAAAACTAACTCAACCGATTATGAATGTGAAGAGGAGGACCATACAATACAACACTGACCAGACTACATCTATAATTTAATAAAACCCGGTTTAATGCTGGGATCTGTGAGTGTAACTTGTAAATTGAAGAATTCTACCAAATCTTATCTACATTTTGATCTTGAAGTAGTACTTTTGTTTTTTTTTTGTTTTTTTTTTTGTAATGTGTTTCTGTTTTTGTTTTTTATCTCCTTATATTGAATGGCTTCTTGCCCTGTCTGGAGCGATTTCCACACACACACACACACACACACACACACACACACACACACACACACACACACACACGCACACGCGCGCACACACACACACACACACACACACACACGCACACACACACACACACACACACACACACACGCACACACACACACACACACACACACACACACACACACACACACACACACACACACACACACACACACACAAAGTTTCCCCGTCTCCCCCCTTTTTAATCTCTGTTTTGATTTAGTTCTTATTTTAATTAGAACTAAATACTAAATATTAGACCATTGCTTCTTTGGAGCATAAAACCTAGTGTAATTCTATCAAATGAAAAACACCCAAATGATAACGACAATAGAGATATCAAAAGTTGTTTTGACTATATGCGTCTACAAAACTAACCCAACCATCCTCGAATGTGGAAAAGTGGATTATACGATTCAATTCTAAGTGCGGGTGATATTCAAAAAACCATTGCGAATTACTTAGAATTTTTGCCCAATCATTGTTGACGGAACGAGAACATGAGTAAATTTCCGCTTGAAATTCTGCGCAGACTCCCGAGTTCGACGAGATACACATTGAGAAGGTCGGAAGACACATCGACCAAAACGTTGAGAAAATAAGCCTAAAGATGAGAACAGTAGTTGGAAGAATCTAAATAATACGAATAATCAATCCTCATCTAAAAAATTCAGAAAAGTCAGAAAAAATAATGCATCAATCCATACGATTACTGCAAAAGCAAATTGTCAGCGAGACAACTGATTTGATTTATAAATATCTGTTGGCGAAATGATCGCATATCAAAATCAATATTTGCGCACCTTCCAAAGTAAAGAGATGCAAGTACTGCGCTGGCGCGGAGCCCGTTTGTGTACTGGTCATTTTGTAACATAACGGTGGCATTCTTCGGTCTAAAACGTTTTCCCGTAATTCATTTCGCCGACAGAATCAGCTGGTCGTCTCAGTTTTGTAACAGTAGTGACGTCGCAGTCGAAGTTTCTGTCTTTTACTCTCATCTGCTAGATTTTGTGGATATGTTGGATATGTTTGTATGCCTGTTTGTAATTAATTAATAAACCGATCATTATGAACTTTGAAACACAAATGCTAGATGTAAAAGTCCAAACACGTGTTCGTGGATAACTAGTATATAAGTGATATATATATGGCTGGCCTGTCTATATAAACATAAATTTGATGGCCTTCTAATCGAACTTCAAGAAATTAAAAGTTTTAAGGTGGACGCATGAAACTACCGTTCCTAGTGAAGCAATCCTTTAATTAAAACCCACGGGCCTTCACCGAACTCTCACGCTTTCCCGGCTTATTATACATCTTTTCTTTTTTTTTTTTTTTTTAATTACGGATATATGTATGTGTATGCGTATATATATATATATATATATATATATATATATATATATATATATATATATATATATATATATATATATATATATATTCTATCTTACGTTATTTTATACGAGTCCACTCACTCCTCAGCCCTCACCCCATTTCCTGCTATTTTAACCCCCTCCCGCCTTTCTGTATCTCTTTCTTTTACGCACACTTAATAATTTAGTATTAACAGTATCTACATTATTATTATTATTGGTAATGGTTGTGGTGATGTTTGGGGGTAGTAGTAGAAGCATTATCATTATTATTACTGCACTGTTTTTAACGCTATTACTATTGTTATTATCATTATTGTTTTTATCATTATTATTATTATTATTATTATTATTATTATTATTATTATTATTATTATTATTATTATTATTTTAATCTTCATAATAATTGATATCATTATTATCACTCCTGTCAGTGCTACCATAATTGCTACCATTATCTCCATCTTCACTGTTACTAACAGTAATTTTGAATTTATTTTTATCACAACTATTGGTAACATTATATTTAATGTTTAAATTTAATGTCTACTTTTAATTTTGCCTTTATTTTTATTTTTTTTTATTTTATTTTATTTTTCTTAATATTAATTTTTTTTTTCATATTTAATTTTACATATAATTTATTTCCAGCTTTATTATTACTACTATTATTATAATTGTCATTACTATTATCTTCCGTACTATTATAATTACCCTACTATTATTTGGTATATTCTTAGCACTCTCATAAGTAGCTATGGTTCCCTTACCCCCTCATTTTAACATCAATATGCATACTTATCCTTTTACATCAAGTTATACGCACTCATAGTCATTGTCATCCTAATTTTCGACCGCCCCCTTATGATCATACTCCCTATATCATAACAGTAGAAACTTATAAATATATTGCCGCATATTACCTTTCAGTTTTACAAGCTTACATACCCCCCCCCCTCAATTAATCAAAAATTACCCACTCCATAGAAAATAGACACCCCATAAACCGTTAAAATAAATTACCACACAGCAACAATACACCCCCTATTCAACCATAATACATATACCCCTTAATCTCAATACTATGTTAAAGACAATTTATATTCTTATACATCATACTATATATAATAAGCTTCTCCTTATTTATTTAGAATTCATTAAAGCTTCCCCCAACACTCTATAATTCCTCTTAATCTTTTTTATCCCTAACGAACCTTACGCTAGACGCCGCATCTCCCCCATGCTACCTAGCACCTTCTATACTCTTCTGATGAGAAGCGTTAGGCTTCGAAATGCCCTGACATAAAGAGTCCCTTCCATCCCCCAAATTTTGCCTGTATTCCATTATTCAATAAATGATCCATTCTATATCCACCTATAAATAGCTTTGTGTCTTCATTTCATACGCTTGTTGTCCTATTGTATAAGCTCCAATAATTATTGTTGAGCTTGGCATCATCCGGATAAGTCTCCTGTTGTGGAATTGATCTATCTTTCTCTTTTCCTTTTACTTAAAGCTATATATATATATATATATATATATATATATATATATATATATATATATATATATATATATATTCAAGCAAATATTATTAAATGCAACGGAGACAATTTAATTTATAATTCTTTTTTTAAATTTTTCGATTTTCTGTATAATCCTTTTTGTATCAAAATCAAAAATATTAATAAAAGTTCCATAATTGTTGCTGCCACGAGCGCTTTCGATTCGTCTACGAATCATCACCAGGTGTTAAAATTAAAGTGCGAAGGAGCGAAAATGAGAATTAAAAGTGAAAACTAAAATATACAGTAAACGGCGATAAGTTAAAATATATAGAGTCGATTAAAAGTCGATTAAAAATATATGTCGATTAAAAATTCGAGTAATAAAATCAGCAAGTTCGTGGACACCGTTAACAAAGTACGCCCAATACGAAGTACGCAAGACATTTTTACATTTTCATATATATATATATATATATATATATATATATATATATATATATATATATATATATATATATATATATATAAAGCTGTGTGTGTGTGTGTGTGTGTGTCTGGTTACGAATAGGCTCCTATATGGTTGACTATTTAAAAAAAACTGATTACATATAATGATAGAAGATGTATCGAGAAATAGGAATGGGTATGTCTGATCTGGCAGAACGGTGGTTCGTTAAAACTGTGGGGTCTGCATTCGCGCCTGGGCCACAAAGTATGGAAATAAAAAAATTTAAATTTTTAAGAAAACGTTTACAAGTGTTTTTGATATAGATGTACATAATAATACTTTGATAAGTATGTTTTAACTTAAATAGGGATGGTATAATAAAATTGTGGGGTCTGCGTTCGCGCCTTGCCTCCATAGAATGGAAATAGGCACAAACTTTAATAAAGACTTTTCATATCTATCTGCGTAAGTATACTTTGATAATTATGTTTCAGTTTGAAGAAATATTGTATAATAAAATTATGGGGTGTTCGTTCGCGCCTGACCTCCATAGAATGGAAATATGTCACAAAGTTTAACAAGGTTTTTTAATATAGATCCACAGAATATTGTGATAAGTGTTTCAGTGTGAACAGGTATGGTATAATAAATTATGGGGTTTATCTATTTTATTTTTACTTTCATCATATTTTGCTTTGGTTTTGATACCTCCAAATTCGAAACTATCTTATTACAACCCTTCCTTTTCATAACCTATCATACTTTCATAAATCAGAGTCCATTTTCTGTAGGCTGTTTTTGAACCCAGTCAACGACGGGTACTTTTGACAAAATGAATATATAGAAGTGGTTATATTAATTTCCTTAATCCATACATTTTCAACAATGGCTCATATCATCAGAGGAAATGAAATGCAGTTACTAAAATATTCAGCTGCGAATGGACGCTATTTTGCTTTTCAGCACAATTATTGAAAATGATTTTTTGAGTGGTTGTGGACAATTATATGGAGAAAATTATACGAAAAGAGAAGTTGATACAACCTGGGTAATCCATTATCGGAAGGAGTCCAATATCGTTCAGGGTTATAAATCCAGGTGGGCAGAAAATCGGCCCATGGGAGAAAGTGATATTTCCATATAGCGAAAGTGTATTGCTCCTTATTGGTTTTCTAAAGTATCTGGGGTAGCCTTATTCGTTGTTGCGTTGAGTGTGTGTTGGTTGCTATATTCCAAATTCTTTCTCGTTGTTGACAAAGTGTATCCGAAGTTGGGTGAATATACCATTCCATTGTAATTATCCCCGTGAGTAATAGAATTTGAGCACTGAGTTAAGTATGGAATGGACCTCGAAATCAATAGTGTAGGTAGCAATAGCAAAAATAGCAAAATAATCCTGGATATGATATTCAGAACGATGGACGGCTTGCTTAAGGTGTGAGTCTCTGTAGAAAGATAGTTCGTTTTCTTGTATATAGTGGGTGAGGGAAGCCTTTTAGATGAGAGAAAGAGAAGAGTGGGGTGCAGTAGAGAGGGTAAAGAGAGAGGGGGAGGGTTAAAGTTGGACGAGCATACAGGTTATTAATGGAATTTTTTCGGTGGGGAGGAAGGAATTGTATTTTAGTATTCTTTAAAAGGGTTGACCTCTTGATTTTGAGTTTAAGTGGGAAATGGATATTCTTGTGATTTTCAAAGGGGGTGTGCGTGATAAGGCTTGGGTGTGCTGTTTTTGCTGTGCGGATGGGTGAGCGGATGAGGTGGAGATGGAGAGGAGTCATGGTGTGAAAATATGGAATGTTTGGAGGGTTACTTAATTAAGTGAGTTTATGGTTGGGTTCTTTTACTTTGAGTGTATATTTAAAGGTGACTTCATTAGTTGCGATAAGTCGGTTCAATGCGCTTCTTGTCGTAGTGTGATGTGGTTTAATTAAGTTTGTTTAACTTTTATTTAAAATACATATATTTCTTTTTGGAGGCGACCTATGGATGAATTTGTTTTGTTGTTCGTTGAGTTGGAATTGATATTTGAGTGAGTGCTTTATAGACTGTGGCTAGTTAGATATTTTTATAAAGGGGAGAATTGATTTAAATGTGGGGCTGGGTATGGTGTCGCCCAAGCGTGGTTGTTTTTACTATTTATATAATGATTACTTGTATATCCACCTGTCAAACCTAAACATAAGTGCAGATATAAGCACATATATACCCACAGACACACATACATACGTACATATACATATATAGACATACACATATACATATACATAGTATACATTTACGCACAAACACTGATCCATACCATGCTTACATAAATACAGACTTATATACATATGCATCGTTATACTAATGCAACATGTGCACTCAATTACATATATACATATCATAACACAAACACGCATATTAGAGAGGGGACCTACTTATAGAGTCAGCGATTATGCATCTGGGCGAATATGCATGCGCGCATACTCGAGTATACAACTGCGCTCATATGCACGGCCGTGCACATGAGCGCAGTTTCTACCTAACTGGATAATTTTTTAGTGTTTTTATTTAATGTAAAATGTTTAATCGGCTCGAAAAACTCAATGTATATCGATGTATATGAAAAAGATCAATGGTCGCGGACTCTGTTGAATACGTTAAGTTTGGGAAAATCAGTTAAAAACTAAAAAAAATTATACAAAACAGTGTCAGACACCCACTGATTATATGTTATCGTAACATAGGCTGACATATTCGGTGGGGTTCTGACAGTATTTTGTATAGTTTTTTAGTTTTAAATCATTTTCCCAAACTAAACATCATCAACAGTGTCCGCCACCATTTGTATTTTTCAAATACACTGATAAACACTGTTTTTCGAGCCGACTAAATGTTACAGTAAATAAAACGGAAAAAGTTGTCAAAAAATAAATATAACAAATAAATGTTATCAAAGGCAAGATAAGTTACTTTTCTACCTAACTGGATAAGATTTTAGTGTTTTTATTTAGTGTAAAATGTTAAATCGATCTGAAAACATGTAGTGTTTATCGGTATATTTGAAAAATACAACTGGCGGCAGACTGTGTTGAACACGTTAAGTTTGGGAAAATGAGTTTAAACTAAACAAATATACAAAATATTGTCAGGAACTCACTCAATCTATGTTACCGTAAAATAGGCAGACATGTATTCGGTGGTTTGTAACAGTATTTTGTATAGTTTTTTAGTTTTAACTCATTTTCCCAAACTTAACGTGTTTAGCACAGAGTCTGCTTCCATTTGTAATTTTATAATATAGCAGTAAACGCTGTGTTTTTCGAGCCATTAAAAAAAAAAAAACTAAAAAATTATCCATTTTGGTAATAAAGTAGCATGTCTTGCCTTTGATAATATTTGTTATGCGTTTATTTTTTGCCAACTTTTTCGAATCTATATGTACAAACCTAATAAAAACACTAAAACTTATCCATTTAGGAAGAAAAGTAACCTATCTTGCTTGTGAAAATATTTACTTTTTGTTATATATTTGTTTTTGCTGACAAATTTTTCAAGTCTTTGCACAAGTACAAACCCAAAGGGGGGTGTTTTTCTGTCTAATTTTATTTGGTACCACGCTTAAATTTAAATTTCACGATATTTTTTTTTTGGGGGGGGGGGGCGGGTATTTTTTTTACATTAGGTCCACCTCCACAATTTTCGACTATGCTGAATAAGAAAATCTCATTTAAAATTTGCAGAGGCAAGTAATTTTCGTGATATAAAGACCTGTACTATGCACTATAATTCACTGGCGGCCATGAATAAACACTCCCAACCTCCTCATATTAAGAACGGTTTTCGGAATAAACAACACCCATGCCTAACCACGTGTTTTAACCTTTTACCTGTCTTTCGTCTGTTAAAAACAGCTTTTGGAATAAATACCACCATTCTCCCCATGTTAACAACGGCTTTCGGAATAAACACCCCCAACCTACCCATGTTAAAAATTGTGGGGGTGGACCTAATGTGAAAATGTACCTTTTGTTTTTTTTTAATAAATTATTAGTTGAAAGCACAGAATAGTGACAAAACACCATCTCTTCCCCATGGTAAGAATGGCTGAAAAAATAACGGTTTTCTTGGTATAAACTTTTCTGTATTTCACCTAACAAATAATTTTTAAATTTATTAAATGACTAAAATTTGATTTATTTGCACTATCTTGTATATCGAACAATTCTTATTTAGGTGGGATAATACTTATAGAATATTACTGCCAATAATATCTTATAAGACTTATAATCATAGGTTTCCATACCAGTTGATTGTTAGATAATTTTATTCTGAAGTATATATATATATATAATATATATATATATAAGAGAGAGAGAGAGAGAGAGAGAGAGAGAGAGAGAGAGAGAGAGAGAGAGAAAGAGAAAGATAAATAGCTAGATATAGAGAGAGTATTCCTAAATGATCTGACACATTTATTGGTCAAAAAACATAATAATGAAATAAAGAAAATATTTTTCATTTTTTAAATGTACGTAGAATGTCATTTTATTTAACACAGTCTTAAATATTTAAGCTATGAATTCCTATTAATTGATTAAAAAATGATTTTCTTTATAAAAAATTAAACTACTCAATCAATTTATGAGATTTTTGGAATATGATATTTTCGTGTCATCATGAGTGCGTACACCATACAGATTTCCTTTTTCTTTTGATCTTTTTTTTTTAATTTAGGGGGGATTCTGGACACGAAACCGCTCCTTTTTTCGAAATAAAATATAAGGTGCCCCAAAATGATCTAACACATTTGTCAGTCAAAAAAAAAAAAAAAAAAAAATGGAAATAAAATAATTAAACAAACAAAATT